>NW_026000206.1:6806497-6836648 GCF_001458135.2 Marmota marmota marmota | reverse complement strand
GGGGGGGGGGGGGCTCGAGATTGTGTTTCCTGCATCCCTCCAGATTGTATTGAGGTCTGTTGTGCTGAGAGGGAATAATGGTGTAGATGTGCATGGAGAAGGAGAATTGAGACAGTATTATTACCATCTTGGTTATGTTTGCCAATATTCTATGATTGCAAGCATTGTCCCCTTCTAGTTCTAGTTGGCACATTAATGACTCCCTTCCTGTCCCTACATAAAGTTCAGGCACTCTTGAAAAAGGCAGGGTCCCCTTGTGTGTCCAGGGGAGTGACACCCTCTACCTGCAGCCTGTGGATTTCCCCTGGTTCCTTGAGTCTGTACCTGGATTGTCCGTCTTGCTAACCTGTTCCAGCCAAGAATGCATTGAATGGCCTATCTAGCTTTCTGCTGGGACAGTCCCCCACGTCCTGCCTTTCAGACTACTCCAGGGCCCAGGTCAGCAGCCCATCTAGCTGCTTTTCCAGGAGGAGAAAAGCAGACAAAAGTAATACTCATTTTTTAACAGAAGATGTGAAAAATATGGGAAAGAATAAAGAAGAAAATAAAAATTACTCATATGCCCCAAATCAAGAGAAAGAAGCACAGATAAAATTTTAAGAAATTTCCAGAAATATAATATTTGAATTTATCATTATTGGACATGGTTGAATGTATTTATGTGTGTGTTCTCATTTTTAAACTCACAGTTATAATTTTCCTACATAATTATATGTGTGCACACATACTCATAAATATGAACACACAAACAAACCACAAGCTTAACATAAACTACACTAGTGTGAACATCTTTGTGCTGAAATCTTTCTCTTGGTCTCTAAATAGCAGCTTATCAAGATACAAACACTATTTATGAATCTGTTTGCAAAATTCTCCCACTTGTGGTCCCTGGACATTCTGATGAATGGTGGGACATTGTAGAAATCAACATGGAACCTAGAATCAGCATTCCTGAGATGGTTTGGTAGTGTTGTCACCTACTTCCTGTGACTTGTACAAATCACTTAATCTCTCTGAGCTTCAATTTCCTCATCTGTAAAATTATTTAAGGGAATGATAATGTCTTCCAAGCCTCTTAACACTCAGAAGTTATTATGAGAAGCAAATGAGATCACAGATAATGAGACTCTTCATATGGGTAAGGAATCTGCATGCTTGCTGTATTCCAAAAGAGCATAGCACACATTTTTCTCTATTTTAGCTCAGACCTTTGGTCTCTTGGAAAGGCATGAGATAACTCCACACACAGGAAAAGAAGTCCAATAAACTGAGATGAAGAAATATTTCCCTTTAATTCATGGGACAATTTGGGACTACTTGTGTACATATGGGGATATTCCTAAGTTTGGGAATGGGTTCAGAAAGTCCTGTGTTCCCCTGATCTTCATAGTAGCTACTTTACTTTTGGCCATTCTTGATTATAGGTTTCCATTTCCTGAAGAACCATTTGCCATATGTGTCCTGACTTTGATTAGAACCATGACTGAGCCTATCCTGGTGGCAGTTCGGGAGGCTGACGCAGGAGGATCACAAGTTCAAATCCAGCATTCAGCAACTTAGCAAGGCTCTAAGCAACTCAGCAAGACCCTGTCCCTAAACAAAAATATTTTTTAAAGGGCTGGGGATGTGACATGGTGTTAAGCACTCCTGGATTCATTCCCTGGTATTCGCCCCCCCCTCAAAAAAAAAGGTAAAAATAACGGGCCTCTTACCAATGTAAACCCCTGCATTTCACATATGAAAAGTTAGTTGGAAAAATACTCTTGCTCTTTTAGCCAAGGGTGTTGGCTGGATGCAGTTCTTTCTTCTTTTACTGAAGCTATTTTGATAGCTTTGCAAAAATCTCCTTGAGAAACAAGCAATGGAGGGACAGGCTTACAATTTGGAATCTGATTCAACAATCAGTTCTTTTGGCCAAATCAGTCCTAAATGTTTTCTCCAGAGAAAACTCAGAGACAATAATAACACTACCATTTTTGTGGAACTTATCTTTAGATGGTTCTGTACCCAGGCCTGCTGCATTCATTTCTGTTCCTTCATTAATCACAGCCATGACCAAGCAGTCTCCCCAGGCCACTGTGCTCAGTGCTATAAAGCCCCCCTCATCCTTGAGGCTACTCTCCAACAGTGTAGAGCAGATGTGTGCTGTGACAGAGGCAGGCTTGGGGGCCTGCAGTCCTTGTCCAGGTAGGCTCCTTGCAGAAGGAGCACCTGAGTTTTGAAGGGTGGCAACAGGGGTAGAGGGCTTTCTGGCACCTTCTTAACCTTCTAGTCAGTATACCCCCTTTCTGAAGAGGCTGTGTGTGCTGCAGTTGGGAACCAGCCACACTGACCTTCCCCCATTGCTTTGCAGACCTCCTGGGCCAACTCTTTCCCTACTGGATGGCATTTGCAACAGAACCTGTACCTGCCCTGTGGCTTCTAGGTGTTGAGCAACAGTCCCTACTTTAGGTAATAAAGACTATGATCTGTTTTAAATCAAAACCACAGCTTCATTGCCTGTTCAAAGCTTCTCCTAAGGTGAGCCTGAAGGGAGTCAAGGTCCATCTTCTCTGTCTCCCACACTCTGCCCTCCCCAACCTGCCAGCTGCTCCCTGTGGCTCCCCTGGGCTTGGAGCTGGGAGAAGGGAGGGTCCAGAAAGGAGCAAAACTGTATGTTTATGTAGCTTGTTATTCTCGGCTTCAAGTGGCTTCAGTGATGGCAGATGTCTAAGTGCGCTCGCTCTCTCTCTCTCTCTCTCTCTCTCTCTCTCTCTCTTCCTCCCTTTCTCAGGATACCTTGCAGGTTAGGGACCCACCCACCCCTCCAAAGTTACCCTTGACATCACACAGGCCCCTGATGCAGGTGAGACAGTCAGGCTGACCTGTCCCAGAACCCCCAGCTCCCTGGCCTCTGCCCACTCCTCCAGCCAACTCTGACACACCCAAGAGCTTCTCCAAGTTCATCACTAGGAGCACTGACAGGAAGAACTGTAGGTCTGCAGATGTCATCCCGAATGGTAAGCTGACAGTTTCCCCCTTTGGCAGCTCCCTACTCCTTAGGCTGGTCCTGCCAATGCCCACCTCCCTTGCCTCAAGGAGGGAGGGTGTGGGGAGACCCACAGCAACACCGCAGCCCTTCCCAGCCCGTTCACACCCTCGTGGTGGGGGTGGGCGGCACAGCGAGCTTGCAGAAACAGTCTGACTCAGGGTAGGCGTGCTGCTGCTGTGAGGTGGCCCATTCCTTTCTTTAGAGTGAGGGGGACTCTTGTCACCCACCAACTGAAAAAGTTACATAAGCAAATGAGACTCTGTTTCAATCAACTGCTGAGGATTATGTGACAGGACTCACTGCAGGAAGGGGCTCTCTTTTGTTGTCACTGTTGAAATTGTTTTCATAGCTAAACCTAGAGGAAAGCAACCGGAAGTGCAGAGTTGGCATAAGTGTCAATGACTACATGGTCCCAGCCCCAGAATCCTGTTCTTGGCATCAAGGAAGTTCCAGGAGCCAGGTGGGCGGGGACTGACCAGGAGACCTGTCCCACAGGTCCAGCTGGACTGGCAGTGACCAAGGCACTTTGTGCCAAGGCTTCTGGAGGCCTTCAAGGAGCACCCATGGAGGAAATACAAAGCATGAGGAAGAGAAAGGAATAAATAAAACTGTAGTTGTAGACAGGATTATTTACTTTAAAAGTCAAAATAATCTGCAAAAAAAATGAGTAGAAAATGACAACTTTACAGAAGAATTCCAGTTGATAAATGTAGAAGGAAGGAAGAGTAACACAAGACCACCATTAAAACACCGCAGCAGTAATTGTTGCAGGCAAAATTCACTGGTGAATGCTGAATTAGTGATCAAAAGTTTAAGCAGAAACAGGATCTTTGCATAGTCTCAAAAGTATTGTGTCCAAAATGTTTAATGATTTCAAAGGGGGAAAAAATAGTACCTTTCAGTGGAGAAACCCAGCAGACAGCACTTTAGCTTGTCACCAAGAAATCATTTTAACAAGTATTAAAATGAGAAAAACAGTCTTTTATTAATTAAGAGCATGGCTGTCATTTGTCTTTCTGATTAATTTTAAAGCAAAAAAAATTCTTCCTGTTTTTGTTTTTGTTTTATTTTTGGTAGTAGAATTTGAACTAAAGGATGCTTGATCACTGAACTCCATCCCTAGTCCTTTTTGTTTTTTTTATTTTGATATAGGGTCTCACTAGATTGCTTCATTTTTCGCTGGAAGATGTACTGAGCTGGGAACTTACCTGTGTCATTATTCCCAGCAAAGCACAACCTCAATCCAATAACGAGAAAATACCAAACAAACCCAAATAGAGAGATGTTCTACAAAATAACTGACTAGTAGTCTTAACAAGTGTCAAGGGCATGAAGAATGGGAGGATGTCCCAGATGGGAAGAAACTAAGAAGACAAGATAACGAAATGCAACAGAGGCTCAGGAAGACGTTAGTGGGAAAACTGATGAAATACAAATAAGTTCTGTGCTCTAGCTAATAGTATCACTCCATGATTAAATTCTTACTAATGATTATTGTTATGTGCTCTTATAAAGGAAGCCTGGTACAGGGTATACAGGACCTTTCTGTATAATCTTTGCAATTCTTCTCTAAGTCTACAATTATCTTAGAATTAAAAGTTGCTGTTGTTGTTGCTTTAATTTTTTTTTTTTTGTAGTTGTAAATGGACAGCATGCCTTTATTTTATTTGTTATTTTTTATGCGGTGCTCAGGATCGAACCCAGTGCCTCACACGTGTTAGGCAAGCATTCTGCCACTGAGCCCCAACCCCAGGCCAAAGTTGTTGTTTTTTAAAAAAGATTTTCGTATTCCTTTTTCATTGAACTATCTGTCCATGTTCACTCAATAAGTTTTTTTCTTTTATATAAAGACTTCTAAGCAGTCTTTTATTCATTAAGAACATTACTAGGGGCTGGGGATGTGGCTCAAGCGGTAGCACGTCCGCCTGGCATGCGAGCGGCCCAGGTTCGATCCTCAGCACCACATACAAACAAAGATGTTGTGTCTGCCGAAAAAAAAAACTAAAATGAATAAAGAGAGAGTTTTTTAAAAAAAAAAAAAGAAGAACATTACTATTGGAGCTAGGGGCTGTAGCTCAGTGGTAGAGTGCTTGCCTTGCACATGTGAGGCACTAGGTTTAATCCTCAGCATCATATACAAATAAATAAATAAATATAGTTTGTCCATCTGCAACTAAAAAAATGTTTTAAAAAAAGAACATGAGTATCATTTGTCTTTCTGATTAACTTTAAAGCAAAAATAATTCTTTCTGTTTTTGTTTTTGTTTGGTTCTTGGTAGTAGAGTTTGAACTCAACAATTCTTTACAACTGAACTCTACCCCTAGTCCTTTTTGTTTTTTATTTTGATACAGGATCTCATTAAATTCCTAACATTGGCCTTGAACTTGCAATCCTCCTGCTTCAGCCTCCCAAGTTATTGGGATTGTAGGCATGCACACCATGCCTGGCAAAATTTTGTTTTGTTTTGTTTTGTTTTGTTTTGTTTTTCTTACTGAGAGAAATCTGTTAGGTCTTCTTTTGTGGTTTCTGCATCACGCCTAGAAAGTTCTTTCTCCACTTGGAAAGTGTTCTTCTAATATTTTTATGGTTCCAATTTTTACATTTAAATGTTTTTTTCTTACTGGAATTTATTTTGGGAATATTCATTCCAAATAGTTACCTAGGATTTTCTATATTTCCTAAATTATTCAACTTTTTCTCACTGATTTGAAATGCCACCTAGAGTATGCACTATATTGATTTTTTAAAGAAACTTTTTATGAATAACCATGAAAGGGCTGGTGTTGTGGCTCAAATGGTAGAGTGCTCACCTAGCACATGTGAGGCACTGGGTTCGATCCTCAGCACCACATAAAAATAAAATAAAGATATTGTATCCACCTGAAACTAAAAAATAAATATTAAAAAAAAAGAATAACCATGAAAACTGAGAATAGGCTGTATAATGAGGATGGAAATGAGCCAACCTGGTGTTGCAGTGCATTGTAAAGCTACTAGTAATTATGACCCTTCCTATGCTAGACTGTGAGCTTGTGGACTACCAGGGCTAGTTTATCTCTGTGCATTGCACAGTCCTGGCGAAAGTAGGGTATCAATAAATGTTTGTTGAATAACTAACTAAATGAGTGAGCAGAAAGACAAAGGTGAAGAAAGTTGTTTTTGAGAATCCACTCTGTCCCAGATGCTTTACATTTGTTTCTTTTTTCTTTTTCTTTATCCTCCTCCACCCCCACCACCCCAGCAGTTTACACTTGAGTGAATAGGCTCAGAATGGCTGGGCCAGGATACACAGCTGGTAGGGAGGTATGGAGCTGAGCTTTGGCATTGACTGATGCCCACTGAACCTCCAAAGCCTCAGAGAAGCATCCCCCCCACCCGATTCTCAGCCCACCCACCTGGCCAGACCTTGCAAAACCAGCTCCTGCTAGGGACCAGGTCCTCACTTCCCAGACTCCTGCCAGCTCTGACCCCCAGGCCACATCCCAGTTCAGTGTGCAGGAACAGGGCTCCAGACCAGGACCCATGAAGTGTCCTGGAATCCTAGTTCTCAGCCTCTCAGAAGAACAGCTGCCACACCCTCGTGGGTAGGGACTCAGGAATGGACATGACTGCACAGGAGGAGCCTCCTGAATCTGTGCTGGAAGCCCTGACGCAACAGCGTCTGATGCACAAGCACTTGGGGGTGGGCAGGCAGGGTTCCAACCCCAGCCTATCTGCTCTGCACCTTGGGCAAAGCCTTCACCTCTCTGAGCCTCATACATAGAGTGACTACTGTGTCTTTATTGAGGTAAAATGTACAGTGAAATGCAGACTTTCCAATTCAATGAATCTTGACAAAGTGTAATCAAAACCCAGATCTAGACAGAGCATTCCTTAACTCCAGTGAATTCTCTCAGTCAAGTCCCTACTCCTGGACCCCTTTGGCCCTAATCAGGTGTTACCAGACACTGACCTTGCCCTCTGGGACTTCCTAGCAGTGGAATCACACCGCACGGACTCATGTTTGTGGCTCTGTTCAGCATATTTTTGAGGTTCATGGACATTACTGCTATCATTGCAGTATCCGCAGGTCATTCCCTTCAATCCACATCCATTATAGGATGCACAGATTGTCAGGTCTGTGTCCCTTCATCTATCTGTGGACATTTGGGCTGTTTCCAGTTGTGGTGGTTGTGATTAAAGTGCTAAGAACATTTTTGTGGACCTGAATTTGCATTTCTCTTGAGTAAATTTGTAATGGCAACAGCACTAGGCTGTGTATTCCTCAGGGAATTCTGGAAGTGGTGGCCACGCCCAGCACAGGTCCTGGGTTCCCCCAGCTGTTCCCAGGTGAGGAAGGCAGGGACTCTGCTGGCCCATCCTGCAAGACACAGGCCTCTGCATGGGCCGGGCTGGGATGTCCTCAGAGCCTCGCAGATTCTCGCAGCTCTTCCTTCAGGTTCTCCTTCCTGCCCTCTCTGGCACAGGGATGAGACCTGCATCCCCTCCAAGGGCTCTGCCTGCCCCTCCTACCCCCTCCCAGGCATTTGCTGCAATGACACTCCCGTGTGTCTGGCCCTGTCCTGGCATCTGCTTCTTGGGAGAACCACATAGATCCCGCCAAGCGTGAAATTATGGGGCCATCCACTGCCCACGTGGATGAGGACCCATCAGCAAGGTATGGGTGGAAGCACCTGGCGTGCAGTGGGCCCTCGACCTGGTAGCGTTGGCGGGATTTCTGCTTGGCTGGGTGAGTAGATCCGTCTGCAGTGCAGCTCTGAGGCCAGAGCTGGAGAAGGGAACTTTCCTCCCTTGACCAGGCCCTGCCATGGGCAGGGGGCAGTAGGAAAACCCTGATACATGGGCAGAGAGAGAATGGAAAGTAGGGAAGGAAGGTAAAGGAGGAAGGACCCGAAAAACTGACAAATCATCTTGCTCTTTACAGGTTATGACACGTGCCACACAACACATCAGCTTTTTGATCTCAGAAGACCCCGTGAAGGAAGCAGGTGATGACCTACCCATTTAACAGGTGAGAACCTGGTCTCTGCTGCCGCCACCCCTGCCCTGCCCTCTAAGCTCTCTGGAAAGCTTTGGCAAACCATCGTGCACATGTCGGGAGCCATAGTCCCCTCTATGTTTATTGGCCTGGCCCCCAAATCCTCATGTTCTGAGTTGGCCCCACTTTATAGAATCTCAAATGCCACAGCTGCTAAGACAGCAGATTTTTTTTTGAGAGGTTTGGTCCTTGTGTCCCCCAGTTTCCCAGGGGTGACCATGGTGTCTGAGGTAGTGACCCACCATCTTACGACCATTCAATCATTCCTTCTAAGTCCCTGGTATGCACCAGGCATTGTGCTGTGAGGTATGGGTGGAAAGCACCTGGCACTGAGGCCCTCATCACAAGAGTCTGCAGTGACCAAGACCCAGATCCTGAGGGCAGGAGGTTATAGTGGGAGGGGACCTGTTGTGATCTCCAGCCGTGAGAGGGGAGGGACACTTTTGTGACCTCTGAAGGTGGCTGATGACCATAAACAGTGCAGAGGCTTTGGAGACCAACAGGGTGTTTGGAGTAATCCTGGGCACAGCTGTGGAGGCTCTCAGTAGCTGCATTTATACATCAGTTTCTAGAAGGTTGAAGGCCGTTTGGAGGGCACCAATGGCTCAGGGGAACCAGGAGGTTACAGCCCAGAATGGAGGGGACAGAGAATGTTCCAAGGCTCCTTCGGCCTGGAGCAAACCTCCCTATCCCCATGTGGCTCCCTTCACTCTGCTCAGATGTCACCACCCAAGAACCTCGGGGTCGCCCACCTTCCTGGCCTCCCAGCCTGGTGGCCCCCAGCCTGACCCCTCTTACAGTGCTCCTTATGACCTGAGATCCTGCTGTTCTTTTCTCCCCACTAGAGTGGAAGCTCCCTTAGAACAAGGTCCGGATCTGTCTTGCTCTCTAGGCAAGGCACTGTGAGAGTTGGATGATGCCCCTCACCCCCATGAAAGATGCCCTCCTTGGGGCTCATCAGAATCCCCAGAACTCTTGAATATGTCCCTGTACAAAGCTAAAAGACTTTGCAGGTACAACTAAGTGTCTTTAGATGGGGACACCGTCCTGGATAATCCAGGTGGGCTCAATGTCAGCACAGGGTCCTTGTAAGTGAAAGAGGGCAGGAGACGGAGCCGGGAGAATGTGCAGATGGGGAAGCGCAGGGGTGTGCAGCCACGAGCTAAGGAAGGGCCGCTTGGAAGCTGGAAAAGACCAGCAGACATTCTCCCGCAACCTCTCAAACAACCACTGGAGCCTGATGTCTGCCCAGTGAGGCTGCTTTCAGACTCCCCAGGACTGGGAGGCTTATGCGCTTAAAGCCTGAGTTTGTAGCAATGTGTGGCAGTAGCAGCAGGAAACCCACACACGTGAAGACCACTGGAGCCCATGGGCCCATTAAGGGAGCACTTCCACCCCCCCACCCGTGGGACTCTCTTGGGGAGGCTGGAAGAAAAAAAACCTCTGTAACTGTCCCTGAGGGAAGAGGAGTCACTCCTTGTGAGGTGACCAGGTCAGGCTTGCCAGACCTGACACAGGGAGGGAAAGAGATGGGGAACAGAAAAGAGAGAACGGGTAGGGTGGGGGAGGGAAGATGCCACATCCCCCAGCTAAGGGAATGCGGCTGAAAATTGGCACCACCACCCCTTGCCAGCAGGGCAGGCCACTTGCTAAAGAACCCTGCCCTCTAAACCCGCAGGCCAGGCCCGTAGGGTCTGGCCCCACTGCTGGAACGGGGGAAGGTGGGAGGAAAGGCTGCCTTGGGATTTGGGTTTCTACCTGGCTCTGGCATTAGTGCTCACCAGGGCAGGATCCTAGAGGTAGGAGACTAAGTGATGACAGAAATGGGGGATCTCACGAGGTAACTCAGGTGAGGGCAGCAATACCTGGCCGGGTGAGGTATACACTGTTTGGGTGTATGAGGGTTTTTTTCTTGTATGTAAGTGAAATCATACCACACACACTCCTCCTCCGCACCTTGCTTCCCCCCCGCCCTCCATACTGTATCTGGTCTGTGTCAGTGAACATGCCGCTGTTAGATCCACCTGAGTCTTTAGAGAGGCAGGCCAGGTTCCACGGATGGTGGTCCCACCATGGTGGTATCGTTCTTCATGATATGGGAGCACACGACACCGGCAGATGGGTACAGTCAAATGCCACCACAGCTTCCACTGCCACCTGACCAGAATGAGACTCTCTTCCACTTGCTCCCGCTTTCCGCCTGGAGCCCAGCCCTGCACGCTTCAATCACTGCCATCTCTGAGGAACTGTGAGATCTCCTCCCAGTTTGGCACCAGGTCTGAGAAATATGTTGGCAAGAAAGGAGAAGTTCACTACCTGTGCGCAGGAACTATTTTTTCTTTCTCAATTTGCTGCCTGACTTTGGTTTGTTAAAACCCACAGTGAATAAAATGACCTTGGAAACTGGCCTGGGGCTGGGTTTTCCTGTGTGGTTAAAGCCAGAGAGCAGGAGCTTTGAGGGAGGATCCTGGTGTATACTCACATGTTTCAAATTCAAGACAAATTAGATGAGGAAAAGAAAAATTCCAGCAGGAACTGGGTGTGCCTAACATTGTTCAGATATCTAGCCTATTACTAAGGACCTTTTCTGGAAGATTGGCTCTTCTTGTTCAAAAAAACATTGCTGGCACCTAAAGTTAGTAGTTTTTGCCTTTTTTGTTGTTTTTTTAAGCTTATTCTCCCCCACTCCCTAGAAGCAGCAATCTGGAGTCTATTTCCTTAGCTAAATATTTCTCCATCAAGGCATGTGGATCCACACACATTGGCACTTGGGGGAAACTCCTATGCCCAACTGGATTGATTGCAGCAGGTAAAATCAAATAAGAAAAAAAAAAAGACATCAAAGATTTCCTTGAACTTTCTAAAGCTGATAGAAGAGTTGAAGGGCCCTGGCCACCCAACAAGGTCTCCTATGTGGTTGATATTGGGAGAGGAACCCGGCCAAGCCTACCAAGGACCAAGGTCAGGAACACAGCAAGCAGCAATTCCGTGGCCAGAAGGTGGGAGACGGCAGCCCTGTGTCCATGTCTGCTGGCCCACACGATATGCCCAAGCCCCGTCTCTCGTGTTTCCAATGGCCCAGCAGGCACTTTCCAGAGCAGTCTCTCCCAGGGTCAAGGGAGAAGGAAAGCACACAGGTGACTGTCCCGTTTCAGATAGAATGGGATGTCCAGGATATTTGTGATGAGTGTCCACCGGGTCAGAGACTGAACCAGGTCCCTACACATCTTTCAGGAAGACAGTAAAACACTTTGTTGAGGAACCCTAGAAGCAGGGAGGGAAGAACATGTTGCTCTGGGCAAAGCCATTTCCTGCCAGGTTCACATTGCACCTCTCTCGGTGGTCCCATGACTCAACTGGATGGCCACTGTCATCTGAGTGGATGATGGAGTGGCCAAAGCCACGAGCTTGGCAGCCAAACTGCCTGAGTTCCAGCCTTGGCTCCACCACTTAATGTCCTTTAACCTAGGTGCACACAGGTTGTCTAATCCCTCAGTTTCCTCAGCTGTAAACAGGAGCTGATTAATAATCGCTTTGCCCTCTCGGCCATTCTAAGTATTGCACTAGATACTTATGTGCAAGGAAGCACATTCCTGACCCTTCAAAAGGGCCTAACAAATGTCAGCTGTGGTTATCATCCTGAGTACATCATCCCTAGACTAACCAGGCCTGTCCGAATCACAACAGGTCAGGGGCTGAAATGGATAAAAAGCACCAGGTCAGAGTGCTGCACAGACCAAGGGCATGGCTGTGTTTCCCGTGGCTTAGATACGAGGCATCCCCCAAAATCTCATTCATGAAACAATGCAAGAAAGTTCAGAGGTGAAACAGTTGGGTTATGAGAGTTTTAACTTAATCATTAACGCATTAGTCCCCTGGTAGGGTTTCACTGGACGATAACTGTAGGCAGGTAACATGTGGCTGGAGGAGGTGGGTCCCCGAGGGCATGGCTTTGGGTATATTTTACTCTTGGTGAGCACAGTTTTCTCTCTGCTTCCTGGTGCGATGTTTGAGCTGCTCTCCTCCCCTACACTCTTTTGCCATGATGCCTGGCCACACCTCAAGCCCTGAGGAATAGACTTGGCCATCTGTGGACTGAGACCTCTGAGACCATAAGCGCCAAATAAACTTTCCTCCTCTAAAATTGTTCTTGCCGGGTCTTTCGGTCACAGCAGTGAAAAAGCTGACTTAAAAAAGTCAGTTATGCAGAACATCAGCAATAAGGACTTGGTAGTTACCTGGACAGAAGTCCCCAGACCTGTCTGTGCTTCGGAGAACAGAGGAGACAGAAGAACTGTTTTAAGCCCTCCAGGTGGCCCGGATGGGTGAGCAGGTTTGTGGACAACCAGGCTGCTCCAGTTTCCACCTTGGACAGCTGGGAAACAGAAGGCCAGGGAGAAGTGACTTGTCCAAGGTCCAGCCGTCAGCTAGTGGCCATGTCAGTGCCTGCCATCTGGTTCTCGGAGCCTCACAGTCCTTCCTTCACATAGGGCTTCTGTGGCCATGGCCATAGAGAAAACCAGAAAGAACTCTTCATGTTCTTCAAAGAACTTAAACAAACAAACAAACAACAATAACAACAACAAGAACCTTTGTAATTGTCTATGGACAGAAGGCCTTTTTTTTTTATTATTATTTTTTTTTAATAATTTTTTAGTTTTCGGAGGACACAACATCCTTATTTGTATGTGGTGCCGAGGATCGAACCCGGGCTGCACGCATGCCAGGTGAGCGCGCTACCGCTTGAGCCACATCCCCAGCCCTGAAGGCCTTTATTTTATTTGCTTTATTTGTGTGTGTGTGTGGTGTGGTGCCAAAAATTGAACCCAGTGCCTCACACATGCTAGGCGAGCACTCTGTCACTGAACTACAACACCAACCCTCAAAAGAACTATAGAACCCAAAATGTAGAAGAGTAAATTTCCTGCCAATGTATTTAAACATTTCCTTTAAAAGAAAACAAACTTGGTGATGTTCCGTTTTGGCTGAACCTGAGGGGGAGCTTTGACCTGACTCTGTGGACAGAGAACTCACTGGCTGTGGCGAGGGCTGCATTGAGACCTTTTGAATTCAGAGGACTTTTTCCTGGCAGATCAGGAAGACGTGTGCTCAGACTCTTTTTCAGGAGGGAGATAAATATTAATCTGTCATTTTGAAAGGGAACACATGGGTGTCAAATGACAACCATTTTCTTTTAATGGCAGACATTTGCTAATGAATAGGTACTTGTCCTGAGGTGAGGCTGGGAAAAACTCGGCCATCATTGGGCAGGATTTTTTGGAAATTTTTTTTGCACCAAGGACAGATGGCATTTGGGTTGTCGGAGACACTGAGGCTCAGAGGGGCAGGTATTTGCTCCTCCCTCCTGAAAAGACCCAAGAGGACGAATGGGAATGCTCGGGTCTCAGAATTAGGCAGCTCCAGGATGCTTCCTGACTGGGTCACTTCCTTCTGTGTGACCTGAAGCAAGCGTCATCACCAGAGTGTGGGTGATGCCACCTGCAGGATGCAGGTGAAGGGCCTGCACAGAGCCTGGCAGGTCCTGGGTGTGTGTGAGTGACAATGGCCATGGACAAGGGGGCCTGGGCTCTTCCCGTCAGCCTGTCCTGCCTTGGGGCTAAGATGCTGGCTGGCTGGCATGCTGTGCTCTCCATAGGGAAGGTTGGACAGGCCACAGGCTCGGCGAGAAATAGGCCCAGGGGCCTCTCAGCCTCAGCTTCCCTGTGTAAGATGAGAGGGCTGCACGGAGGTGCTCAGGGCCCATTTCATTCTCAACAGGACATACCACGAGCTTGGGTTGGCACCTCAGCCCTGACTGCTCACTGCTCTCGCTAGAGAGCTCTTAAAGTACACCAAGGGCCCAGCCTGCTGCACACCAGGCAGATCAGGAGCACTGCAGGTGGGGGCCTGATGGTGGTGTCGGCCAAAGTTCCCCAGAAGATTGCAAAGTGCGGCCCCAGGAAGAACCACTGATGGAGGAGGCTGAAACGGTGAGTGCTCTCTCACAGCCCGCCCGGCCCCACCGCAGGCGACAGAAATGTCCTCTAATGGACTTGATGGTTTGGCCTTGCAGAGTCCCTACCTGCTGGCCCCAGCCAAGCCATGGGCCAAGTGAAAGGCTGCAGTGCCCCACTGTGTGCCCGCTTTGCTACCTTGGCTGGGAAGAAACAGGCTGGAGAAGGCAAGACTCAGCCAGCAGTGCCTGGGGAGCAGCGCCAAGCCCAACCTGGACTGCTCTGCTCCTGCCCAGAGGCTGCACACCGCCCTGGGCTGGGAGGGCAGCCTTTTCTGGGATGGGACAAGCAGTTCCCGGTGCCTCCACCCAGGGCTCTTTCTGACAGCTCGGGAGCCAGGCCACAGCCTATCAGCCCTTCCCAGTGGTTGGTGTCTGCAAAATGCTAAGGACGGAGACCCAGTGATTTCAACGACAGCATCAATGCCACCACTGCCACCTGTTTCCTCGTGGCTGGCCGGTGCTCCCTGCTTCACACACATTAGCCACACTTTAATTCCCACACCAGCCAAAGGTGGGTGTCCTGCTCCCTACTTCACAGGTATGGAAAGCAGCTTAGTATCTAGCTCAAAGTCTCCCCAAGAGTAAAATTACTTATCCAACGTGCATTCCTAAACCGACTAGTCAGATCGCCGAGACTCCTGAGTGGGTCTGAGTCTACTGGGGAGATGAGACCACTGCCCAGACCCGCATCCTGTCTGCATGTGCTTTGGGCATTCCAGCTCTTTGCAACTGGCTCTTCAGTTCTGACCTACTTGCAGTAAAGCCTGGTGCAAAGATCATCAGGGATTCTGCTTCTAGCTGTAATACAGTTGTTTTGAACATGCTGATTTTCCCAATGCAAACAACTAGAGAAACTGGATATAACACACACACACACACACACACACGAAAGGGAATAGAACCTTGTGACCTGTGGGACAATATTCTGTAGTTGAACATTTGTTTAGTTGGATTCTCAGAAAGGGAGGAGAGAAGGCAGAAAAAAACACTTGAAGAAATAATGACAACATTTTTCAAATTTGGTGAAAATCTATAAAGCCACGAACCCAGAATTCTTAACAACCCCTAGCAAGATGCCAAAGCACATTATATAGTCAACCTGATGAAAACCAGTAATAAAATAATTTTTTTCGGTCTTTCTTTTCTTTTTCTTTTGAGACATGTTCTCACTAAGTTTCTTAAGTCCTCATTAAGTTGTTGAGGCTGGCCTCCAACTTGTGATTCTCCTGCCTCAGCCTCCTGAGTCTCTGGAATTACATACAGGTGTGCCACTGTGGCTATCAAAAAAAGGGAATTTTTTTTGGCCATGCTGGGGATTGAACTCAGGGCGTTGGATTTTTAACTTGGTTTATTTATATGTGGTGAATCCAGGGCCTCACACATGCTAGGCAAGCACTCTACCACTGAGCCACAACCCCAGCTCCAAAAAGGGGAAATCTTAAAAACAGCCTTATGGTGCTGTGGTGGAGGCTGCTTCTCCCAGCACTGGGGAGGCTGAGGTGGGAGGATCACTTGGGCCCAGGAGCTCTAGACCAGCCTGGGCAACATAGTGATACCCTGTCTCTACTTAAATAAATAAATAGATAACTAAATAAATAAATTTAAAAATCCAGCCACAGTTGTTTATTTTAAGCACATCAGAGACAAAGGAACCATGACTGTAGACCTCTGTCACAAACTGTCTAGGCCAGAAGATAACAGAAAAATGTCTCTAAAGTACAGAAAGCAAAAAGCCTATAAACTAGATTTCTATATTTAGTAGATGTATTTTTTTTTTTTTTTGTACAGGGGATTCAACTCAGGGGCACTCAACCACTGAGCCACATCCCCAGCCCTATTTTGTATTTTATTCAGAGACAGGGTCTTACTGAGTTGCTTAGCACCTCACCATTGTTGAGGCTGGCTTTGAACCCATGATCCTCCTGTCTCAGCCTCCCCAACCGCTGGGATTACAGGCATGCGCCACCACGCCTAGCTAGACGTATCTTCTGTAAATGAAGCCAACATAAAAATCTTTCTCAGATGGAGGGAAAGGGAAGCCAAGAGAATCCATTGGTAGCAGACCCGATCTACAAAAAAAAAAAAAAAAAAGAAAAAGGCAATTTTTCAGGAAGAAGGAAAATGATACGAGAATGAAATCTGAATCTATACAAAGGAGTAAAATTTGTCAGAAATTGTTAATATATGGGTAAACACAAAACTTGTGTAATTCCAATAAAGCCATACTGAGAGGTATAGTCTAGTCTTAAAGGTATATAGAAGAAAAGAGCAAAGGCTGTGTCCATCACAGAAGCTAGAAAAAGGTCAATAATAAGTGAAATTCAAATAAAGTGGTAAAAAGCAAATAATAAAGATAAAAGTGGAAATTGATTTCTTTAAATGTGCATTTGAGAAAAACAACAAAGCCAAAGTTGTTTCTTTTTTAAAACATAATGTATAGATCTACAGCAAGACTGATCAAGAAAACAACCTTACCAATACTGACAAAGGGAGCATAATTATCATACAGCAGGTAATAAAATATAGCAAGATCCCGCAACCTAAGGAAATAAATATGCACGGCAGTATTTAAAGATGAAATAGCATGATATAGGGCTGGGGGTGTGGCTCAAGCGGTAGCGCGCTCGCCTGTCTTGCGTGCGGCCTGGGTTCGATCCTCAGCACCACATACAAACAAAGATGTTGTGTCCACCAAATACTAAAAAATAAATATTAAAATTCTCTCTCTCTCTCCCTCTAAAAAAAAAATTTAAAAATAGTATAATGATATAAACAACTTTAGGTCAACAATTTTAAATCTAGACGAAGTGGACAAATTGTGTGAAAAACAAGAATATGAGGAAGTCCCATCTACTAAATAAATTGAATCAGAATAAAAAAACTTCACACACAAGACAACCCCTCCATCTCCAACTACAAAGGCTTCACCAGTGGATTCTTTCAAACAATTTAAGAAAAAATTTAAAAAGCTCCAATGTCACATAAACTCTTCTGGAGAATGCAGGCAGATGTCTCCACAGCATCGAAGGCCTGCAGCAGCTCACACTCACAAAGGGGACACTGAGAATGGTCAAACCTGAGACAGCCACACTCAGATTCATGTCCTCAGCCACCCTCTGCAGAGTGCTGAGGAGCTCCAGTACAGATGGGACACCGTCCAACTCATTTTATAAAGCCAATATGACCTTGATTTCAAAACCTGATAAGGACATTACAAAAAAGAACAATTACAAGTGAATCTCTGTCGTGAACTGAAGCAAAATCCCTTAGCAAAATATTAGCAAACAAAATCCAGTGATGTACGAAAAGGCTAATACCTCTAACTAGAAAGTTGGTTTATCTTTCAGATAAAAGATTGTTTTAACATTTAAAAATTAACCAAAAAGAAAGTTAGTTTATTCTATAAATGAAAGGTTGTTTAACATTTAAAATCAATCAACATCGCCCGGTGCAGTGGCATATGCCTGAAATTTCAGTGGCTCAAGAGGCTGAGAAAGGAAGATCACAAGTTCAAAGCCAGCCTCAGCAATTTAGTGAGGCCCTAAGCCAACTTAGTGAGACCCTGTCTCAAAATAAAAAATAAAAAAAGGGCTGGAGATGTGGCTCAGTGGTTAAGCACTCCTGGGTTCAATGGTTCAATTCCCTGTATCTCACCCCCCCCAAAAAAAAGTCAATCAATGTGCTTTACCACATATAATCAAATAAAAATTTGATAAAATTAAATATAAATTGATAGTAATAAGAAGAAAATGTCAGAAAACTAGGAATAGGTTTATAGAAAAGTTAAAAACTTCCTCACTCTGATAGGATATCTGTGAAAATCTATAGTAAGTATATTATTGATGTGAAATATTAAAAATTTTCTTTCTGAGATCAGGAATGAGACCAACACTTCTGTTTGACATTATAATGGAGACCTAAGTGTGAAAAGGGAAAAAAAAGAGGAAAAGGTATAAAGACTGGAAAGGAAGAAATAAGATGGTCTTTATCCACAGGAAACATGATTATACACAGAAAACCCAGAAGTCAAGAGAAAGCCTTTTTAGACTAATAAATGAATTTAGCAAGTTGCAAAATACAAAGTCAATGTCACAAAAAATCACTTGCACTTCAATGATAATAACAAATAAATAGAAAATGAAATTTAAAACACAATATTACTTACAATAATAAATGTATATGCACATATATAAACACACATGAAAAAAACGACATCAAATGCCTTGGAATAAAACTATTTAGGGGGTCTGGGAATGTAGCTCAGTGGTAAAGCACTTGCCTAGCACGAGTGAGGCACTGGGTTCAATCCTCAGTGCCACATAAAAATGAATAAATAAAATAAAGATGTTGTGTCCATCTACAAAAAAAAAAATTAAAAAAAAAACGAATTAGGCTATGTAAGACCTCTTCACAGAATACAAATCAAAAGTGTGAAAAATTTTTAAAAGACCTAAATAAATAGACAGATGTATCTGGTTCATAGATTAGAAAACTTAATATTGCATTGATGTCAATTCTTCTCAACTGATCTATAGATTCAATGTAATAAAAATCCCAGCAAGATTATTTGGGGGATTGTAGAAGTTGACAGGTTGATTCTAAAATTCATATGGAAATGCAAGGAGCCAAGAAAGGGCAAGAACAAAGTTCAAAGATTTCTACTCCAACAGTTATGATCAGCCTACAGAAGATAAATTAGTCTGGAACAAAGAGAGTTCAGAAACAGATCTACATTGGCTATGTGACCATTGTGACAATTTGAAAAAGGGGAATGGGTCATCTTTAATAACTAGGGCTGAGTCAATTGTATTTTGGGAGGGAAAATTAAACTTTGACTTTTAGATCACATAACACACAAAACATTAACCCTGACTTCACACCATGTACAAAAATCAAAGAGTGAATAATTAAAGCCCTAAAACATCTATGAAAAATCTCAACAGAAAAGTTTTATGACCTTAGAATAGGTAAAAATTTCTTCAACAAGATGCAAAAACACACTTAACTATAAAGAAAAGTAGTTGGCAAATTGAATTAGATTATTATTAAAAATTTTGGGGTCTGAGGATATAGCTCAGTTGGTAAAGTGCTTGCCTTGCATGCACGAGGCCCCGGGTTCAATCCCCAGCACCACAAAAAAAAAAAAAAAAGAAAAGAAAAAAAGATTTACGGGCTGGGGTTGTGGCTCAGTGGTAGGGCGCTTGCCTAGCATGTGTGAGGCACTGGGTTCGATTTTCAGCACCACATACAAAAACATAAAATAAAGGTCCATCAACAACTTAAAAAAATATTTTAAAAAAAATTTTTGTTCAGAAAAAAAAAAGAAAAACACTGTTAGAGGAGTAAAAAGTGAAGTCACATACATATGTATCTTAAAAATTAGTGTCTGGAATATACATGAATTCTTACAAATCAGTAGGAAAAAGGCAGACAAATAGTAGAAAAACAGTCAAAGCCTCAAACAAAGCTTCACAAAAGAAATTTTGCAAATGTCCAGTGAACACATGGAAAACTGCTCATCCTCTTAATTTCCAGGGAGCACCAACTGCAAACCACAATGGCCACTCAAACTAGCTGGTGTGGCTCACATGGGTTCAACTGACCACACCAAGTGTGGGCAGCAACGAGTCCTGGAACTGTACTGTTGGGACTGTAGGGGTGCGACCACAGCGGAAAGTGTTGGCTACACCTGCTAAAGGGGAATGCTTGCAGGCTTACAACATGTTACCAAAACACACACGATAAGGAGTAGACCTGCAGCATTGGCATGCACATCCCCTGAAAATTCTCAATTCCCTGTCAACATTTGAACAACTGCTGGACTCCACAAGGAGTCTAAGGAACAGAGTGCAGAGTGAAAGAAGCAGGCTAGTTGATAAACACACAAAAGATGTCAGGAAATATCAGCAGAGCAGGGCTAATGACCTGAGTGGACAGAAAGGGGCATTCTTAGGTTCTGGTCTGTTCTATTTCATCAGCTTTGTGCCAATTATATAAGTAGGTTGATTTTGTGAAACTCCAACAAGCTGTGTGTTTATTATTTGGGCACTTTTCTGTATTTATGCTACACTTTGATAAACAAAAGAGAAAAAAGGAGAAAGAGGAGAGAGTGGATAAAAAAAAAAAAAGATAGAGAGGAGAGAAGCACTAAGGAAACAGGGCAGGAAATTGGTCCCACATGGTCCCCAGGTGCCTAGAGCACCCTCTCCAGCATCTGTGAGGCATGGTGTACTCACATGGCTTTGGTCTGGAGCAGATGGCTAGAGAGAGGTGCCAGGGCTCTCTCCCGCCTGCCCCCTGTTCCTGAGGGCTTGAATGTCACTCAGTCCTGCCCACAACTCTGCCCACTCTCCCTGGGTGGATGGAGATTTGAGTGCCAGCCTCCGGATAAAGAAGGGGATTAATTTGATCCTCCACCTGGGTACCTGTACTTGGGCAGGCTGAGGGAATGAGCAGGTGGGATGTGTGTGTGAGCTGCAGAGATGGGCTGGACCTCCACTTGATGTAGCCTTTCCTGTCCGAGCTGGGCAGGGGAAGGAGTATGCTGGTCAGAAAAAGGGTCACCAAGATTGCAGCTGCCCCAAGTGAGGTCCCCTTATCCTTACCTATTCTGGTCTGCCTGCATCAAGGTGGCAGGACACGTGAAGGGCATCACAGGTTGGACAGAAGATAGCACGCTCTCTGAGCAGTATGCCAGGCCTGTGAGGCTGCAGAGCGAATGCCTCAGCCTGTTCTTTGTTTACTTTTATCAGGACAAATGCTGCCCAAGACGATGTCCATTGTCCTTCCCTGGGCTGGCATCCTCTGAATCTATCATGGTCAGGAGCAGATGCAGCTGTAAGAGGAGATAGGAGGTCTAAGCTCTGGCTCTTTCACTGGTTTATGAGTTTGAGATTACTCCTTGTCCCCTCCTTGGAAAACAAGGACAGCATCGTAGCTGGCCAATATGGTAGCCATAAGCCACATGGCTGCAGGGATTTAGATCTACATTTAAATTAGTTAACATCGAAGACAATTTAAAACTCAGTTCTTTAGTTTTGCCTGTCATACTTCAAGTACTTAGTAGCCACATGTGACTAGATGCAAACTGTACTGAACAGTGAAGAGAGAACATTTTTACCATGACAGGAAATTCTACAGGGCAGTGCTGGGCTGGACCCATCTGTGGTTAGATGACCTTTTATTCTTCTTCCGACCAAAGTGGGGGTCAGTATCACCACTGGGAACACGTTGGTGCAAAACCCTGTGGTGCTTTCTGGGACCCCTGATGTGCTGGAGGGAGGGGCTCAGGAGAGAAGCCAGAGCTGCACGACCAGGGAACCCTCCAAGCTGGACCACAGAGGAAACCTGGGGAGGTGCGAGCAGGCAGAGAGCATGCCTCGCTCTGAGAGGAAAGAGGACAGGAAGGCCCCGCTCCCAGAACACCCATGACAGTAAGACGGTCGGGATTACTTGTGGGACCCACCAGCTTAAGGGATTATGCAGACACCAGCGCGAGGAGGGCAAACCTCCTCCCTGCCCTGCCTCGTGGATTTTCTCTCTTGGCTTTTCTGTAACCCAAGGTGACTGTTCATCCATGTGTGTTCATTTCTTCCCGTCCATACAGCCCACAAGGGAATCACAGAGTTTTCCTGACCCTGATTGACCCATGATGTTACCAGGCTTTGCCAGTTTTTCTCAGGAAAGAACAGTCCATGAAGCAGGTTGTAGGGTGTCCTACTAAACTACCATCCTTTTGTTTTTGTTTGTTTGTTTTTGGTAGGTTCTGGGAATTGAATCCAGGGGTATGCTACCACTGAGCTATACCCCAACCCTTTTTTTATTTTTTTTTTATTTTGAGGCAGGGTCACTTAAGCTGCCCAGGCTTGCCTTGAACTTGTGATCTTCTTGCCTCAGCTTCATGAGTTACTGGAATTCCAGGTGTGCACCACCAAGACTGGCTAAAACCATTCTCCTTTAAATGCCATTTGGACCCTTGAGTTCAGTTAGACAAGAGGTTATGTGATGACCCATTTAAGGGTATCCAGGACATGGGATTTTGATGCTAAAGCCTGGAAATCTCTGGAAAATCAGGAAGAGTTCGTCACACTAATTAGCGACTACTGTCCAAGAGAACTACACTTTCAAAATGCTGCTGGCCCCATGGACTTCAGCAATTGAAGCTATTTTTAGAAATGTCACCAGAGAAGAGGATTTGATTTAAAGGATTAAATAATGTTCATCATCAAAGGGGAGAATGAAGCAGACCAAGTACCCTCACCCAAAAGACTCTTGCCATAATTAACCTTCTCCGAAGACCCTCCCCATAATTATGCTTCTTGTCACAAAGATTTTTACAGAGTGTCAACAGAATGTCCACAGGATTTCTCTGCAGAGGGCATTGTGGTTTGACGCTTCCTTTTTTTGTAAGTGCCAGGTTTGCAGACAAAGGTGTTAAAGAGTCTGTCTCAAAGAGAGCTAGTTGCTATGCAAAAGATACAGTCTCTGTTTTCTTGGTAAAAACTTACAAGGGATGGGGTTGTGGCTCAGTTGTAGAGCGCTTACCTAGCATGTGTGGGGCACTGGATTTGATTCTCATCACTGCATATAGGTAAATGAATAAAATAAAGGTCTATCAACATCTAAAAATATATATATTTTTTAATCTTATAAAACCTTTGTCTATCTTAAGAGTATGGGACAAAGTCTAATTGTTATGTACTCATCTACTGACATGTAACTACTCCACTGAATATAAAATTCAAAGAATTTCCAGACTCAGGGTCCAGAAATTTTAAGTATTAGCCCCTCTGGACCACTGCAGCTAAAACATAAACCTGCTTGCTGAAAATTCCTTGGATGTCCAGCCTCATCAGTCCTACATCACAGTAAAACATGGCAGACACTTGGATATTTGTAAAGTGAACGGATATGTAGATGCATGGACCCGCCCTCTGGGGCCTCCAGCCATCTGTTCCATGCTAGGCTGTGCCCAGCACTTCGTCTTTCTGAAGTCTGAGAATGGCCTCTCTCAAGACCTGTCCCTACTGAGAAGGGCACATTGGACCGATTGTTTTGCAGAGCTACAGCTGGGAGGCAGATCAGACTCTGACTACAGAAAGCCAAGCTTGGACATAAGACCGAGTCAGAGAAGAGGAAGACCTGTCCTCTGGCAGAGTCTCTGCTCCAGGAGGTTTTCCTCAGTGGTGGGACCCCTCTGTACAAGCAGATTTATAAACACTGACTTGGAATTTTCCAGAAAGATGGATTCACTGAAACTTGGAATCTAGCAAGTCATCTATGGCCACCTCTTACTTGCAGAGCAAGAAACTGGAGTGGGTGTTTTGCTCAAAATCACAATTTTCTCATCTCCTCATTTCAGTTCAGGGTCTCTGTCATTGGTACTGAGAATGGAGCCCCCCGGCATTCTATGACTGAGATACACCCTCAACTCTTCTTTACTTCTTTTTCTTTCTTTCTTTCTTTCTATTTTTAAAATTTATTTGGTATTAGTTCTAATCAGTTATACACGACAGCAGAAAGCTTTTCAATTTATTGTACACAAATAGAGCACAATTTCTCATTTCCTTGGTTGTACACTATGTAGAGTCACACCACAAGTGCAGTCATACATATACCTAGGGTAATGAAGTCTATCTCATTCTGCCATCTTTCCTATCCCCATGCCCCCTCCCTTCCACTCCCTCCCCTTTGCCTTACCTAAAGTTCCTCCATTCCTCCCATTCCCCCCACCCCCATTATGGACCAGCATCCACTTCTCAGAGAAAACATTCAGCCTTTGGTTTTTGGGGATTGGTTTACTTTACTTAGCATGATGTTCTCCAACTCCATCCACTTACCTGCAAATGCCATAATTTTATTCTCTTTTAATGCTGAGTAATATTCCATCATGTATCTATACTACAGTTTCTTTATCCATTCATCTATTGAAGGGCATCTAGGTTAGTTGCACAATTCAGCTATTATGAATTGAGTTGCTATAAACATTGATGTGGTTGCGTTACTATAGTATGCTGATTTTAAGTCCTTTAGGTATAGACTGAGGAGTGGGATAGCTGGGTAAGATGGTGGTTCCATTCCAAGTTTGCTAAGGAATCTCCATACTGCTTTCCAGAGTGGTTGCACCAATTTGCAGTCCTATCAGCAATGTATGAGTGTGCCTTCCCCCACCCATCCTCACCAATACTTACTGTTGTTTGTATTCTTGATAACTGCCATTCTGACTATCATGAGAGGAAATCTTAGAGTAGTTTTGATTTGCATTTCTCTAATGACTAGAGATGTTGAACACTGTTTCATATATTTGTCGATCAATTGTATCTGTTCTTCTGAGAAGTGTCTGTTCAGATCCTTAGTCCATTTATTGATTGGGTTGTTTGTTTCTTTGGTGTTAAGTTCTTTTGAGTTCTTTATATATCCTGGAGATTAGTGCTCTACCTGTCCTGCAAGTAGCAAACATTTGCTCCAAAAATGTAGGCACTTTCTTCACCTCATTGTTGTTTCTTTTGCTGAGAAGAAACTTTTTAGTTTGAATCCATCCTGTTTATTGATTTTATTTCTTGTGCTTTAGAAGCTTGTAAAGAAAGTCAGGGCCCAATCCAATGTGATGAAGATTTGGGCCTTCTTTTTCCTCTATTAGGCACAGGGTCTCTAGTCTGATTCCTAGGTCCTTGATCCACTTTGAGTTTTGTATGTGGTGAGAGATAGGGCTTTTGTTTCATTTTGCTGCATATGGATTTCCAGTTTTCCTAGCACCATTTGTTGAAGAGGCTATCTTTTCTCCAATGTATATTTTTGGTGCCTTTGTCTAGTATGAGATAACTGTATTTATGTGGGTTTGTCTCTGTGTCTTCTATTCTGTACCATTGGTCTACATGTCTATTTTGGTGCCAATACCATGCCATTTTTGTTACTATAGCTTTGTGGTATAGTTTAAGGTCTGGTATTATCTTCTTGATTTTTTATTTTGAGGCAGGGCTCCCTAAGTTGCCAGGCTGACCTGAAACTTGTGATCCTCCTGCCTCAGCCTCCAAAGTAGCTGGGATCACAGGTGTTCAGGGTTCTTTCTACTGTGCAGCGGTGGCCCTCTTGTGGCCATGGTGGGATGTTGGAGACTCCAACCTTGGGCCTTTCCTTGGTGACCCAGATGCTGACCAGCTTGGTCAGTTGGTGGGGTACTTTATTCCACTCTTCCCAGTTTTGGGGTTGAAGGATCCAGGCTGATGTATTTTCTGCTCCATGCAGAGGGTCATGCACGGTGGGATTTCCTCACCTTCCACCAATGTTCAATATTAACACCCAAATTTGCTCCCACCTGTAGCAGGTAATAATTGCTGCCCAACAATTAACCCCCAAAACATAGTAGCTTAAAGCCACAACTTTTTATTCAGCTCTTTATTCTGTAGGGTGGCAATTTCAGCCGGGCACAGGAGGGAAGTTTTGGTTTTAACTCAGGTCTCCATTTTTTCTGCAATCAGTCTGTGAGACGGATGGATGGATCTGCTATATATTTTAGGTTATTTCAAGAATTAGAGAAAATACATTAATTCATTACTTCTTTTTTAAATTTATTTTTTAGGTGTAGATGGCCACAACACAATGCCTTTATTTATTATTTTTTTAAAGTGGTACTGAGGATCCAACCCGGGCCCCGCCCATGCTAGGCAAGTGCTCTACGGCTGAGCCACAATCCCAGCCCAATTCATTACTTCTTTATTTGCTTATATTCCATAGCAGTCATTGCATATTTTAAAAATCCCATCTGGGATTATTTGCCCTGTTGTGTTTTCATTATTTCCCCCACATTTTATTTATTTATATATAACAGCAGAATGCATTACAATTCTTATTACATATTTCCCCCATTTTTTAAAGTGTAAAATGCCCTATGTACAGAAAAGTTGAAAGAATAATACATAGATACCTGTGTCCCTATCACTCAGATTCAACAATTGTTGAAACTATCTGTCATTGTCATTTTCTGCTTGTGTGTGTTTTCATTTGGTTCCTCTTGTTTGGGTCCTGGGGATTGAATCCAGGGGTGTTCCACCACTGAACCCTATCTCAAGCCCTTTTTATTTATTTTTTATTTTGAGACAGTGTCTTGCTAAGTTCCTGAGGCTGGCCTTGAACTCACAATCCTCCTGCCTCAGCCTCTCCAGCAGCTCGGATTTTAGGCATGCACCATCATGACCAGCTTGCATGTATGTTTTGAGCAATTTGAATGTAATCTGAAGCTTGGATTTCCCCCAGATCAAAAAATTGTCTCTCTTACTTATACCATTATTCGTACCTAAGAAAACTCAGAATAATTTCCTATTCCACATTCTCCAAATGTCCTGTGTGTGTGCACGTGCATGTGAGAGTGCACACATGTAGACTTGTGCACATACTAGGACAGCAGTCTACCAGTGAGCTACATCCCCAACTCACTGTCCAGATTTTTTTTTAAATATTTATTGTTTAGTTGTAGTTGGACACAATACCTTTTTTTAAAAAAATATTTTTTTAGTTTTAGGTGAACACAATATCTGTTGGGAGTCGCCCGGGCTCCAAAGACTAATTTCCCCATCCCCCAAGAAGAGCCCACCAATGGTGAGCCCTGCTGGCTCACATGATCCTTAACCACCAATCAAAAAGCACCCCATGCTAACTGTCAAACCCTTCAACCATTAAACTGTCATAACTGTCAACACCCCCCCCTCGGCTCTATAAATAGGCAGAGCTGTTCCTCAATAAACGGGCATTTTCTCCCACAGCAAGCCTTGATCGTTCTTTCAATATCTTTATTTTACATTTATGTGGTGCCGAGGATCGAACCCAGTGCCCCAAGCATGCTAGGGGAACACTCCACCAATGAGCCACAATCCCAGCCCTGGACACAATACCTTTATTTTATTTATTTTTACGTTGAAAAGGTTAAGAATGTAAGAATTAAGTTCTGTTTTCCTGGGACCTGAAACTCATGTAGAAGTTGAAAACAACTCCCGGAAATGCCCACTGATCATCTGGTTGCTCTATGAAAACGATCCCTCCCAGAAACCGTGCAATGATTGGCTATGCTATATGTGAAGTCCCTGCCCTCTCCAAGGAAAGTATATAAGCTCTGCTTAAGCTGTTCCCGGGGCTCTCTCTCTGCTCTATTCAAGTGAGCTCTGAGCCCCAGCATGCTGAACCCCCAATAAACCCTTTGCTGTTGCATGAGACAGTCTCTTGGTGGTCTCTTCCTCCGACGCTAGCCCGACCTTTACATCTGGAGGTCCCACTGAGATCTGGCAGCGGCGGACGAAAGACCCCAACGGGCTCCTCTCAGGGTAAGTAAGGCGCCTCTTTCCGGTTTCAGGTTTCAGGTTAGGGCTTGGCAAAGTGGCTGTCGGTGAAGAGTGTGAGCTCTCTCCAACGGTGGCTGAGAGACGTGTCACAGAACCACAGGCCACGTCCCTGGGGGACGCCCCAGAGGACTTGGGAAATCGAGGTCCTCGACTCGGTGATATTTTGTTTCGGATTCGGTATTGCCAGCCCATCGGGTTTTGCCAGCTACTCAGTCCTGGTCTCAGTGTTGGACGTCCATTGTCTGTCTTTATTGTCTTGTCTTGTCTGTGTCGTGTGTCGTTGCTTTCACTGTTTGTGTATCTTTCATTATGGGACAGAGCAACTTCAACGCCTCTGTCCCTGACCCTTGATCACTGGACCGAAGTCCGCTTAAGGGCTCAGCATCTTTCTTTTTCAGTAAAACGCCGGACCTGGCAGACTCTCTGTGCCTCAGAATGGCCCACCTTTGGAGTCGGATGGCCCCCAGAAGGATCTTTCTACTTCCCACTAATTCAAAAAGTCAGAGATATTGTCTTTCAGCCGGGGCCACATAGCCATCCAGATCAACAGCCGTATATCTTAACTTGGCAGGACCTCTGCGAATCTCCTCCTCCATGGGTGAAGCCTTTCCTTGTCCCTGCCCCCGCTCCTACTCCTTCCCCCATGATTCTGTCTCTCAAACCCTCTGCTCCTCCTCCTCCTCCACCCTCTGTTCTCCCTGAGTCTCAAGATTTGACTCTACTGGACTCTCCTCCCCTCCCTTATCCCCTGCCCTCGTCCCCCAACCCCCAACGCCCTCTAAGTGATTCCCCTGCTGCTGACTCAGCCTCTCCGCCATTGGAGGAAGCTAGGCCGGCCCAGCGCCCTCCAGATGACTCCCCCGTGGCACACACAGCCCCTCCTCCCCTGGAGGAAGCTGGCCCAGCTAAAGGAACTCGCCGGCGGCGAATGATTGAAAACCCTGGAGCTCCCGTGATGCTCCCCCTCCGTCCCTACGGGCCAATGATTAACGACGGCCATGGGGGAGAAATGCAAGCCTACCAGTATTGGCCTTTCTCCTCTTCAGACCTATATAACTGGAAAAATAACAATCCCCCTTTTTCCGAGGACCCCACCCAGCTCACAGGTCTGGTTGAGTCATTGATGTTTTCACACCAGCCTACTTGGGATGACTGCCAACAACTCCTAGGCACTCTCTTCATGACAGAGGAACGAGAGAGAATCCTCCTGGAAGCTAGAAAAAATATCCTCGGACCAGATGGGCGACCGACACAACTTCCCAACATAATCGAAGCCGGCTTCCCCTTGAACCGACCCAACTGGGACCCCAACACCTTTGAAGGTAGGGAGCATCTGTCCACTTATCGCTGGGCTCTAATAGTGGGTGTCCAAGCGTCCGCTAGGTGACCAACTAATTTGGCCAAGGTAAGAGAGATTATTCAAGGGCCTGATAAATCTCCCTCTATGTTTCTAGAGAGAATTATGGAGGCATATAGGAGATATACTCCTTTCGATCCTCAGGCAGAGGATCAAAAGGCATCTGTCACGATGGCCTTTATTGGGCAAGCTGCCCTGGATATTAAAAGAAAGTTACAACGCTTAGATGGATTACAAGATATGACTTTGAGAGATTTAGTCAGAGAAGCCGAGAAGGTATACTATAAGAGAGAAACTGAGGAAAAGAAGGAACAAAGGAGGGAGAAAGAAAGGGAGCAAAGGGAGGATGAGAGAAGCAAAAGACAGACTAAGGCATTGACTAAGGTCCTGGTCACAACAACAAATAGGCCAGAAATTAAGAAACAGGGAGACAGGAAGGGATACCTGGGCCCACGCCAGAGGCCACCCCTGGCCTCAGATCAATGTGCCTACTGTAAAGAAAAAGGACACTGGGCCAAAGAGTGCCCTAGAAAGAGACAGCCACGCCAGCCAGCCATTCTGACTCTGGAGGATGACTAGGAAAGTCGGGGCTCGGATCCCCTCCCTGAGCTCAGGGTAACTTTTGAAGTGGAGGGGACCCCAGTAAACTTTGAAGTGGATACAGGGGCAGTATACTCAGCCCTTAAGGCCCCATTGGGCCCTCTATCAAATAAAAGGTCTCTAGTTCAAGGGGCTAACGGCAGTAAATATCGGGCTTGGACAACTAAGAGGACCATGGACCTGGGGAAAGGAAAAGTCCATCACTCCTTCCTAGTAATCCCAGAATGCCCGGCCCCATTGATGGGCAGAGATCTGCTCACCAAGCTCCGGGCCAGAATAACTTTTAACCCTGAAGGTCCCCAAGTGGAATTTCTAAATCCTTCAGTAAAAACTCCTATAATCACGGCTTTAACTATGTCAGTAGAAAATGTACATCAACTCACTCACCTTGGTTCAAAGAAACTGCAGGCATTCCTGAAGGATCAAGAACAGAGTTTTCCACTAACTGACTCACAGCGAAAGGAAATAGCTGAACGGGTAACAAAAGCCTGTCGGGTCTGTCAATTGGTTAATGCTTACCCTTCCAAGCTTCCTGTAGGAAAGCGCCTACGAGGAACCAGACCAGGACAATTCTGGGAAGTGGACTTTACTGAAATTAAGCCAGCAAGGTATGGACTTAAATATCTCCTAATCTTTGTAGATACATTTTCAGGATGGATTGAAGCCTTCCCCACAAAAAAAGAAATGGCGCAAATGGTGGTCAAGAAGATCCTGGAAGATATTTTTCCAAGATACGGCCTGCCTAAGGTAATAGGGTCTGATAATGGACCGGCGTTC
>NW_026000206.1:6761345-6803535 GCF_001458135.2 Marmota marmota marmota | reverse complement strand
CCCAATCCAGAGTGAAGTCAACCCCTTCCCCTGGGGGCTAATTGAAGGAGCCTTTGCGGTACTGAATTCCACGCAACCAGACCTCACTCAGTCTTGTTGGCTCTGTCTCTCCGCTGCTCCTCCTTACTATGAAGGGATAGCAATTGACGGGACTTATGCAGTAAAAGTGCAGAGTTCCTCCTGTAATTGGGGTGGAAATCCTAAGTTAACCCTCCCAGAAGTAACGGGGCAGGCTTATGTATAGGGTCCCCACCTAAAAGTAAACAACACTTATGTACCCAGATTAAAAAAAAATTAGCACCACACAGGGTTTCCTTACCGCTGAAAATGGAACCTGGTGGGCATGTGACTCAGGGTTAACTCCTTGCATTTCAGCCCAGGTATTTAACAGCTCTGTAAATTATTGTGTAATGGTGCAGATGTTTCCCAGAGTGCTCTATCATGACGCAGGTTCGTTTGAAGATCAAATAGGGGGGCATACAACCCGGTTCCGCCGGGAACCTGTATCCCTCACTTTAGCCATCCTATTAGGAATAGGAGTTGCTGCAGGGGTGGGCACAGGAACCACTGCCCTGGTCCGTGGGACACAACAAATGACCCAATTAGAAGCAGCAATAGACCAAAACTTAAAGATATTAGAAACCTCCATCACAGCTTTACAGGAATCTTTAACCTCTCTCTCTGAAGTTGTTTTACAGAACAGGCGAGGGTTGGACCTCCTCTTCATGAGAGAAGGGGGCCTTTGTGCTGCATTGAGAGAAGAATGTTGTTTTTATGCCGACCATACTGGAGTTGTAAAAGAATCTATGAGTAAATTAAGAAGATGCCTTAAAGAGCGTCAGAGAGAGAGAGAGGCCCAAAAAGGGTGGTTTGAGTCTTGGTTCACACAGTCCCCCTGGTTAACTACGCTTTTATCAGCTCTGGCTGGTCCATTAATAATCCTCATATTATTGCTAACTGTAGGACCCTGTTTGCTCAACCGTGTAGTTTCCTTTCTCCAAGCTCAAATTGGACAAGTTAAACTTATGGTAATCAGACAACAATATGCCTCACTGGCAGAAATAGAGTGTGATACCCCTCAATAATTATGATTTCTTACTTTTAAGATTAAAAGTAGTCAGAAAAAGAAGTGGGGAATGAAAAGGTTAAGAATGTAAGAATTAAGTTCTGTTTTCCTGGAACCTGAAACTCATGTAGAAGTTGAAAACAACTCCCGGAAATGGTTGCTCTACGAAAACAACCCCTCCCAGAAACTGTGCAATGATTGGCTATGCTGTATGTGAAGTCCCTGCCCTCTCCAAGGAAAGTATATAAGCTCTGCTTAAGCTGTTCCCGGGGCTCTCTCTCTGCTCTATTCAAGTGAGCTCTGAGCCCCAGCATGCTGGACCCCCAATAAACCCTTTGCTGTTGCATGAGACAGTTTCTTGGTGGTCTCTTCCTCCGACGCTCACCCGACCTTTACAACGTGATGCCTAGGATCAAACCCAGGGCCTCACACATGCTAGGTGAGTGCTGTACACTGAGCCACAACCCCAGCCCCCTGATTTTTTAACAGTTTTTTCAAAGTTGAAGCCAAACAAAGCTGATGTTTCTATAATCTTTTTTTTTAATATTTATTTTTAGTTTTAGGTGGACACAATATCTTTATTTTATTTTTACGTGGTGCTGAGAATTGAACCCAGTGCCTCATGCATACTAGGCGAACACGCTACCACTTGAGCCACATCCCCAGCCCCTCTATAATCTTTTTTGATCAGTAATGGCCCCTCCATGAAATTGACTTTGTGAAGAAACTAGGCCAATCATCTCATAGTAAGTCGTGTGTTACTGATTTGTCCAGTGGCTTCCACATGATATAGGTCAATCTGTTTCTGTGCATTTATTTCCTGTAAACTGGAAAATTCGGCCTTAGTACTGGGTAAGATTTGTTAGAAAGTCAGGGGACTATTTCCCAGGACTGGCACTTTGTTAATTAAATCATGTAGGGAAACCCATGATGTTACTCTGCTTCCATCATTGAGGCTGGGATTTGTCACTTGCTTATGGGGGCAACAGTACCATCTCTCCACTACAAACAGACAAACAGACAACCAACAACACTGGAACATGGACAGAGTACTGGATACTATTAAGGAATTATTAACTTCATTAGATTTGATAATGTGGTTACATTTGTGAAAGAAAATATCCTCAGTTTTCAGATGTATACAGAGAAGTCTTTAGGGGTGGGTGAAATGATGAAATGTTGGGGGTGTGATTTCAAAGAAGATAGCAATAATTTCTCAAAGGAAGAGGGGTAGATTAAGTGAGAGTGTCAAATAGTTGATGATTCTACAAACTAAAGGAGGGGAAAAAAAGTGGTTCTTTTATTACCTTTTCCCTTTTGTATGTCTTTAAACATTAAAAAAGAGAAAAACAAGAATGAATGATTGATTCATTGATAAATGATGGGAAAATCAAACAGCTAAATTCTGAATACAGTAACTAGTTCAGACTTAAGTCTCTTAGTTACTAATCACATCTTTTGTCTTGCTCAAATTATTTTCCTGCTCTCACAGTATATCAAGCAAACGTCATGCAGCCAACTTGGTAAATTAGGAGCATCATCATAACTGTTTTAAAGGATGAAATAAGCCAATCTCTACTTTTAAGGTTTATTCACACCTGTTTGCCCAAGTAAAAGGCCACAAGTATTTTTTAAAAATCATGAAAGGATGAAATCTACAACAATGGTTATTTCTTTGTAAAATTTTTTTTAGATGTTGATAAACCTTTATTTTATTCATTTATGTATATGCAGTTGTGAGAATCGAACCCAGTGCCTCACACATGCTAGGCAAGTGCTCTACCACTGAGCCACAGCCCCATTCCAACAATGGTTATTTCTAAAGGTAGGCTTTATTCTTTGGGTAATATCATTTGCACCCATTTCCTGTCCTGACACAGCAGACAATTCTGCAAGCTGCATCAGTTTTTGGTTTCAAATGCAGTTGGCAGAACCCCAATATGGCCTTGGAGGAAGCACAGTTAATGAGAGAAATGCTGCTCCGGGGACTGCTTTCCTGGCCCTTCAAGATTCCTTCAGGGGCTGCCAATCATCTCTTTAGATGATGATCTTGGCTTATCAGGTCACTTTAACTCGGAAGCCACTAACACATGGCTAGGCCAGCTGCAATCATTGTGTACTTGGTGCATCACAGTTTGCAAAGATATTTTTACATACATTTCTCTTAAATTCTCTCAACCATGCTGCAGAATAGGTAAGCTAATGAAAGCCCTCAAAGGCTGGGGAGGTTCTCCAGATGCCACAGCTAACATGGGGTAGAGTTCCTCTGGAATACAAGGCATCCCTGCTACACTGCCTAGTGGCCCCACTAGGCCCAGGTAGGACTTTTCAAGAAGGCTTCAATACAAGAGCAGTTGAATAAAGTCAGAATTTGTGTTAGTAACCTCTCCACATGGTTATCTTTGTCTCATTGCCTAATTCTTCAGGAGCAAATATATCTAAGGCACAATTTGGTTTATTTGACTCCTTTTACTACTGTTCCTATTTTAACACTCAAGCAACAGAACCCACTGACACCCACTGAGTGTCAGGCTCTGGGAATTCTGGGATGCCTTGGTCACTGTCCTGCTCTCTGTGCTTTGCCACCTCCCAGAAGACACACTGGGTCTAGCTCTAGCTTGGGTCTAGTGCTGCATGGAGTACAAGTGAGGTTATCAGGTTGTACAATCCTCTGAGTGAGTCCTATTTTTCTAAAGGAGGTAACACTTGAGCTGCCCTTGAACAATGGGGAGGATTGTGGCAGACTGAGAAAATGGAGAATGCTTTCAGGAGTCCAATTGCATAAAAATCCATCTCTTTAACTTCCCATCGTGTGTGTGCCAGGGTTCTTAACTTGTGCTTATTATTTTTCAAGAGTAGTTACTTACTGTTCTCCAATTCCTCCTATATTCATACTTCAAAACTGTCAGAAAGGTTTTTTGGATGACCCACATCCTATTACAGTTAAATCACATCTGTTTGTAATCAGTGGAGACCTAATGGACCCAGCTGTATTAACTACAATTGGTTGGCCCCAGCAAATGTCCCAAACAAGTAAATGCCTCCCAGACCTGTCAATATGTGGATTGAACTAACCAGGACTGACATCTTCTAATACTTCATACAGTCCAAAATATCCAAAGTATTTTTTGGGAGTGTACTGAGGATTGAACCCAGGGGTGCTCTACCACTGAGCCACACACCAGCCCTTTTTATGTTTTGAGACAAGGTCTTGCTAAGTTGCTTAGGGCCTCACTAAATTGCTGAGTCTGGTTTTAAACTTATGATCCTCCTGCCTCAGCCTCCCTAGTTGCTGGGATTATAGGCATGTGCCACCACCACCTGCCGCTAAGGGTACTGTGTTAAAGAACAACAACAGGCAGGACACACAAATCGTGCAAAGGGTGTATCTACAAGATCAAGGAAATTGTTCTTACATTTTTGGACTCCAGACATCCATGTTGTAGTAAGCACCTTGCCCTTGGAAAATACATTAATTCCTCTAATTTTGAATCACCTTCATTTTCTGAAGACCTTTCTTAAGTGCTTCTTGAAAATTTAGGAAATGAATTCTGACCTAAGAAGAGTTGAACTAGCTCCAGATTTACTAGAAAAAAAAAAAAATCAATGCAAAACAGAGTGTACGTCTGTGATTTTACCTGGGAATGAGATAAAGGTGGGACTGTAGGGAAATTAATGGCAGCAACCAGTTTGATTCTTTATTGATCACAAATCTGGGCAAGAGAAGTGTGTTGAAGAGACCCAGAGAAGTAGGAATGTTTCTAGAATCACCTCTAGGGTGATATACATGAAATAATCAATGACCACCATTTCTGAAGACTTATTGTATAAAGTTATTACCAAAAAATTAGAAAAGGCATATAAGTAAAAGATGGGAGAAAAACTCCTCTTACTGTCATGACCCAGGGACAACACTATTTAACACTTAGGGAAGTATCCTTCCAGGTTTGTTTTAGCAGTACTGGGGATCAAACCCTGGGCCTCATGCATAATAGGCAAGGGCTATGCCACGGAACTACATCTCTGGCCCTTTTAAAAAAATTTTTTAAATATTTTTTTAAGTTGTTGATGGACCTTTATTTTATTATTTATTTATTTATTTTTATGTGATGCTGAGATTTGAACCCAGTGCCTCACACATACTAGGCAAGTGCTCTGCCACTGATGCCGCAGTCTGGCTGGGCACAATCAGGAGCCACTTGTCAAAAGAAACTAACTTTATTTTTAGAACCACACACGCCAAACAAAACAGCCTCTCAGGAAAAATCCTCAGAGCCTCAACTGCCACCACCGGCTTTCCACAAGCCTCTCTCTCCCACACAAGCTTCTCTCCACCTCCCACAATCCTCCTGCTCTTGAGGCCGATTGGCTGGGTCACGTGGGCGGAGCCAAAAAAGTCCCCCAATGAGCAGCTCCGTGGTCTGAAAGGGCAGGGAAACAGCCCAATGAGCATCACCGCAGAGGAGCCAATCAGCTAGATGTTGCTGGGGCCGCTGTGAGCCAATCATCAGCCGGCAGCTGGAAGTTTGCTGGCAGCTGGAAGTTTGCTGGGGCCCCTTTGGCTGTGGCTCTCAACATCTCCCCCTCTCTGTTTAAACAACAAGCATGTGGCTTAGGGACCGTGTCTGTTAGGCAGTCCAATTCAACATATGGTCCTTACCCGTCATCGGATGAACTGACCTCTAGGCGTCAGCCTCCTGTCTTAGGTTGGTACCACTGCAATTGGATCATACCCGTCACTGACTACCGGTCCAGCATACAGCTATACTTGTGGATAGGCCTTTGCACCAGTGGGGGGGTGAGGTTCTTTGCCTCACCTCTGTTGGCCCCCAAATTTTAGACCATCACTAGTAGAGGAGGATGCAAAATGCCATGACATTAAGCCAATTGAGGGCTCCTTTGAAAAATTGTACCACCGGTGACATCATCAGCAAAAATACCCCAACACTACCACAAGTCGCTGCACCAACAGATAGTTCACAATGCATACAGGTGAGCTCACAATGTGTCCAGGCAAGTTCTGCAAGCAGTTCAGTGATGGCTATTGTAGAAGCTGTAGATTGGTTTTATCTTTGACTTCACCAGCACTGGGATGAAGATAGGAATTCTGGCAATAATGGCTAAAGAAAAAATTATGTAACATTACAGAAGGCACTAAAAGAAAACAATTTTCTTAACAATTTACATTGTCTTCACCGGCACTGGGATGAAGATAGGAATTCTGGCAATAATGGCTAAAGAAAAAATTATGTAACATTACAGAAGGCACTAAAAGAAAACAATTTTCTTAACAATTTACATTGTCTTTAAGAGAATTATTAAATATAATGAAAAGGAAAGGTGAAAGTAAACAAACAGATCTGTTAACCTTCTTTTTTGTTCACATATTAAAACAATCCTCAACAGTTGTTTACCCAATTTAAATTAAACCATATAAATCACGTGAAAAAAAAATATTTGGATCCATTTTATCATGAGCGCTCATCATATATGATATATGGACATACATACATTCAAACATATAACACAAAACACAAGTGTGCACACATAATATAATACATACAACACATAACATTATAGTAAAGGCCTTATAACTTTTTACAGGTGAAATCTCCATTGCAATGTTTAAAAACTCTATAGTCAAAAAATAGAACTGATCAGCAAAACATTAACCTAGGTCTGTATGAGCTCAAAAAACAAAATAGAACTTCATGATATGGCAAAGGGCAATAATAAAATAGATATTGAAAAAAGCATCCTGGTTCTGTTGCAGATGTAAGAATAGCCAAACTGGAGTTTTGGATATCAGTTGTTATGGATTTGAGCCAAATCATCTTCTTTTTGGTCTGTAGAAATCGCTTTAGTTAATCTTTCTGGAATCCAAATCGGCTGCTGTTCTCCCTGTGGAAACACATAAACAGACCCCCGACTCCAGACAATCACTGGGTCAGGACCTTGGTTAATCTCTCTGGAATCCAAATCGGCTGCTGTTCTCCCTGTGGAAACACACAAACAGACCCCCGACTCCAGACAATTACTGGGTCAGGACCTTTCCATTGTCCTGTTAGAATATCCTTCCAAAGTACCTTGGGCTTATGTACATTTTTTGGACACATATGCCTTTCCGCAGCACTAAGTCCTGATGAATCCAAATTTAAAAAGTTTAGAGTAAAAAGGGTTATTTTAAGTTTATCTTTGGGGAATATATACCCCTTCCCAATTCCTTCTTTTTGCTTTAATAAGTACATTTTAATAGTTTGATGAGCTCTTTCAACTATGCCTTGTCCCTGTGGATTGTATGGGATTCCTGTTATATGAGTAATGCCAAATGTTGAGCAAAATTGTTTAAAAGAGGTAGAAGTATAACCAGGGGCATTATCTGTTTTTAACTGTTTTGGAACACCCACAGTGGCAAAATTTTGTAAGCAATGAGCTATAACATCTTTAGTTTTTTCTCCGGCATGAAGGGAGCCCATCAAAAATCCAGAAGAAGTATCAACTGTAACATGCAAATATTTTAATTTTCCAAATTCTGGCAAGTGTGTGACGTCCATCTGCCAAATATGGTTAGGTATCAATCCTCTAGGATTGACTCCAAGATTAACTTGTGGTAAAAAGGTCACACAATTTTGACATTGTTTTATTATTTGTCTAGCTTGTTCCTTAGTTATTTTAAAACGCTTTTGTAAAGTATTAGCATTGACATGGAACTTTTTATGAAAATTTATAGCTTCTTCTAGTGTAGAGAAAATATGTATGTCATGTGTAGTTTTATCTGCTAAATCATTGCCCAAACTAAGGGCTCCAGGCAATCCTGTATGTGCCCTGATATGTCCTATAAAGAATGGATCTTTTCTGTCCCAGATTAGACTTTGTATAGTGGAAAGCAAAGAGAAAACAGTAGAAGAAGGGGAAATCCTACCAGCATCTTCAAGAGATACTATAGCATTAACTACATACTGACTATCAGAAAATAAATTAAATACAGAATCTTTAAACATCACAAAAGCTTGTAAAACTGCATTAAGCTCTACCTTTTGAGCTGATTGTTTGGGTACTAAAAATGTAAAAGTTTGATCAGGGGTAACTACTGCTGCTGTACCATTATTTGACCCATCAGTGAATATATTTGGAGCATTCATGATAGGTGTTTTTCTTGTCATTTTTGGAAAAATTACAGGATGCAATGACCAAAAAGACAATAAAGGATTAGATGGTAAGTGGTTATCAAATGAAACATTAGATTTGCACATGATTATTGCCCAAGTATTTAACTCATTAGCTAACTCATCAATTTGATTCATAGTATATGGAGTAATAATTTTATTGGGAGAAATTCCAAACACTCCCTTTGCTGCTTTTATTCCTTTGAGTATTAATTGTCCTACAGCCTCAGGATACCTAGTAAGAATAGTGTTAGGAGAATAAGATAAATGTATCCATAATAATGGACCTTCTTGCCAAAATACTCCTGTAGGAATATTTTTTGTTGGTAGTACAATAAATAATAAAGGCAAACTTATATCAATTCTATCCAAATGCATATTTTCCATATATGTTTCAATGATTTTTAATGCCTTTCTTGCTTCAGGCGTTAACATTCGGGGTGAATTTGGATCTGATGGACCTTTTAGGATATCAAATAAAGGTCCCAACTCTCCTGTTGGTATACCTAAATAAGGCCTTATCCAATTTATGTCTCCTAATAACTTTTGAAAGTCATTAAGTGATTTGAGTTGATCTACTCGTATTTGAATTTTTGGTGGACGGACCATGGTTGAGGATAATAGAACTCCTAAATAATTAATTGGAAAATTTAATTGTACTTTATCTATTGCTATCTCTAGATTATAATTTTTTAATAAGTTTGTAAGTGTGGCATAACATTCTAGCAATGTGTTTTTATCTTTGTGTGCTAATAATACATCATCCATATAGTGAAATATTTGTAGTTCAGGATTTTGATTTCTAAGTGGCTGGATTACTTTGTTAACATAAATTTGACACATAGTTGGGCTGTTAGCCATCCCTTGAGGGAGTACTTTCCATTCATATCTCTGATCAGGACCTTCATGATTCAGTGCAGGGATAGTAAATGCAAAACGTGGACTATCCTCAGGATGAATTGGAATTGAAAAAAAACAATCTTTAATATCTATAACTAAAACATACCAGGTTTTTGGCAAAGCAGACAATTGAGGAATCCCTGATTGAGCAGGTCCCATAATAACCATCTCATTATTAATGGCTCTTAAATCTTGCAATAATCTCCATTTACCAGATTTCTTTTTGATGACAAAAATGGGAGTATTATGGGGAGATACAGAAGGTTGTATATGTCCTTCTGCTAATTGTTGTTTGACCAGGTCATGGGCTGCTTGTATCTTTTCTTTAGTCAGGGGCCACTGAGGAACCCATACTGGTCTTTCTGATTTCCAAGTAATTTTTATTGTCTCAGTGGCCCTTTCTGAAAATCCAACCCATGTCTGTCTGTTCCTTGATCTATTTGTATTGGTGCTGCTATACCTTGTTCTTGTTTTTCTAATCTTTTTCCTTTCCTAAAACCTTGTCTAGTCATAATAGTGGGTGCATTTTGGTTGATGTTATTTGTTAATGTCAAACCTAATTGATCTAGGACATCTCGTCCCCATAAATTTACGGGAAGATGATCCAATACATATGGCTGTATAGTTCCTTCACATCCTTCAGGATCCTTCCAATCTAATACCATTGCACTTCTATGGGGATTAGTCGCCACTCCTAGGCCTCGAAGCGTTTGAGTGGCTTGTTGTAATGGCCAATGTTTTGGCCATTCTTGACGAGAGATGATGCTAAGGTCTGCACCTGTATCCAGTAGCCCATTAAATTCATGTCCTTGAATATTTAGTTTTAGCATGGGGCGAGAATCTAAATTTAAAGAAAGCATAGCCCAATCTACACCTGTGGAGCCTAATCCCTTGGAACCTCTTTCTACAGTACGACTGGAAAATTTATCATGTAGGCTGGGTATTATTAGTAACTGTGCTATTCTATCTCCTGGTGAAATTACTGATATACCCTTTGGAGAACTGGCTATAATTTTTATTTCACCTTCATAATCGGGATCAATTACCCCAGGACTTATCATAAGTCCTTTTAGAGTAGAAGAGCTGCGTCCCAATAATAAGCCTACTGTTCCTTTGGGAAGAGGTCCTTTCACCCCTGTGGGAATGATTTGAACTCCCATCTCTGGAGTTAGTACTGCTCTGGCGGAGGCGCAGATGTCCAACCCTGCGCTCCCTCTGGTTTGTCTGATGAGGGATCTGATGGACAATGTGTCCTGGGCACTACCCTGATGGGGTTGCTGGGTTCCTCCAGTGCTCCGTATATTTGTGGTTTTGGGCCCCGGAGCATTGGGCCCCCCTGTCCATTTTTTGGCAATGGAGCCCGATGCCTTTCTCCACGATATCGTGGATAAACACCTGGTCCTTGTTCGTTTTTTGATAATGGAGTACCCTCTATGGTGGTTTGAGAACGGCATTCATTAGCCCAATGTCTCCCTCTACGGCATCGTGGGCAAATACCTGGTATTCTACTCCTTTGATACCTAGTTTTGTTAAACCCTCCTCCAATGGGGCAATTCCTTTTAAAATGTCCTGTTTGTTCACAATTGTAGCATGTTCTTGGCCTGGCATCTAAAGCCTGTTTTACTGCAGCTGCCACAATTTGCCCTTGTTCATTAATGTCTCTGGCATCTAAAGCCTGTTTTACTGCAGCTGCCACGACTTGCTCTTGTTCATTAATGTCTCTACATAATTTAATATATGTGTTTAAATCTTCATGTTTCCATGGTCTAATGATATCTCTGCACCAACGATTCGCTTGCTCATAAGCCAGGTGTTTTAGTAATGGCATTGCTTGTTCTGTATTCCCAAAAACTCTGGTAGCTGTTTGAATAAGCCTATCTACAAATTCAGCATAAGGTTCATTAGCTCCTTGTATTACCTTAGATAATTGACCTTGTAAACCTCCATGTCCTTGTAAAGTCTTCCATGCCTTAATTGCATCTACAGCAATTTGTGCATATACACCAGGATCATATGCAATTTGTTGCTGCTGATCCTCATAAGGTCCCTTTCCTAACAACATATCTAGATTTCTCTGAGGATAACCAGCTGCTGCATTTCGCCTAGCCGTCTCCTTGCAAAATTCCTCATTGGCAACCTTCCATAACAGGTATTGTCCTCCATTTAGCACAGCTTTACACATATTAGCCCAATCTGCTGGCGTCATGTTCAAGTTGTTAATGGATTCGACCATGCTTACAGTGAAGGGTGCTTGAGGACCATAGGTTGTTACAGCCTCTTTTAGCTGCTTCACTGTTTTGAAATTTAAAACTTGGTAAAATCGCTGCCCTCCTGCCTCAAATACAGGGCATGTTAATATTTGAGATCTTGTCTCAGGATCCCAACTATCAACTGCGGGGGTTGGGGACCTCCCAGCATATGGAGGTGGCCTTGTTAGTTGGACACTTACGTCCTCTGGTGATAGAAAGGTGTTAGTAGCAGTCTCCTGTTGTAACTTTCCCCCTGATGGCTTTTTCTGTTTTACACTTTCTTTCTCTGTCTGACTAGCTTGAGAGGCCTTCTCTTTTACTTGAATCTTTTCCTCTGTCTGACTAACTTGAGAGACCTTCTCTTTTACTTGAATCATTATGTCTTCTTCTTCCTCTACCATTGTCTGAACTGAAGGCTTTGGACTAAGCAAACAAGATATGAACGTCCACAATGGCAATGTGCCAACTGGCAGAGTCCCTGGGCTTTTCTTTTCTATTCTTTTTAAATCTTCACCATGATGGTTCCATTGTGATATATTTAACAACTCCTCCTTAAAAAGCCATGGGCTACATTTTTGTATTGTATCAACGTATGCCCTGATTGTTCTTGATTTTACTGAGATGCCTCCTTCCTCTAACAATTTACTTAACACTCTTTCAGTTTGTTTTTTACTAATTTCTGATCCCGTATTTCTACTATAATACAACCCAACAAGATAACGCCTAACAAAACTGAAACTGAGTGAAACAAAATTGGAACAACACAAAATCATTATAATAGCCTCCTGAAATGTCCATCCGTCCTTTCTCCCTATCTGTTCCTCAGATGTGAGCGGTTTTTCTTCCATCTTACACATCTCCAGGGACAGGCAACTTAAAACAAAAGTGAAACAAAATAACAAAAGAAGAATCTTAAAATGGCTACCCATCCTCTTGCCCTGCCCTCAGGGGCGAGCAGTTCACTTACCCTCAGTCGCTCCCCGTGCGAGCCACCAAATGCCGCAGTCTGGCTGGGCACAATCAGGAGCCACTTGTCAAAAGAAACTAACTTTATTTTTAGAACCACACACGCCAAACAAAACAGCCTCTCAGGAAAAATCCTCAGAGCCTCAACTGCCACCACCGGCTTTCCACAAGCCTCTCTCTCCCACACAAGCCTCTCTCCACCTCCTACAATCCTCCTGCTCTTGAGGCCGATTGGCTGGGTCACGTGGGCGGAGCCAAAAAAAGTCCCCCAATGAGCAGCTCCGTGGTCTGAAAGGGCAGGGAAACAGTCCAATGAGCATCACCGCAGAGGAGCCAATCAGCTAGATGTTGCTGGGGCCGAGGAGCCAATCAGCTAGATGTTGCTGGGGCCGCTGTGAGCCAATCATCAGCCGGCAGCTGGAAGTTTGCTGGCAGCTTGAAGTTTGCTAGGGCCCCTTTGGCTGTGGCTCTCAACACACTGAGCCACAACTAAGCCACAACCCCAAGCCCCTTTTTAAAAATTTTTTTGTGGCAGGGTCTTGCTAAATTGCCCAGATTGACTTTGAACTTATGGTCTTCCAGTTTCAGCCTTCCAAGTAGCTGGAATTACAGGTGTGGCCACTCTACCTGACCCAAATAGTTTTTCTATCAAGAACAACCTTATAATTTGGGCAAGGTAGCACAGGCCTATAATACCAGAGACAAGGGAGGCTAACACAGGAGAATCCAAGTTCTAGGTCAGCCTCAGCAACTTAACAAGACTCTCAGTAACTTAGTGAGACACTGTCTCAAAATAAAAATAAATAAGCAAAAAGGACTGGAGATGTGGCCCCAGTACCATTAAAACCAACCAAACAAAAAACCCTGCATTAATTTTTTTCCCTCCCCACAAACAGATCATATGTAACACACTATTTGGAAACCTGTATCTCTTCATTCAGAATCTGTAAATCACCTTTCCATGTCAAGAAATATCTTAAGGGCTGGGGTTGTGGCTCAAGCAGTAGCGCGCTCGCCTGGCATGCGTGCGGCCCGGGTTCGATCCTCAGCACCACATACAAACAATGTCCGCCGAAAACTAAGAAATAAATATTTAAAATTCTCTCTCTCTCTTTATTTTAAAAAAAAAAGAAAGAAAGAAATATTTTAATATTTTTAATGGCTACAAGGACTATTTAGTGTGGGGAATGAACCAAAATTTAACCATTTGGCTATCATCAGCATGACTGTTATTTTGTTTCTTTGCTATTAGAAATATGCTGCAATGAGCTTCCTTTTGCTAAATCTTTGCATACGGAAAGCTTCTTCTAAGTGTTTTTCTATATTCTGACCATGGGTAACATCTGGCATTCGAGAGAACATCTCTCTGTAGATGTTCAAAGGCCTCCTGCTAGAGGGTGCCCCAATAACCATTTCCAGGGATCAGAGAAACCCCAAGTAACCAGATCTGATGTATTTCACATCCTGACTCTTGCCTTATTTAGGACATCACAAAAATCACTGTAAAGAGGAAGACAGGCCAAATCCCAGGACTTTTTTGAAATCTGTTTGTCATCAAGTCAAAAAGTAAACATTTTCCATTATTTATTGGTACCACATTTGCAGGGCCATTTGCCTTCAGGCTTCCTGTCTGGCAGAATTCAAGTTTGCTGTGGGAAAGACAAAGCAGAACCTTGTAAAAGAGTGAAGATCTTTTAGTAACTGAAGTGAAACCTATAGTCGAGGCAAACCAGATCCAGAGGCAGTTAATAACCTTTACTGTTTCTACTGTATTTCTATTTTATGTTCTCCCAGATTCCTTTTTTTTTTTTTTCATTTCCTTAAAGTATGGGTTTCTAAGACAGTTGTTTTTTTTTTTTTTTTTTTTTAAATTGAAGCAGTTAATGTCCCACTGTCTGGGATTTTAAAATATATATCCTGAATATTTGGGGATGAGATTTTTATGTGCTGTTCCTACTCCAGAAAAAACAATTATAACATGTCATTAAGCATTTCCAGACTTCTAAGTAAGTTAAAAGAATCCAGTCTTTTTTCCTCCAAATAGTTGGAGGAGATCCTGCTGAAAACAGACATCTTGGATTTTGGAAGAGATATCATTCAGCTGTAATGGCTCCCTAGAATCCAGAACACACAATTCCTAAGATGCTTCCAGAGTACCAAGATCTCTATACCTCAGCTGTTGGATGACCAAGGCTGGAGTCACTTTTACTTCCAACACGAGCAGTTCTTCTGGGGAACTTTCTAAGACTCTTTTATACTCAACTCATATTTAGTTTTCTAGTAACTGAACTGAACTTGGTACCCAACCTATTCTTCTTGAAATCAACATAAACTTTTTTTTTGGCAGGGCAGTGTTCCGGACATTGAACCCAAGGGCACGCAACCAATGAGCCATATCCCCAGCCCTTTTTTTATATTTTATTTAGAGACAGAGTCTCACTAAGTTGTTTAGGGCCTCATTAAGTTGCAGATGCTGGCCTCCAACTTGTGATCCTTCTGCCTCAGCCGCTAATATATATAAACATTTTATTTTAGTAAATTGTGGTTTTGGATTTCTCCTGAAACCTGTCTGGCAAAAAGTCTCTATGGACATTGGAAATGAGTTTTAATAGTCTTTTAAAAACTCTACTATCTGGGGTGGGGTTGTGGTTCAGTGGTAGAGTGCTTGCCTAGCACACATGAGGCACTGGGTTAAATCCCCAGCATTGCATAAAAATACTAAATAAATAAAATAAAGGTATCATGTCCATCTACCAAAAAAAGAAAAAAAATAAATAAAATAAAAGAAACAACCCTACTATCTACCATGAAATGCCAGAATGAGTCTACTGAGGCAAGACCTTGCTGGGTGCTGAGACAGACATTGAAACAATGGCACCATGATTAAATAAGTTTTTATTGTCACATTTAACTGCTTTGTCAGATATACAATGTAGATTTCAGTATGGCATAAAAAATAAAAGTATTTTCCTGAATGTCAAAATCTGAACAGAGGAGATGGCAATGGCACTTGAAAATAAAAATGAAATTCATACTGGTGCTGAAGCCGCTAGTAGGTAGCTGATAAAAACAGGAACGCATTTGCAGATAAAATGATCTGCAACATTCCAAATCAAATGGCAGTGGCATAAGGCCAGCAAGACCAGGACAGCAGTTAAAATACAGACCCCACAGAGTGCACATCCAAAGAATGGCAGTTTCAGCATTTCATTTTAAAGTCCATATTCTATTGTCTAATTTAGTTTGAGAACCGGAGCTCAGTGAGTAAACACCTACCTTATAAAATGAAACTGTGCTCTTGGAATGGAATTTAAGCCTCTTTAACAATTTCCTTATTCTTACAGGTTTTAACTAGTCCAAGGTAAAGGCAGTTTAGCTCCCAGTATTAACTTCATGGGCTAAAGTCCTCATAAACAGTGGGTCCTGCCATTTCCAAACCAGGCGCCCAACATAACTCATGAATGTCTTAGTGGTTTCACACATTTTGGGCAAAACTAGAAAACAGGCAGTAATTAAATAAAAATATAAGTGCATCCCAACAGAGTTTTTCTACACACTCCACAATTATCCCCCAAATGGCAATTTAAAAAAAAGTATGTTATTCAGATTTAAAACGAATCTTTATTTACCAAGATTCCCAGTTAATTAAATGTTTTTCCTGCACAAATAAAACTAACACTAGGATTTGTCAGAAGAGTTAAATGAGTTATATCTCTTACATATGAACTCAGCTAAATCCACTGTGTCTGGAATCTGTTAGTCATAAAACTCAGGTCTGGTACCCAACTCCTTTTTGTTATCCACTGCTGTTATCCACTTCTTCTAAGACTCCAGAACAGAGACCATAATGTGCTAGTGCAACACAGCAGTCACTGTCACCCACCAAAAAAAAAAAAAAAGTACTTATTTTATGACATACTTATTTGGATGATTACTTACTGGTAATTAGTATTTCTACTTATTTTTTTTTTTAAAGGCAACCATTTTAAGTGACAATACATATCAGGCTAGTAGAAAAAAGTTGAAACAAAGCCTTCTCTTTCAATCTCACAAAGTCATGCAGACAAGAGAAGGTATATGTGATTTGTTCCAATCAGGCTTCTTGGAATTATCAAAATTTCTTTTCTGGCAAAGATGAATTTGGCTCATCATAGAAAGAAGTTCTTTGAAGGCTGCTGCTGCTAAACTTGTTTCCCTTTGAAAAAGTAAATTTCAAGGCATGATAGTGCAAGAGGTAAGTTTTTGATTTATTAGAACATTTATAGACTAAATTGTGCTTAGTCTCTAATTTCCAATTTAAAGAACAGAAACTATACTGATAAGTTTCGCTTTGCCTAAATTTACCAGTACATCCATGAATCGCACCAGAATTAGGACAATTTGATTATCTTAGTGATTCTGTCATGAAACCTGTGCACTGCATCAAAGGCGAGGACCACCAGCAGAGGCTCCTACAAGTTCTGCATTCGAGGACTCTCCTCTAGTGATCCACACCATCTGGGAAGGCCATTCTCCGCCCAGATGAAGTCCTCAACAAACTCTCAATAAGCAATTAAGAAAAACAGTGCTAAGTGGAGAGTTTCTTTTGTTTAGTTAAATCTGGGAGGTCTGAGTGTTCCTGGGATCCTCATTGGGATGTGTCATGGGTCGTGAATCCTTCGAATATGAGTATTCACTATTAGAGGGTTCTGTAGGGTCAATCAAATTTTCATAATCACTGTCATCTGATTCCTCACCACTGTCTCCAGTTGCTCTTTGGGAAGGAAGAAGGTCTGCGCCACTTCCAGGGTACTTCAGTCCGGCACTGGTGGAAGCATAATTAGAAGACCCCACGGCTTGAGGTCGAGGCATAAAGACACTCCTTTCCATGTGTGAATGGCTCAGAGTACTCTCTTGATTGTTTGGGTGAAAATCAGAATATGGGGGAGGAGGATCAGAGGGCTCCACATCTGCAAGTGCACTTCTACCTTCAGCTGCAAACCCAGAAGAGGGCATCCGAGGATTGAACGCAGGCTCCACACTCTCAGATGGCATCTGTCTGCTGAACATTGCCTGCTGCAGCCCTGGGTAAAAATAGGAAGAACATTCTAATACTTTCTATTATTTTCACAGCTTTTCATCAAGGCATTACACTGTCAGCCTGAATATTCTGGAAAATAGCAGTGAAGCAGCAAAATAGATTGTTACCACTATTTTTCAACTGCATAATGTTATAACTTATATGATACTTCTCTATACATTAACTCAGTTATGCCCCAAAACAATCTGAAGGGTCATCCTCTCTTTAGCATCATTGTCTCCACAAAGGCTGACAAATCTGACTGCAGTGGGTCTCTGAGACATAGAGCACAGGCTTTCACTCCAGATCCTGTGCTGTTTCGGCCACTCGTTGCTCACTGTGTTCAAAACGTTGGGACTAAAGGAAGAAACCTAAACCATTTTCACTGCTTTTTCCAGGTCACATAAACATGGGACTTTTTCTTGATAGTCTCATTTCAAATACCATATTTTTATACAGTTACTTGGAACAATGCACTTACAAAACTCCTTCATCTTACAAGTTTAAAAGTCCTAAGTTTAGGTGGCTGGTTTTCCAGGTCCTGAACCACAGTTTTACCAGTTTTAGGAATGCTCAAAAATGGCCCACATCTATCCACCTACAAGGTCTTTCAAAATTTTTTAGAGGGGGCTGGGGTTGTGGCTCAGTGGTGGAGCACTTGCCTAGCATGTGTGAGGCACAGGGTTCGTTTGATTCTCAGCACTGCATATAAGTAAGTAAAATAAAGGTCCATTTACAACTAAGAAATATTAAAAAAAAAAAAAATTTTTTTAGAGCCTGGGGGAGTAGCTCAGTGGTAGAATGCTTGCCTAATGTGTTGGTCCCTGGGTTCATCCCCAGAACTACCAAAATAACCCAAAACAAAACAAAGCAAAAAAATGTACCACACACACATAAATAAAAGAAATAAGATTATATATTATATATTGGATATTAACCCAAATTCACTTCAATAGCTGCATAATAATCCAACATCTATATGTAATCTTTAAAATTTTTAGTTTTCTAATAACTTGACAAATTTTAGCTGCATATAGCTATAAGGTACTATATATCTATATATTTATATATCTATATCTATCATATCTGTATATATATAATATACCATAATTTATTCAACTATTTTGATATTGATTTATCTCCTCTAAATACCTGCCTGCATTTCTGATTATTTCTAGAAAAATTTAAGAGAAAGAATGTATCAGATATCCTTTTCTGGAAATACGTATTACATTTTAATTGGTTTACATATTTTTTTACTAAATTAAAAAGTTTAGCCACAGACTTATCTCTTTTACACTTGATACTGTTTTATACTCGATACCATATTTTATAAATTTTATACTTATGCTCTTTTATACTTGATACCATACTTTATAAATTTTATGTATGAACATTAAATCTGGTGATATCATAGTACCATGCTGCCATGATCAGATTCTTGAGCCTAACTTTCATTCTACCCACTGGTTCCTTAGCTTTAAGGTGTCCACTCATCCACAGTTACCAAAAATGCTGACAATGACCCTCTGAATCAAATACTGTGTCACAAAATTTTAGGTACGCTTTTATGTGGCTATAATGAGTTCAAGATGCTATCCCTACCTGCAGGATGCCAAGGTTAATTGAATAACACCATCACAGTCCCTGTACTAGATCACACTGGTGCACATTTGTTCACACATGACCATCCTTGGTCTTTTTCTTCCAGTTTCTGAGACTTGAGCCAGATGCTGTGAAAAAGAGCACTTCCCTCCAGAAAATCTGATGAGAAGGGAATGCCCTCCTCCAATGCACTGATCTGATGTGCAGCCTGCTGAGTGTAGGACTCACATCACTGAATGCATAACCCATATTTAAAACAACACATTTTCCTGATATTGAATGGTAAAAATTTGTTTTTATAACTTTATTTTATTTATTTATATGTGGTGCTGAGGACTGAACACCTGCAAGGCGAGTGCTCTACTGCTGAGCCATAACCCCAGCCCCTGAATGGTAAAATTAACAAGAACTTACTTCTTTCTTGTTCCTTTTCATTCTTCCTCTGAGTGATTTGTCTTCTTAATTTGTTCACTTCTGCCTGACAAGATTCAACAACTCGCTCACTCTTTTCTACATCTGCACACACTGCCTGAGAAAGTCACAAGAGAAAGGTTAACTTCAAACCCAGCAAGAGGCTGTCCATAAATTCAGCCTTGTTACAACCTTAGGAAGAGCCCAGGTCATTAGGAAGCAAACAAGTATGCAGAACAAGACTGTGAAGGCCCAAAAGATGAATGTTGTACTTATTTACTAATTTGAAGACCATTCTTGAAAAATATGAATAACATGGGAAAAATACAATATTTTCCCTTGATTAATCATTTTTATTAAAATGAAAATTTTTGGTACCAGTCTAATGTACAAAGGAAGAACAAAAGATAAGACAGAATGAGATGCTTTAAACTTTTATTTATAACCAATAATCAAGAATCAGATAAGACAGATTTATTTAACAGAAAATAATTATAATGAGGGAAAGCTGGAAAAAGTAAGTTTCCAAGTCAAGGTTTAATATTTGAGGCTGTGTCTATATATTTCACCATTAATAATCAGAATATTGGGAGCTATCAGTGTTTGCAGAGCTGGCCTTCCTCCATTAACAAGGAAATGGGTAACAGCTTTTTGAAGTCCTCTGGCCAGTGCTGATAGTCTGAAAAGGGCATGGTCATGGATTCAGGACAAAAGCTGTTTTCCACTGCACATTCCTTCCATAGCAGAAATACCAGAGACTTCTAGAAAGTAGGCCTGCCATGAGTAAGTATGCACAGTGTTCCCTCAGTGCAAGGGGCAGTGAGCAGAGAGGCTGAAAGAGGCTCCACACTCTCTGCCCAGGCTGCTCTCACTATGCTCTCCACTCCTTCAGATGCTGCCTCTGTCCCTCTCTATTCCTTGGAGGCTTCTTCTTAAAACTGGGCTTTCTCTAGGCCTAGGAGAGCTTTTTCAACTTTCCACTTCCCTTCTGGTCCTCAAGGCAAGTCCAAAGGTTCTTTTGTGATTAGGATTTTAGAGCAAACTACTCTTAAGAACACATTAGGGACGATGGAAAGAATGTGGGAAAGTACCACTAGCACCTAGCTCAGTTGGGATAATTCCACAAATATTTGTGGCATGAAGAAGTAGGAAGGAGGGCTGGGGATGTGGCTCAAGCAGTAGCACGCTCGCCTGGCATGCGTGCGGCCCAGGTTTGATCCTAAGCACCACATACAAAACAAAGATGTTGTGTCTGCCGAAAACTAAAAAATAAATATTAAAAAAATTCTCTTTCTCTCCCCCTCTCTCTTAAAAAAAAGGGGGGGGAGGACCCCACCCTTGAAAAAAAAAAAAAAAAAAGAAGTAGGAATGACAGGCTCCACTGTGATCCTCCTACCAGATAGAGCAACGGGGAGCAGTGAGTGGACTAGAACCAAGGAAGGAAAGCTGTGTTGGTAGCTTCTGATGTTGTCTCTACTTAGAGCTTAAGTGATGGAGAAGGCTGTGTTCTTAGCAAACTTCTTTAAACTTGGGATATATTTTCCTAGGAAAAAAACACTATTATAGCCAGCTGTGCTGGTGCTCACCTGTAATCAAAGTGACTTGGGAGTCTGAAGCATGAGATCACATGTTTAAGGTCAGTCTGGGAAACTTAGCAAGACCCTGACTCAAAATAAAGATGGAAAGGGCTGGAGATGTAGCTCAGACATAGAGCACCCCTGGGTTCAACCCCGGTATCAAAACCAACCAACCCAGGATTACAAATGGGGTCACAAAGATTTAAAACAGAAGTATTGATAATGTACTTGAGTGTCTCCAGGTCAGGCACATGAGTGACGCAGGTTGTGGATAGTGGTGGGAGGAACCACTCTACAGATGGGATATTATTTTAGGAAAGCACATTCTCACTTATGAACCATAATTCATTTGTCAATTAGAACATAATGAAAAATTAATATACAATTAAAAAGCATTTGAGCAGTAAAAATAAGATGAAACTTGTAAATCCATCAGTTACCTGTACTTTCTCCTGAAGTGCATTATAAACCTGATAAATGGCCCTGATGTCTTTCATCACTCCATCCTTGTCAAAAAAGTCAGTACTAGAAAAGAGAAGAGATATGCCACAAAGTAACTAAAACTGCCATGAATCTGAAAGGCATTTCTACCATAATTTTTTTTTTAAATAATTTTTCTTTTCTTTTCTTTTTTAATATGGTGCTGGATATTGAACCCAGCTAGGCAAGTGCTCTACCACTGAGCCACAACCCCAGCCCCTAGCATAATTTATTAATTAAAATGCTGTGACAATGCCCATACTACTAGAACTACAGAAGAAAAATAAAAAGAACACAATAGCAAAACTAAATATAATAAAAGCTATACATTTTTCAGTGAAAACATTTAGGTTTTATTTTTAAAAATGTTTGTATACATATACACACATGCACACATTTAAAAAATATATATTTTAATTGTGCATTATAATTATATATGATAGTTCGATGTGTTGTTACATAGTCATACATGTATGTATCTCTCCTTTCCCTCCCCACCTTCCCATGGTTAGCATTTAGAACCTGAGAAATACACATACCCTATCCAAACTTTTGTATCAATCATTAAAAAAATTGTCACAAATGATTTTTTTAAAAATACAGTAAACTTTTTTTTTAACGTGGTATTACTTGTGAATTTATTATTATTCAATATTTCTGACATTGTTGGAAGATATAAATTTGTTTGGTCTATGTTAGTGGCATAGTTTGCTCACAAGAGGAGGGTATAAGCAAAATTTATAAAGACATTTGGGACTATCCACTATGTTGATATGTGTGTGTGTGTGTGTGTGTGTCTGTCTGTCTGTCTGTCTATATGTGGTGCTGGGGATGAACCCAGGGCCTTGTGCATGTGAGGCAAGCACTCTACCAACTGAGTTATATCCCCAGCCCAGTAAACTATCTTTTCAATAAGAATAAACTTTTGATAAATGGTGGTGGTGGCCTAGAGAATTACTTTTCTGCATTCTTCAATTTCAGTCATAACAAACTTGGTTTTATAGTTCTCTACACTTTTTTTTAAATTATTAATAAAAGAATTACTGTTGATAAAACAACAGGAAAAAACCTCTCATTTTATCTTTCAACTTACCCATGTTCTTTAATAACTTTGGCATAACTCTGAGAAGTATTTGGCACTGAAGACACTTTGTACTCTTGTTGGCTAGTATTGCCTAGATTGGGAATAGCAAGTGATATTCTTTGATTATACCTATGGGGAAAATTGAGGAAAAAAAAAAAAAGAAAGTGTTAAAAGTACACTCTTATTTTTTGAGACAGCTCTTGCTGTGTTGCCCAGGCTAATCTCAAACTCACAGGCTCAAATGATCCTCCTGACTGAGTTTCCCAAGTGCTAAGACTACAAGTATGAGCCACCTTGCCTAGATTTAAAAGAGCCATTTCAAGAATGGGCTTTCGGAGCAGAGGACATAGCTCAGTGGTAGAGTGCTTGCCTAGCATGTACAAGGCCCTGGGTCCTATCCCTAGCATCATATAAACAAAATACATATAACAAGATTGGGGCTTGGCAATAGGATTCTTAGTCTCTGACATTGGTAAACTAATGGAAGGTGTCAGGGGCACCTACTTCTATGGACAACTCAAGGAGGCATGAATTAGCAATTTTTCTCTTCCCTTAATGTAGAAACTCAACTACAAACTCCTTGAGGGCAGAGGTCATATCTTATATACCTTCTGCATCCCCATATCAACTGAAAAGTGCTAAAGAGATACCTATGAAATAATTAGGGAAATCTTGCAAATAGTTATTTCACAATGAATGATTATTTTCACTGATCTCAATTTAACTTACTCTACTATAAGGGACTTTCCAGAGAGAGAGCTTTCTGCAATTTACAGGCAAACATGATCATATAATTATATGTTTTTCTCACTTTAACAAGTTCACAATGCAAAACCCTCATTAACCAGTAGGTGGATCAATTTTACAATTTTGTCTTTGAAGTCTATGTTCTAAAATTACTTGAAGCAATAAAACTGCATTTTAACATAATGGATTATGGAGAAGCAAATGATGATTTATTTTTACTTCTGTAAGAATTTATGCATGATAAACATGTCTTGCTAATGTTTACTGATCCCAAACCACTTTAACTTACAGGAATAACTAACACGGAAAACAAACTTCTTTAACTACAAGGAGAACTAGTTAACAAGAATAATAAAAACTTTTCTTTAAAAATGCTGTAATATGCACTATAAAGCACATTTTCAAAGTCATCAATCTCAATTATTGTGTCAACATCTTTCTCTTTATGTAAAGCTGGTGGGAAAATGTTCTTTACCTGCGATTTGGTCTGAAGAGAACATATTCTAAAGCATGAGTGGAATTGTTGGCAGTGGAGATGAAGCTAAAGAGAAGAAAGACGAGGTCAGGCACACCAAGGATGCGGGTAAGCTGTTTATGGATAACCTGTTCTCTGTATGACATCTGCTGCTGTGTGTTTCGCCGGAATCTGTACCACCCAATAACTTTCTGGAAAAAAAAAACAAAAGAATGTATTAAAAGTTACATGAAATCTTACAGATTTAATTTTATATTCCATATATAATTTGTGGCTTGTACACAAATGTTCAAACATTTATGTGTGATGGTCCCAAACTCAAAACAACCCAATTGTCCATCGACAAGTGAAAAGATAAACAAATTGTGGTATATTCACAATATTAATAATAATATTGGATATACTACAATTTGTAGAATATCTTAATAATAAAAAGGAACAAACTACTGGCACCTACAACATGGATGAATCCCAAATTAATTACCCTGAGTGAAAAAAGCTAGGTCCAAAGTAAGTATATGAATCAGTTTTTAAAAATTATTTTTATTAATTTATTTTGGCATTAGGGATTGAATCTAGGGGTATTTTACCAATGAGCTACACCCTCAATCCTTTTTATTTCAAAACAGAGTTTCACTAAATTGCTGAGGCTGACCTGGAAGTTGTAATCCTTCTGCCTCAGCCTCCCAAAGAGCTGAGATTACTGGTATGCACCACTATACTCAGCAAAAAAGTCTATTATATAAAATTCCAGAAAATGAAAACTAATTCACAGTGACATAAAGTAGTTTGGTGGTTGACAAGGTTGGAGGTGGCCAGAGGTAAGAAAGAAAAATTAGAAAAGGGCATGAGAAAACTTGTAAAGGTGATGGGTATTTCACTATTAAATTAAGGTGATAGCTTCATGGGTGTGTACACATATCAGACTGACCAAACATATACTCTACAGATGTGATGTTTTCTGTATGCCAATTATACCCCAAAACCTATTTTAAAAGTTTACCTTTATCAGCTTTAACTATAACATAACTAAACCAGCTACATGAATTAAACTCTCAGAAGAATATGTCTCAGGATGTGACCTTCTGAATACCCAGAAGACAGACTCTAGAGACATCTGAGAGCATGTCAACATGTAGATTCCTGGGCCCACCCAAATCTGCAGAATCAGCCTCTTAGGATACAGCCAGGATTCTGAATTTCAGAGAAGTTCCTTGAGTTTTTCTTTTGCATACTGACATTTGAAAATCTCTGTTGTAGAAACAACTTAATCCTTTATTAGAACAACCATCTTCATAAAGCTTTGTGCTTTGAAATAAACTGACTAAACATTGTGTTTTAAGCAAGGACGCATGTAATCCCAGCAGCTTGGGAGTCTGAGGCAGGAGGATCACGGGTTCAAAGCCAGTCTTAGTAAAAATGAGGTGCTATGCAACTCAGTGAGACCCTGTCTCTAAATAGAATACAAAATAGGGTTGGGGATGTGGCTCAATGGTCCAGCACCCCTGAGTTCAATTCCTGGTACTCCTCACCCACACAAACACAAAAGTAAGGTAGAGGCTGGGCATGGTGGCGCACACCTATAATCCCAGAGGCTTAGGAGGCTGACGCAGCGAGACCCTATCTCTAAATAAAATATAAAAAAGGGCTGGGAATCTGGCTCAGTGGGTAAGCACTCTGGGTTCAATCCCTGGTTAAAAAAAAGTAGTAGTAAGGTAGTTTAAAACCATTAGTGTCATATTAAATTAATAGTAAATTTAAATCATATTCTGGCACCGTGTTCATATAAAGAAAGTAAACTAATTATTGCTGAATTCCTGTGCCAAATCTTCCTTTCTTTCCAGGTAAACTCTAAGAATTGTTTTCTCCAAAGTCATACAACTGAGTGACCGTAATGGTGTGGAACTTGGCTGCCTGTCTCCTGTTGTGCAAAACAGAGATTCAAATTCTGAGTTAGTTAACATGATGAAAAAGGTAAAAGTAGTTTTCTATTCAAGAAAAAGTGTATAGAAACCTATCTGTTGGCTAGAGCTATCAATGTACGAGAATATGGTACACTTCATTCCAACACTCAATCCTCTGTATTAACTGTTGGAACTAACTCCTCTGCAGGACTGGGGCATGACTCATATTGCCTCTGTCCCCCTGCAAAGACTAGCGGCATTCAGCACACTGGCTATTTTCACAAAATACTCACTGATAAACAGAACCTTGCAAGCGACTATAGGATAAGTAATAGTGCTTTTCAGTGATGCTGATTCTCACTGTTTTTATTTGTTTGTATTTTCTAAGAAGCAGGAACTTTATGTCAGTTGTTGACTGATAGTAACCAATTGATCTGACATTTGCCAAAAGTTTTAAACTGATTGATTCTCCTGACATTCTGATCAATGAAGAATGAGCTGCCAAATTAATTTGTACTATTGGTATTTACAATTCTACCTCTTAGAGCTAACAGACAAACTAGTTGCAAGATTACTGAGAAACTAGGTCATTGTGTTAAAAAGCACCTCTTAGATGATGGTGAAGAATCACAGCTCTCTCTCCTTACATTTCATCTCGGCTGATGCTTCATAATCGCTTTTCCACACAGACTTTCTTCTTTCTTTTTGACATTCACTTACATTTTCTGGAGCCAAAGCAACTACCTCAATAAAAGGCACATTTACTGGCTTTAGCTTGTGCCATGTGGGTCATTAAGGATATTAGGATGGCTGTTATGCTTCTTGTTATTGATTTCAGAGTTGATGCTTTGGGAAGATAGAAGTCCTCCTTCTCCCTTGCCGTTTAGCCTTCGCCTAAACCTGAAAGCCCATGGAAACTTCACAAACACAATATGGACTCTGACAAAATAGCAAATCAGCCCCTGACTATACTATCCCTACTGGGATATCTTAATGTCAACAATATTCACTTCTATCTCAACCCCAACATTCTAAATGCACCTTAGGAGGTAGTACACCACCCTTTTGAGGTAAAAGTATAACTCAGTGCCTTTTCTGGGGGAAAAATAATCCAAATTAGAATCAACTGTAAAGGTTTTTCTGTCATCTAAATATTATACATCATTACTGCTTTTGAGCTAGAAATTTGAATTTTTGAAAAAAAAAATCCTTCTAGAAGTGGGGGATATAGCTCAGTTGGTAGAGTACTTGCCTAGCAAGCACAAGGCCCTGGGTTCAATCCCCTGCCAACAAACAAAAAACCCATTCCTTGTAGAGTTCTACAAGTAGCACAGGAAATACAATGAAATAAAACACAGTTCCTGCTCTCAACAAATTTCATGAAAAACAGAACATAATTTCCAAGTAATGTAAGGAATGCAACAAACATATATTTTGCAAAGAAAACATTTATTTTAGCACAAAGTTCCATAAAATAAAATAAAAATAAAGCAGATCAACTTTCAACTTTAACTCTTGGTTCCAGGAAAAGCAGTCAATTACAATAACCAACGAATGGTCTACTGTGTCTCAAACCAGCAAATCCTATTTTATTCATTTATTTTGTAAATTTCGGGGGCGGGGGTGTTACCAGGGATTGAATTCAGGGGCACTCAATCACTGAGCCACATCCCCAGCCCCATTTTTGTATTTTATTAGAGACGGGGTCTCACTGAGTTACTTAGTGTCTGGCTATTGCTGAGGCTGGCTTTTTTTTTTTTTATTATTTTTATTTTTTTGTAGTTGTACTTGGACAGCATGCCTTAATTTTTTTTTTTTTTTTTATGTGGTGCTATGGATCGAACCCAGTGCCTCACACATGCAAGTGCTCTGCAACTGGCTATGAACTCAAGACCCATCCTGTCTCAGCCTCCCCAAGCTGCTGGGATTACAGGAGTGTGCCACTGCACCTGACCTTATTTTATAAATTTTAAGACAGGGTCTTGCCATATTGCTTAGGCTGGCCTTGAACTTCCGAATGTTTTGCCTCAGCTTCCTGAATTGATGGAATTACAGATGTGTGCCACTCCCCCTGCTTTAGCAAATCCTATTTCAAAAATCCCTAAATTAATTTGAAGTGTGTAACTTCCTTTACTGAAAAGATTAAACAGAGGAGTCCTTTTCTTTTTTCCAATTTATTTTCAATTATAAAATATAAGATCATTAAAAAAAAAACCAAAGTTTCTCTTCATTAGAGGCATCTCTACCCTTTTCTAAGTTTGGCTGACTTTCTCCCAGATCTTTTTCTCTGTGTTTGAACTCTCACCTTAGACTTTTGTTTTTATATAAAATGGGCTCAAATTGTATTATAGCTTTTTCCTGGAGCTAGGATGTAAAGCACATGCTTAGCATGCACAAGGCCCTGGGTTTAATCTGCAGCTCCAAAACAAAAATAAAAATCACCCCAAAAATAAACAAATCACATTTTTTCACTTGACATAACTTAGAGATCATTCTGTGTCATTAAATGAAAACCTCCCTCATAGCTGAGTGTGATGGTGAATACTTGCAATACCCATAATTCACAAGGCTGAGGCAAGAGTATAAACTCAAGACCATCCTAAGCAATTTAGGGAGACTCTGTCTCAAAATAAAGTGAAAAAAGATGGGGATATACCTTAACAGTAGAGTGCTTGCGTAGCATGAACAGATTTTGGGTTTGATCTCTAGTACCACAAAACAAAAACAAAAAGACTCTCCCTTATTCTTTTTAATGGCTGCTTTGAATCCCATAATGAGGAGGTACCAACATAACTGACTTAATCATTCCAAACTGGTATATGTTCAGGTTGCTTTTAAAATCCTCACTATTTGGGGCTGGGATTGTGGCGAAGCCCTGGGTTCAATCCTCAGCACCACATAAAAATAATAAGTAAAACAAAGGTATTGTGTCCAACTACAACAAAAAAAATAAAATTATAAAAAAAAAAAATCCTCACTATTCACCATTGAAGCAACAAACATCCTGTACCCCAGACCAAGAGAAGAGACTGTCTGGTTTACACCTTGGCTCCACCATTAACAACAAAATCACTTAACCCCGTTTGTCTCAAGTGTAAAATCCGCTTTACAGAGCTGCTGCAAGGATGAAGTGTGTCAATACATGAAGAGTGCATAGAATGTGACCCAGAACAGAGTTAAACTGTTTAAAAATGACAGCACTTTCCATCTTTGTGCTCAGATACACTAATTTTTTGTGGGGTGGGGTGGGGGCAGATTTCTAGAGTCGGGACTGTATAGTTAAAACTGTTATCATAAAATCGTCCTCCCATCATGTCAACTTACATTTACCAGCTGCTGCTTCCCCATGTCCCTCACCTTTTCAGTACTGGCCATTATCATTCCTTTTACTCTCCTGCCAATCTGATGGGCAAAAAATGGCATCTCACCTGGTTCAATCTGTGTTTGCTGACTGAAGTGGAACATCTTTTCACTGACTTCTTGGCTGTCTGTAGATTTTTTTCTTTTGTGAATTTCCTATTCAATTTCTTTAGTCCTTTTTATCACTTAAAAATTTTTAAACTACTTAAAACTCCAATAAGAATTTCTATGGAAAAAATTTTAATTTTAGAAAGCATAATAAAGGCTCACAATCTACCATATAAAAATGAAAGAGGAAGTAAAGTGGCATCTGAGAGATGAACTGCTGGGAGATTCCAGAATGTATGCCCCTGGGCATACCACTGAAAATGAGAGAGGCCCGAGGCTGCTCTAATACCCTTTGCTAGCTGGGCAGGCAGCGTGGTTGGACCACCAGGAGTGTGCACCTCCTGCCATTTTTCCTGTCCTCAGACCTATATCTTTCCAAGTTTCCTATTCTTTCTTTTATTTTTCCCTGCTTTTCTTTCTTCCTTTACATGGTATAGAATGTACCCAGCAGTGGCACTAGGCTGCTGATGTGATATAACTGCACTTACTCCTGAAACCCTTCAACAAAAGCATATTGTTGGTTGGTGCACCTCAGTGCTTGCCTGGCCTATGCAAGGTCCTGGATTCCACCCCCAGTACCTCCCTCCAGCCCCATAAAAAAGGCATTTTGCTCTCTGTTTGACAAGCTAAGGGTTTCCACTGGTACTTTTTTCCCCCTCTAATTGTTTAATAACCAATCTGTTTTTTCTGAAATATCTCAAAGCAAAAAACTCATCAGACAATACTGCAGCAGTAAATCTGGTTCATTTTCAGTTTTATTCAGACTTGCTTACCATATACAACCAGAACAGCACATGTGTATGTTGATGGAAATAATAAATACATGACTTTTGGAAAAACATCTGTGCTCAAATTTAAACATATCCAAAGATGTTTGATTGCAATTTACATTTTTTAAAAATAGTTTTTCTGATTACAAGACTGTATTAAGTATTTGCCAAATTATTTGTTAAATTATACAATAGAAAGAATGAATCACCAGAGTCAATTGAACTACTCTTTGTTATTTTGCTTTTGGTACTGGGGAATTGAACCCAGGGGAGCCTAACCACTGAGCCACATCCCCAGCCCTTTTAAAAATAATTTTAGAGACAGGGTTTTATTATGTTACTTAGGGCCTCACTAAGTTTCTGAGGCTGGCTTTGAACTCCAGATCCTTCTGCCTAAGCATCCCGAGCCGCTGGGATTACAGGCATGTGCCACCACACATGGCTAGATCAACTGAACTATTCTTAACTTTCCAGATTATAGTTCACTTTTTATTTCTGATTTTTACCTAATGGAATCATACTATAAACACTGAATTTTCTTCTATCAATATACTGTAACCATTGTTTTACATCCATAATCACAAATTACCTTTAGAATCTGCTTAAGGTGACAGAACTCTCATATCAGTGTTGACTCTTCACTGTTGCATTTTGTTTGTTTTTAAGTTTAGGTGTTAAGATAAAGAACTATTCCCATATCAGACTGGGCAACAAATAGAACATACCTTTCTCCGATCTTTAAGAATCCTGTCCAAACTCTCTTCATTAACTTTGCTTGCGTAGTCATAAAAACTATTTTTTTAAAAGAAGAAAAAAAATTATTAAAATTCCATAATACCATGACATGAACGTGCTTAGCTACAGATGTCTATGGGGCACCTAACTCTAATAAATATATAATTCCTTGCCTTCAAAGGTATACAAAGAGTGATAATCTGTCTAAATACTTCCCTAATACATAGTATTTTTTATATCAAAGACTACTCAAGAGTTTGCTACATTCTAAAGATATCACTTCCACATGTGGGAGGTGCCGAAAGCAAGTCAGTATAAAACATGAGGTTTCAAATGGCTGTGGCATCTTTTCTTCTTTTCTAAGTATCAATTATTTATGGAAAAAAAAGATAAGAATACTTCATTTGCTGAGACATGAAGATGGGAACTGAACACTGGCTGAATGCTTCACGTCACAAAGCCACATGTTTTCTCATTTCATTTCTCATCATTCCTGCTTCAGTGCCGGGAGATATGAGTTCAGCTCAATAATTCAACAAACTTTATTCCCATTTTTGTAGATAAAGAGAGTGAAGTTGACTGATTTGCTCCAATCACAGAGCTAGTAGATGGAAGGGCTGGAATTTGAAGCCACACCTGGGTAGTGTCAATGTGCTCCCTTCCAAAATGACCAATGTGGGCCTGGGGTTGTAGGTCAGTGGTACAGCACTTGCCTAGCACGGAAGAGGCACTGGGTTCCATCCTCAGTACCATATAAAAATAAATAAATAAAATAAAGGTACTATGTCCACCTATAACTAAAAAAAAAAAAAAGACCAACATGACCAGTTTCCTGTGGTGAGCAACCCAGGTGTACTGATGTGCCGGCCTTTTCTATTTCTGCTCATGGGTCTCTGCACACCATCGTCCTCCTCCCAAGCCATAAAGACAGGAAGAAGTTCAAGATATGGGAAAAACACTGACTCAGGAATCAGAAAACAGCAGCTCCAGCCCCAGTTTTGTTTCTCATTGTAGGATCTGGGACAAGTTACAGCCTATCTGGTCTCTAACTCTTTTTTTTTTTTTAACAAGACAAAGAGTTTGAAAAAGACTGATGATTTCTATGGTTTCTTTCAGCTTTAAGAATGATGAATCTTGGGGCTGGGATTGTGGCTCAGTGGCAGAACGCTTGCCTCGTATGTATGAGGTACTGGGTTCCATTCTCAGCACCACATAAAAAAATAAATAAAAAATGATGAATCTCTGAATTAAACTCAGTCAAATCCTTGTTCTGGTTTTACTTTGCTTAGAGTGTTTTAAAGAATTTCTCAGAAAGGTGAGGCAGAAACTGCACAGAGTGGCATACATCTGTTATCCCAATGACTTGGGAGGCAGAAGGATTGCAAGTTTGAGGCCAGCCTCAGCAACTTAGTGAGACTCTCTTTTCAAAATAAGAAATAAAAAGGGCTGGACATGTAGCTTAGTGGAAAGCACCCCTGAGTATAATTCCTGGTACCAAAAAAAGCTCTGACAGGCCCAGATCAGATACTTCCACAGGCCAGAGAGAGGCAACATATGGGCTGGGCCTGAATGATTTCATTTGCTTTTTTTTTTTTTTTCAATGAACCCATGGTTGTTCATCTAGCTCCCTACACTTCTTTTACAATATGGGTGAATCTAAAAGAGGTGAGGTTCTTGGCTACTTTGAGGTTTTCTTTGTAGGTAGTCACCTTGCATGCTGATAATACTCTGAAACAATCCATGGGTAGGGGTATATATGTGTGGGGTGAACATGATACAAGGCCCCTGAGGTGCTTGGATATAAGGGATGCAGGGTGTGGTCAGGGTGAAAGCTGCAGGGAACACATATAGCAATCACCATAAAGAAGGGCCCTAGAGATAGAAAACGGAGGTGCTCACTGCATTCCATATGAGCAAATGGAAGAAGCACTGGCCTGGCTTCTGGGAAGCGGGAATCAGGACTCAGGAAATTTAGAGAAACCCAAAGCTGAGATCATACCAGCCATCAGGTGGAAGGGTTTGGGCTGAGAAAGAAGACAGAGGCCTGGGTAGTGGTGTCGGAGAAATCCAATGTATGGATAATACTGGACTTCCTCTTTCTCATCCTTTTCCTCCATATAGCTCACTGCTGTTTGCTTTCTCTGTTTTGATTGTTTCTCTTCCCATTTTTTTCTATTTTTGTCCTTTAGTTGGTTACAATATGGAACTGGCAATATATTAACTTAAATGAACAGAAAAAGAAAGTTTTATGTTTCCTTTCCCTTTTTTTAAAATTGTAGATAGACACAATACCTTTATTTATTTTTATATGGTGCTGAGGATCGAACTCAGTGCCTCACACGTGCTAGGCAAGTGCTCTGCCACTGAGCCATAATCCCAGCCCTCCTTGATCTTTTTTTTGAGATGGGTCTTGCTATGTTGCCCAGGTTTGTTCTAAACCCCTAGGCTGAAGCAATTTTCCTATCTCAGCTTCAAAGTAGCCAGGACTCCAGTGCATGCCATTGTGTCCAGCTCCTTTCCTTAGATTTTTAAGTTGACCACTGAACATTTTTAATTTCTCTCAGCTCATTCACTTGTTTTTAATCAATCCTTTTAATGAGTGCTAAACTCTTCTTAAAGAAGGATGTGGCCACTAGGTGGGTACCACTTGTAATTCCAGCAACTCTGTAGGCTGAGGCAAGATCACAAGTTCAAGGCCAATCTGAGCAACTTAGTGAGACACTGTGTCAAAAATAAAAAGGGTTGGGGATATGACTTAGTGGTTAAGCACCCCTGGGTTCAATCCCTGGTACCCAAAATACTAAAATTGAAATTAAAAAAAAAAAAAAAAAAGGAGGACATGGCTTACCTAAAAAGTTTTGAACAAGGCTGATGGTTATGGATTTCTGTAATCAGAAAGAGGAATACATTTCAGTTGATCATGTAAGACACAGGCAGCTATCAAATAGCTCAGGATTTTTTAAACTAAAAAATCTCAGACAATAAAAAGACAGTCTTCCTCTCACAAACAGGTGCTGTGTATATACTAGGGAAGGCAGTGTGGCTTCTGAGCAGTTATACCCAGAGACACATTCTCAAACAAAGTAGACTGGAGAATGAAAGTTCTGTTTTCCTTTGTCCGCATATGATGAGCACACATCTGAAAGCTCTTATTCAGGAACTCACAGCTATTGTGTGCCTTATTCAATCTTACCTATTTAAACAAAGAATCACAGGAAAAAGTAACCACTGACTGGAAGCATTTAATCAAATTAGATAAAAGCTTTGAGGACAGCTTAGGGAGAGAAGGGCCTTAATCATTCTACCATTAATAATCAACAAACAACTCATGACAACTTGGGCCAGGTGTTTTGAAGGGGAAGGAATTCTGGAAGTCTATTAACCCTTTCAAAGCAGTCATTGCTGAGAGTGATGGTCATTTATAAGGCAGATTCTAACAACTTCTAAAAAGCTGCTATGAGTCAGCAGAGTGAACATTTCTCCAAGCTCCTCAGGGGGCTTAGGAGCTGGGTTTCCTAAGATTGTGAGACTCACTGACCATTCAATTCTATCATATGCTCTTAGACAATTAATCATCTGCTGTTTAAGAAGCCACAGCCTCAGTTTAGGGAGCAACTTTACCTGACTACAAATGAAACTACAGCCTTTAAGGCCTTAAAAACAAGTAGTTTCTGTACTTGAGTTAATGCTGCCAAAACTCATGCATAAATGCAAAACTTCCACAGGAAAGAAGGTAATTAATTTGTTTACCTATGGTGTTGATATAGTGATGCAAATAAGAAAACCTCATCTAGAAGTATTTAACCTGTTCCATCACTAACTGATCCAGCACACCACTGTAGTTTATTTCAGAGATACCGTTAGAGATGCAGAACATTTGTAGCAAAAATCTTACTTAGAGTTCATGGAAAAGAAAAACCTATCTTCTGCTTTAAAGAAAGAAGATTTTGTTTAATAAAATCCCTCGAGTAAGTTCTGAACTCTGAATGCACACTCCTGTCAAGCCGCCCCAGCAGTTTCCTTCATAATTTACAACTCAGATTAGAAACACACGCTCCAAGGCTAGGGACAGCTCAGTGGTAGAGTGCTTGCCTAGCTCTAGATAGATACCATGTGGTATTTGCTGCAGGAAATTAAAGCTTTCTTAAGATTTTGTGTAACACTAAGCACTTCATGGGGAAAAAACAGGGTGTTGATCTCAAACTCCACAAAGCTATAGAATGAAACAAAGTTAGGGGACATGTTAAGTGACAGGTGGACCTTGGAAAGCAGGCAAAGGCTGGGCAGCTTTGCTTGGGACTTCCAGTTTTCCATACCTCAACAGCAAATCCACACAGGAGATGACTCTTCCTGTACCATGAAGATCCTGTTAAAACTTCTCACTAGGTGCTACATTATTCTTGTTTTTCTTCCTGGTTGCTGAGTTGAACACTTCCTCATCTTCCCCCTTCTATTACTGTTGATGAGTTTTGCTAATAGCTATCCTCACTACCTGAGGACATTTTTCTGTTCCTGCCTCCTCCCTACCATTCCTATGGTAAACAGCTCTGATTGAAATGAATTAGTACAACTTCTTAAATGAGTATGTATTCAAAATGAGATGCAGTCATTCTATGTTCAAAATGTGATATTCTATATAAAATCCTCCTTATTGCAAAGGGTAAGGTAAAAGGTGCCTGTAATTGGATTTAGACATTTTCAATAAGCAACAAATCTGACCAATTTATTTTACTTAAAACACCTTATCCTGGAAGGCCATCTATACTAGAAAATATCCTGATCCTAGTAGGGAATAGTACCATGACACTCACCCTCATGTTTGAACTTTCAAACAGGTTTTCTAGCATCCTTGGTTTACATTTTCAAATATTTATTTATTTTTAGAAGAAAAACATCAAAATAGTAACAATACATTTAATATATTAGCAAACAATCTGTCCATGAGATCTAGAATTGTTTTAATCAATAAACTGAATATAGCTAATAATTAAATATTATACAGCTAAAAAATGGTTGTCTTGGCACTTTATTAACTGAAACGCTTTACTGATGGGTATTTCTCTCTATGATACCAGGGAAGTTGGTCAAGAACCAGAAAGTTGGGCTGGGGTTGTGGCTCAGTGGTAGACTGCTTGCCTAGCACGTGTGAAGCACTGGGTTTGATCCTCAGCATCACATAAAAATAAATAAAGTGAAAGTTAAAAAAAAAAAAAAGAAGACGAAGAACCAGAAAGTTTACAAAGTATCAATTTTTTTTTTAAATTTTTTAACATTTATATTTTTTTTAGTTTTTGGTGGACACATCTTTGTTTGTATGTGGTGCTGAGGATCAAACCCGGGCCACACGCATGCCAGGCGAGCACGATACCGCTTGAGCCACACCCCCAGCCCCAAAGTATGAGAATATTATCCTACATAGAATTTTAATTATTTGGATGGAAAATCTTTAATTACCATTTTGTTTCTTTAAAAATAAATAGCTAGAGGGGCTAGGGCTGAGGCTCAGTAGTAGCACACTTGCCTGGCATGTGTGGGGCACTGGGTTTGATTCTCAGCACCACGTATAAATAGGTAAAATGAAGGTCTATCAACAACTAAAAAAATTAATATAAATAAATAAATAACTAGACTATTCATCAGGAATGTGATTTTGCTGTTAGTTAACTATATCTGGCAATTTAACTTTCATTTTCCAGATTAATTTTGAAAACCCATATGGAAATAATAAATCACTACGTAGATGGTCTATAAAACAAAATTCTGTTTTAGAATTTTAAAGAATTAAGAAAAACAAAAACAAAATCCCTCAATGAAAGATTGACTATACTCTGTACATATAACAAGTATTTTCTTAGCAGGGCAGTGTTGTGGTGAGTGGCATTTTACAATTGTGACTTAGAGTCAGTTCAGGCACTTGGTTTTCCCCATTTCTAACCCCAGCTCAATCCTCACTCTTGCCTCACAATCCATGCACTAGAAGGCTATCAGAACAGATCTAAAACTGATGATTTGGTCCCAATGTGACGTAGCCCACCAGTAGTATTTCAAACCACAAATCACTCATCTTCAAATATCCTGTTTTAGTCACACAGAAACAGGTCAGATGTCATGTGTGTTTTATTCTTCCTTGCTGGGCTCCCCTAAAGGTACAGCCCACTGGCCCTAACTTCACCTCCTTCAAGATGTCCTTAATGATTTCCCCACTAGCAGTTTTTCTCTCAACTTCAGACACTTATGGGGTTTTGTGTCTTACAGAGTTTATCTTGCACTGTCAGGTACTTCTGTGTACTCCCCACAGTTCTGGAAGGCAGGGCTGAATCTGGGTATTCCTTTCTGTGCCTAGCACAAGCCTCACACATGGAAGTTCTTTATTAAGTGTCTGCTGAAAATGAAGGTACCCCTTGCTTTGCTCTGTGTATAAGGATGTGCTGCTTAATGATCTGCTCGAAGTATATTTGAAAGGACCACAATTTCTATCTATCAAAAGGAAACTGATTTGAGGAGAGTGGGTGCATTTGTTAACACTCCCTCCTCTTCCCCAGCAACCTTCCCCAAAAGGGACTCTTGTGTCCCTCAGAAGACTGTGCAAATGGAGCAAACATCTCTTGTAAACAAGTGTGAAAGTCAGATCCTCTTAGGAAGGATCAACATAACACATCCATTCGTTATAATATGAGGTGACACTGGCAATGGGGAGAGCCTAAAGGACAAACTTGAGGTTCACTGTGATTTTGAAGAGACTATCAAGAGGTCACATAATGATTCAGTAAAAGATCAGTTGGTGAGTAAAGATAGTTCTATAGGAAACCTACACTTAAGTTATACACTGTAAGCTTACAGTAACATAAAATATACCACTAAGGCTAATACTTTTATTTTTTTATGTATTCTTTTAATATTTGAGATTAAAATCAGTTTTTAAGAGCCAAAGAACAAAACAACAGTAGGATATTTCTAAGGTCAGTGATAAATTTACTTACCGATTACTTGCAGAAATTCTGTGTTGCTGATTTGTGAGTCACTGATGCTAAAGGTTTCCTCTTGTCTTACCTCGCCCAGCAGAAATCCTTCCTAAAAGAGACAAAAGAAAACAGTCACAGGCTAAATACTGATTTTTTTACTAAAATTAGGAATTTAGGATATATAATTTTATAATAATTTCATCAATAATTCAAATAAGCTTGCCATGTAAACTACTAGTTATAAACCAATGAGTAGACTAGAGCAATCAAAGTATATATATTTATGGGATTATATGAACAAAGGATTCATAACAAGATAAAATCTAATTTTAATCCCTGAAATCTTCTCTGTTATTTTTTTTGGGGGGGAATTTATCACCTAAATCCTACTACTAAGTCTCACAAACAATGTCAGAAAAGCTTAGGAAGCGGAACTATCTAAAGGTTGTTTTCTTGAAACATCATAAAATTTACTACATTGCTTTAAAACCCTTGCTAATGATTAAAAGACAAATAAGTTAATACAAGCTGAGCGCAGTAGTGAATACCTGTACTCCTAGCTACTCAGGAGATTGAGGCAGGAGGATTGCAAGTTCGAGGTCAGCCTAGGCAACTATAGTAAGACCCTATTCAAAGTAAATTTTAAAAAGGTTGGGGGTGTAGCTCAATAGTACAGAACCCCTGGGTTCCATCCCCAGTGGCAGGGGGAACTGAGGGAGGTTGGGGGAGAGTTCATATAATGGAAATTAAGTGCGCTTAAATAGGCTGGCATAAGAAATTAAAATTTCAGTAAATAAACTCATACAATTCACATGAAAGAGTTTTTAAAATAAGTGCATAATTTATGTATATATTTGGAGAATGCCCATCACCACAACTGAACTGGATTACTACTGTCCTAGTACTTGTTGCACAAGAACAAGCACAGTTGGAGAAGATACACCTTACATCTCAGAATAACTTCCCATAGAAAGGAAGAACTGATCAGCTGTCCTGGCATCTCTCTCCCCAGATACTGCCATGGCTTCCCCCCTTCCTTCATTCAGGTCTTTACCCAAATGGCATCTCATCAGATATGCTTTGTCCAAACACACAAGGGAAACAGCATCTGTCCCCTTTACCCTGCATGCTTTTTCTCACTATCTGAGCTGGGGCTGTAGCTCAGTGGTAGAATGCTTACTTAGCATGTTCCATCCAGGATGAAAAAAAAAAAAAAAGAAAGAAATCTTCTGCCATATTAGATATTTATAGAAATAAATAAATGCCGTTCCCTGTTAAAAATATAAGCTCCATAAGAGCAAGTATTTTGTGCTTGTTTACTGCTAAATCACCACATTACAATGCCTAACAACTAGTAAGTGCTCAACAAAAACTAGTTGAATCAATGTATCCTTGTACTATATTCTCTTCAATTCTAGATTGATCCATGAAATCAATTGCAGAGGCTTCCTAGTTTTTTTCCAGCAGGAAGTGCAACTCTGTGGGAATGAGAGGAAAGAGATGTTTTACAGACTTACTTTTTATTTGATTTGGGGAGGGGGATATTCTAAAATCCCAAATTATCACATATAGAGCATTTCTTTATTTTTTTTTAAATAGCTTTTTTAGATGTTGATGGATCTTTATTTTATTCATCTATTTAAATGCAGTACTGAGAATCGAACCCAGGGCCTCATACATGCTAGGCAAGTGCTCTACCACTGAGCTACAACTCCGGCCCCCAGAGCATTTCTGAAATTTGAGTGATAACTGGATTTCTTTATTAAAAAAAAAAAAAAAAAAATCCTCTCAGACCCATGTCCACGACTATCAGTTTGAGAAACACCAACTAAATAAGCTTGCCTTACCCTATGAAGTCTTTCAATTTTGAGTTCCCACTACAAAAAGCTTCACCTTGTAACAAGCAAAAAAAAAATTTTAATTGAAGTGAAAAAAAAATCAACTTAATCTTCCCTAAAACTTCATACTTTAAGAACACAGCTAGATTCCTAGATTTCTACAGTCCTGGGCTCCCAAATTTAGCAAAAAAGATATAGGACATCCAGTTAAATTTGAATTTCAGATAAATAGCAAATAATGTTTAGAATACAGGTAATCTAAGTATTACATAAAATTTACTTCTTGTTTATCTGAAATTCAAATTTAACTTGCTGTTTTGCCTTTTTGTTTTGTTTTGATGGTATTTGGGGTTGAATCAAAGGGTGTTTTATCACTGAACCATACTTTCAACTCTTTTCATTTTGAGACAGTCTCACTAAGCTGCGCAGCCTGGCCTCAAATTTGTGATCCTTCTGCCTCAGTCCCCCAGATAGCTGGGATTACATGCATGTGCCACCATGTCTGGTCTTGGAGTCCTGCTCTTTTTTCTGGCAATGATAATGGTCCTCAGTATAAGAAACAGTTACATAAATTAATAGTGACATCAAAATGTTCTAAAGTCAAGTGTGACTGGTCTGGACTATCTCATTATTATTTTATGGTAGGAACAGACAAACTACAGTGGGAGATAAATCCACCCCAATATCTGTTAATATACTGCAAGATAAATATGGTTTGTAAATTTTTAAATAATTGGAAAAATAAAAATAGGAATGATGTTCATGAACTGTTATATGATGTTACATGAAATTCTTGCCGGACATGGTGGCACATGCCTATAATCCCAGAGACTCAGGAGGCTGAGGCAGGAGGATAGAGAGTTGAAAGCCTCAGCAAAAAGCGAGGTGCTAAGCAACTCAGTGAGAACCTGTCTCTAAAGAAAATACAAAATAGGGCTGGGGATGTGGCTCAGTGGCTGAATGCCCCAGAGTTCAATCCCTGGTACACCCTCCCTCCCCTTTGTAGACACTGAAATTAGGGTACACCCCTAATTTCAGTGTCTACAAAGCTTTATTGCAACACAGTCATCCTCATTTATTTACTCCTATGGCCATTTTCTCCCTGTAACAGCAGAGATGAGTAGTTGCTACAAAAAACATATGGCTCTCAAATATTTAAAAAATTACTATTTTTTTTCACTATTTAGCACTTTATGGTAAAAAATTTGCTAACCCTAGCTCTACAGAGTAATGTATAGTTTTAAATTAATTTCTTGCCTGGATAAACAAGTATGCATTTTGAAAGTAAACTCTCTTTTATTTCAACTTTAAAAGCTAAATTACTTTCAAGCATTCCACATACATAATGGTGGCAAGGCTAATATAAACAGGCATGGCCATATAAAACACAACTAGTACTGGTGAAAATTTCCATGAAGTCTAGCACCATGCCTGGCACAGAGTAGATATTAAGGTAACAGCTCCTAAATCAAACTAATAATGGTTTAAGCATAATGACCATCTTACCACACTTTATAGAAAAACTCCATTTTCCTTTTTGGTGGTGCTGGGGATTGAACCCAGGGTCTTGTGCATGCTAAGCAAGCACTCTGCCAACTGAGCTACATCCCCAACCCAAAACTCCATTTTTCAACAGATAGCTGCTTATTCTTACAATAAACTTGAATCCATCACTGAACCCATTTTTAATAGTCTATGTCAGTAGGAGTACTACAAATCACATTCATATTGAACTGCATTACATTATTAAATAGTTGGCTACAGTACCAGAGGCCAGTGTACAAAAGGAAAAACCTTATGTTGTATATATTCCTATCGTTAATCTCTACCAGCATTGAATTGATGAAACAGTACAGTAACTTAATTCCATTCAATTTACAAATGGAACCACTTGTGAAATTAGTTTTTATTAATGGAAGGTAAGACTGCTGACGTCAAGCTAAATCCAGTTCATCCTGAGAGGTATCATTTTGCTTTGTAATGACAACCACAAAAACCCCACACACTTTAATGAATTTGAATCATTCATGTTAACATCACTTAAAACAATCCTCAAATTTGGTGGGCAAATTAAACACCTCCTGTAAGAGAAAAATTATCTAGTTTTCACGAAGAATTTCAAACCAAAGGCCCATGACATTAAAGGGCAATTCACAAAATAAATTCACTGAAACAGGCTCTGCTCCCGCTGTGGGCTACAAAACCTAAGCATTCCGGATCACTCATACCAGGGCCTGTCACTTCCCTATTTCACTGGGACTAGTTCCGCGGTCTTGGAACATTCAACAAGGAACTAAACATGCAACTTCAAGGAAATGCAAACAGACCTGCATTTAACATTTTTTGTTTACATTATCCATTTTCCACAGGAGTGAAGAAAACACACAATCGTGTCTAGCAAGTTTGAACAGTGACAGCCGTGGTTTCACTCGTGGTACCTCACGACAACCTGTTAAGACTGCCGGGTGGAGCTCAGTGCCTCTCACCCCAGACTAAAAGCCTGGTCTCTCGACTGCTTCCCGACCCCGGGGCCCCTCTAAGTATGGAAGCCTGACTCAGGGCGGGGCAGGCACTCAGTTTCCACCAGGCGACTCCTGACATGCGGGGGACCGGGTGCGACAGGTTTGCTGGACCCGGGACGCCGAGGGCAGGGGCCCATCAGAGGCAAAGGAGCTAGCCGGGGGCTAGGGCCGCTGGGTCACCAGCCCTCGGGCCGGCCCCAGAGCCC
>NW_026000206.1:6745016-6761310 GCF_001458135.2 Marmota marmota marmota | reverse complement strand
CAGGGCTGGAAAGCACTGGATAGTGAGTCGCAAAGACCGGGCTCCATCTCGCCACACCTCGGATCCCCGCTCCTCTGTACAGCCCTTGCTTTCCCCAGTTTGTCCCTTCGGCAAATGAAACTTAGTATTAAAAGCCAATATCTACCGAGCTGAAAAATGAAAGACGGGAGATGATTCAGGCAGTTGAATGGTTTCGGGTTTGACACCTGAGTGACAAGATTGATTTCAACTTTAACGTCACCACCCCGTCTGCAAGGTTGAGACTGAAGTGCCGAGGAGAGGGAGAAGGCACAGGAAGACAGAACGGTGGACTCGGGATGATGGTGGCACGAGGGTCGGGGTTTAGAAGTGGTGCTCTCTCTGAAGCCTTTGTGTAGTTAGTGTGGTACACAGTAGGTTTTCCTTCAGCTGGAAACTGGAGATAAACATGTGCATGTGCGCCTTGCCTTTCCCCAGGAATGTGGTGAGGATCAAATAATGCATATGAAAACACTTTGAATACCATAATTTGCTATACACTTTTTAAAAAGTGAATGGTGGTAGTAGCGAAAGAAGAAAGAAGCAATTGAGTTCTGGGTACAAAAGAACACAAAATTAATGAAAAATTATGGAAAGAAGAATAAAAAATAACAGTGAAGATTATCAAAGTGGAGGTAATCACCAATGACTCAGGAAGTCTGAGGCAGGAGGATCACAAGTTTGAGGTTGACCTCAGCAATTAAGGGAGACCCTGTCTCAAAAATTTTTTTAAAAAAGGACTGGGAATGTGTTTCAGTGGTAGAGCACCACTGTGTTAAATTATCAGCATATATATTTAAAAGTTAGAAAAAAGAAACTCCAGGAAGGAGCTAACATTATTAATCATTATTTTCAATTTGTTCAATTTTCTATGTTCAAAACTGATTTCATATAAAGCTCTTTTGCTCACACTTCTTTTTTTTTTTTTTTTTTTGTACCTGGGATTGAATCTTGGGCATTCCTCCACTGAGCTACATCCCCAGTCCTTTTTATTTTTGAGATCAGTTCTTGCTAAATTGCCCAGGCTGGCCTTGAACTGCAAACCTTCTGCCTCAGTCTCCTGAACAGCTAGGATCACAGGCATGAACCACTATACCCAGCTTCTCACACCCTTTTCAAGCTCTGCCAACAGAATTGTTTTCTGTCAGTTACTCAAGTCAAAAACCTTGCACTCATCCTTGATACTTCCCTTTCTCTTAACACCCTATGTTTTGATCAGCTACCATAGTCTTTAAACTATATCCGGAATGCTACAATTCACCATCAGCACATCTACCCTGACACAAACCACCATCATCTCTTTCCTGGTTACAGAAACACCTCTGCTGGGTGTGATGGCACATTCCTGAAATTCCAGTGACTCAGGAAGCTGAGGCAGGAGAATAGCAAGTTCAGAGCCAGCTTCAGCAATTTAGTGAAGCCCTAAGCAATTTAGCAAGACTCTGCCTCAAAATAAAAAAATAAGAAAGGGCTGGGAATGTGGCTCAGTGGTTAAGCACCCTGGGTTCAGTCCCTAATACCAAACCAAACAACCCAAACAACAAGAAACCTTGCACCTTTAACTCAGGGAGTCCCGACTGGTGACAGTTTTGCCTGTTCAAAGGACACTTGGCAATATTTGGAGACATTTTCTGATGTTTAACTCAGGGGAGGGGCCCACCACTCTGAAAAGTATCCATAACAAAGAATTATCCCCTTCCAGAGAATGTCAGTGATGATGGGTTTGAGAAACTCCTCATTCTGGCTTTTGCCTTTAACTTCTTCTCTGCCAAATCTATTCTTAACAAAGCAGCCCAAAAGGTCATGACAACATTTTAAAAAATATTTAATTTTTAGTTGTAGTTGGACTCAATATCTTTATTTATTTTTATATGGTGCTGAGGATCGAACCCAGGGCCTCGCACGTGCTAGGCAAGCTCTCTACCGCTGAGCTACAACCTCAGCCCCCATGACAACATTTAAATGTAAAGTTTAAATCACGATGCTTCTGGGTCAAACCACAAACCTTGTAGTAACCTGGCCGCTACAATCCTCTCTATTTTTTATTATTTTTATTTTTTGGTAACAAGGATTTAACTCAGTGGCACTGAACCAGAGCCACATCCCAAGCCCTATTTTGTATTTTCTTTAGAGACAGGGTCTCACTGAGTTGTTTAGCATCTTGCCATTGCTGAGGCTGGCTTTGAACTTTCGATCCTCCTGTCTCAACCTCCCGAGTTGCTGGGATTACAGATTGCACCACCACACTGGTTCCTCTAATTTTGTTCTCTGCTAATGTCCCCTTTGTTTACACAGCTTCAGCGACACTAGTCTCCTATGTTCTGGATCTCGTTAGCTCATTCTGTCTCAGGGGCTTTGCACTTGCTGTCTCCATGACTCTACTGGGGATTTAATTCAGGGCCTCACACCTGCTATCAAGCAAGTTAAAGGGTCATTCCAGCTCCAGGGTGGGTAGAAATTGGGTTTGCTGGAGCTCTGTTGTACTCCAGCCCAACCACTTCTTCCACCCATTGGCTGCTGCTTCTTCCTCAGCAGGTGTTGTTGATCCTGAGCCACTCCCTACTTAGTCCACATTCTGCTCCCTGGGAATACAACTGTTGACAGCCTGGGTCAGGCTTTCACCCAGTGCCAACCCTCAGAGAGCCCTTCCTAATCAGCACCACCATCCTCTCACCATATTCTCAATCTTACTTTCCTGTTTTACTTTTCCCTTTGTCACTTAATCGCCAAGTAGAATCATCAGTTTTGTTCATTTTTCCTCTGTATTGTCTTTTCCTCTCCACCAGCCTGTTCTGAAATTAAGAAAAAAAAATTTTTAGTTGTAATTGGACACAATACATTTATTTTATTTATTTTTTTATGGTGCTGGGAATCAAACCCAGGGCCTTGCTCGAGCTAGGCTGCCCAATACATAATTGTTTATTAATTTTATTTTTATGTGGCACTAAGGATTGAACCCAGTGCCTCATACGTGTGAGGCAAGCGCTCTACCACTGAGCCTGAGCCCCAGCCCCCAGTACATAATCATTGAGTAAATGTTGCATGAAAAGGTGCAAAAGGTGGGCTCGGTGGTGATTACCTGTAATCCTAGTGACTTGAGAATTAGAAGCAGGAGGATTGTAAGTTTAAGGACAGCCTGGCCAACTTAGCAAGACACTGCCTCAAAAAAAAAATGAATTAAAAAGCAGGTGGGCTGTGGATGTAGTTCTGTGGCAGAGCATCCCTTGTTTAATCCACAGTAATGCAAAAATTAAAAAAAAAATATGACAGTCCCAAAGAAAATGGCTTGTTTGATCAGCAGGTAGCTGGCTGTAGGGGGATGAAGAGAGAAGAAAACTGATAAAAAGTGTGGGCTTGCTAATAAGGAAGTGCCTTGGTTACTGATTCAAGAAACAACATGGTTTATAGAAGATGAAAGAGGAAGATAGCCAGATGTACTGGCAGAGTTTGGAAAAAGAGAAATAGGAAGAAGAGATGAGCAGTTCAATGAGATTCTGAACTTTGGAGACAGAGAGAGATGGGGATGAAGAATTGTTAGGATCTGGTATTATATGTGCAGATATAGTCTCTCTTGGTTTCTTCCTCAAGAAAATCTTTGGCAAAGCATCCATATTGATGGGGAGAGCATGCCTATGTACATTAGTGGTTACAATTGAAGGCTTTAGGTTAGAACCCATTGATTGGGTTCCAGTCTCAGCTTTGGCACTCATCATGTGACTTTGGGCAACTTCTCAGTGCCCTGATTTGCTTATCTTTTTATTTTTTTAGTACCAGGGATTGAACTCAGTAGCACTAGGCCACTGAGCCACATCCCCAGCCCTTTTTTGTATTTTATTTAGAAACAGGGTCTCACTGAGTTGCTTAGCACCTCACTGTTGCTGAGGCTGGCTTTGAACTCCTGCCTCAGCCTCTGGTTTGCTTATCTTTGAAATGAGTATAATACTAGTGTCTACCTTGTGTAGCTATTTTCAGGAGTCACTGAGATAATAAGATTGGATATGTTTAACACAGTTCCTGGATTAGTGACAGCCTGAGGTTTGTTAGACTTCATTTCTTTTTCAGAGACACAGAAGTTGATTTAGGAAAGCAGAAGCACATTCAAGAAAGAATGTGGGCTATCTGAACTGAGAAGCTTTGGGCATAAAGCAAGGAATACATTACATTCAAGGGAGGACATTGGCCATCTCCAAAGGCGTAACAGCTGTTAGCTGTCATTTCTATTATTATGATATAGTTTAAAAGATGAGAGATCTATAGGCATTGACAATAAAAAACGTCCAAGTATATTACCACAGTTCATTAAATGAAGATGCAAGTGACAAACACTGCAGATGTAAGATTCCATTTCTATATATACAAAATGAATGTCTGCAGCATACATGCACAGGAATGCCACTCTCCACGATGATGGGTCTCAGGATGGGAACAAGAAAGTCCAGTTTCATTTGGATTATGTCCATGGTGTAGCTGAGGAAACAGACTTAAAAATTAAGTAACTTGCCTAAGGTCATTCTTGAAATGAACTAAGTTGTGATTGAAGTTCAAGTCTTCTTGACTCCATAGTCTGCGATCAGGCAGGTAAAAGAAGGGAAAGGAGTGAGTGATGTCAGCCACCGAAGGAGAGGAAGGCTGGTTGCATCCTGAGGCCTCTCTGGAGGAACAGAGGAGAGCTAGGTAGAACTGGAGCCTGCCAAGGGGCTTAGTGCTGAAATAGTTCTAGGGAGGTTTATTTGGAAGCTGTTGCTAATGGTGCTAATGGCCCCAGTGAACTGTGAGCCTGTGTGGTCAGAAGAAGGTAGGGCATGGAGAAGTGTCTGAAACCAGAGAGGGAGGAGACTGTGCAGGGAGGAAAGGACCCACTCTGGGTGACATTGTAGGTGGTCAGGCAGCAACTGTGTACAGAACAAGTAAGAGAGTGTTTGGAGGCATGGGGACTGGGGAGGGGATGGTGCAAGTGAGCTTGGTTTCATTGAGTTTAATGTAACAAGCTGCAAGGGAAGTCTGGAGCTAGGGCAGATGTTGTAATTGGAAATCACTATAGGATAAGTGTCCCTTATCTGAAATGCTTGAGACCTGAAGTAGTTCAGATTTTGGAGTTTTTGGATTTTGGAATATTTGCATAGACTTTAGTAGTTGAGCATCCTTAATCCAAAAATCTGAAATCCAAAATGCTCCAAAATCTGAAACTTTTTTTTTTTTTAATCAGGGATTGAATCCAGGGACACTTAACCACTGAGCCACATCCCCAGTCCTTTCTATTTTTTATTTTGAGATAGCCTCTTGCTAAGTAGCTTAGGGCCTGGCTAAGTTGATGAGGCAGGCCTGAACTTGTGATCTTCTTGACTCAGTTTACCAAGGTGCTGGGATTACAGATGTGTATCACTGCATCCAGCTAAAATCTGAAATTTTTGAGTGCAATATTTCAGATTTGGGGGCATTTTGGATTAGGGATGCTCAACCTGTAATAAGAATGATAGCTAACATTTATTAACCACTGAATATATGTAGACCCTGTTCTAAATTCTTTTTTTTTATTTTTTTTATTTTTATTTTTTTATTTTTATGTGGTGCTGAGAATTGAACCCAGTGCCTCACGCATGCTAGGCGAGCACGCTACCACTTGAGCCACATCCTCAGCCCCCTGTTCTAAATTCTTTACATACAGTATATTGATTTCATCTAAAAACTCTCTGATGTAGACCCATTTTAAATCCCATTTTTGTAGGTGAAGAAACGAAGTTCACATTTACTGAGCATTTACCGGGTACCAGGCAGGATTTGACTGACCTGATTTAATTTATTCTCTAAAGCCATATCATGTGATATGGCTATTATTGTCCTTGTCATAAGCATGAGCAAACTGATGTCCTGAGAAATTAAGAAATTTGCCCATGCTTATGCATGGTCAGTCTAGGGCTCAAAACCTGGGGATCCAACTCTAAAGCTGGTGTCCAATACCCCTTTTCAAAAGTTAGAGCAGGAGGTGGTGAGAAAATAAGAAGGGTTTTTCAGGAAGTGTGTTTGTTCAGTACTGACTTGTTACAGAGCCAGGAAAGGGAAAATCCTGAACTTGACCCTGAGCTGTGCCAACTGGGAAGTGCTTGAGAACTCTTAGAAGTGCAGTTTCATAAGAGGTGTGGTTGAGTAGGGTGCCAGTCTGCAGGGATCAGAAAACAGAAGCAGAAGCAGAAGCAGAGAGGCAACCCCAAGTACTGTAAGTTCTCTCCTGCCTTGTGTAACTAGCACCCAATAGGCAGGACTGTGTTCCTTTGTACATTCCTGCTTCTCCCTGGTGATGGTTAGTTTGCTTGACTGAGCTTTTCCTTCTCCTACCAAGAATCCTGTTGCCCTGGGTGATCAGAGGTGGTGCCCCACACAGCCTTTGGAACTAAACAGCCAGAATAATCCTGCCTGGAGTTAGGGAAGGAACTCTATAAATCATGGGTTTTTCCAGGACTCCATACCAACAACTGTTTACAGTTTTCATTACACACAACAAAACATCGTAAGTACTAACAAGACTGTTAGTACTTAAGGCTGAAGATCGCCTTACCTGTCATGAGTACTTCTTAATTGGCACCTACAACTTTTTAAGACCCACTCAGCACACTCAAGTTCCCTTTCTCTAGCATCCAGTCTAGGAAAGATCAAAACAACCATTTGCCCAGGGTGGCACCAATTGGCCATGGTATCCGGTGGTTTTATTGCTCTGTAATAAGGTTACTTATGCTCTTTAAGTTCCTTAATCACCATGTACATGGATTCTCATCTGCCTTTTTCTTTATGCTACCACCAGTGGTTGCCTTAAGATATTAGGCAGTATGCACATTCAGACTTCTGAGAGCTATAAGGCAACTGTTGACACTGTTTACCTCCAGGGACTTGTTATTGGACTTCTGTCTGCCTAAGCAACAGAAACATGGCCTTGGGAACATCTTATTTTAGTTGGAAGGCAGCCTTGGTGGAGGCCTCAGAGGTCCTCGCCTAGGACATTGGCCCACAAATATTTCATTCTTACTGCAGAAAATAATCCCAGACTCTTTGCTCGTAGACTTTCTGGCATTTTACTGTGGAACTATTAATGGCAGCTAGACCAAGTGGCACACGTAACCTCAGTTTCACACGTGGAGCAATTTTGTAGAACAAGTCCCCCATCTGTTTGGAGTATGGTATGGTGGGCAAACTGAAGCAGAGGTTTTTGACAAGTCCAGGTGCCTGGTTATGACAGAGCTGACACCTACCCAGGCTTCCTGACTCACTATGGTCAGTACCTTTTCTGCCACAACGAACTGCTCCTGGTGGCTGGTGTACTACCAGAGTCGTAGGGCGTTCATTTCCTTGGTCATAAACCCCACGTCCACGGATGACAGCAAGTCAGAAATGGTCAGAGTGCTTACTCTGAGCCAGAATTCCGGCCACAAACGAAATTGGCCTTGTGGCTGGAAGCGGATAACGTGAGGAACTGTTCCAAGACGTGCAGCTACGAGGTAATGAGCATTTGGGTTGCGAAGCATCGGCTTTAGGTGTTTCTGTGGCCTCCTTTTCCCGCCGTTTTCCAAAATGCAATGTTTCGAGTGCTCTCTTGCAAAGAGCAGTCTACAGATGAGGTCGCGCTGAAACTTACACGAAGCGAGTACCTCCGACGCAGGCGGAGCCCTCAGGGTGGAAGCCGAAGCTCTGCCCGCTTACGCGGTGCTGGGGGCACCTAGAAAAGCCTGGAAGCAGCCGCACTTCCCGCCCCGCCCACTGGCGCCCCAGCGCCTGGCCCGGAGCAGTGGAGAAGGCGGCCTCCCGCCGCCTAGAGGTGCCAAGTCCGGGCGTCCGCTCTGCCCGTGCCACGTCTCTATGGCGACCCTAACGGCCGACTGGGTCGCCGAGCGAGATGAGCGCGGGCGCTGACGGCGGCGGCGCTGCGGCGGCGCGGTCCCGAGAGGGTAGTTCCGCGAAGGATGGCTTCGTCCCGTCGGCACTGGGGACCCGAGAGCAGTGAGTATGGCGCGGGATAGGGAGGGCGAACTGCGCTGGCCGGCCTGGGCCCGGGCGGGGGTCGGCGGGGCGGGGCCCGGGGGTGGGGGCGTGACGGCGAGGCCCAGGGCGGTGAGGGGCTTGCCGGGGGCCGTTAGCCTGTCTTTACCCGCGTGGAGCAAGAGGGGCTTGGGTGCGGGACGGGCTCTGAAAGCTTTTGGGGAGGCCATTTAGGGATCCTGGGGTGAGGCGGCGAGTGAGGGGCCGAGGGACCACCTCGGGACCTGGGGTTGAGACGGTCGGGACCTTAGGCGCCGGCGAGGATAGGCGAAGGAGACGCGCCGAGCGAGGGAGGAGGCGGGGGTGAGAGGCGGCGGCTTGCCGTCGGAGAAAGTGACCTGCCGCGTCCGCCATCCCAGCGGAGGCTGAGGCAGGAGCATCGCGAGTTGGAGGCCAGCCTGGGCAACTTAAGGAGAATGAAAAGGCCTGAGGCTGTGGCTTGGTGGTAAAGCTATCCTGGATTCCATCCTCAGTACTGCAAAAAACAAAACAGACGTTCAGTAATTGTTCAGTGAATTATTAGACGAATGAAAATGTGGAAAAAAGTTAGGATGAGAAATAATTTGGAGAGGTAAGAGGGAGTAGGGATTCTTGAGATGTATAGGAAAATGATAGGGGTGTATATGTAAAATGATTGAGAGAAGACTTAAGCGGAGTACTAAATTTTCACAGGGCGAAGTGGAGACATCCCAGGAAAGAGACTGGTTTAGGGAGGGAAAGGGAGAGAGAAGGGAAATTGCAGGGAAATGGAAGGAGACCCTCATTGTTACACAAAATTACATATAAGAGGTTGTGAGGGGAAGGGGGAAAAAAAAAAACAAGGGAGAGAATTGAATTACAGCAGATGGGGTAGAGAGAGAAGATGGGAGGGGAGGGGAGGGGGGATAGTAGGGGATAGGAAAGGTAGCAGAATACAACAGTCACTAATATGGCATTATGTAAAAACGTGGATGTGTAACCGATGTGATTCTGCAATCCGTATTTGGGGTAAAAATGGGAGTTCATAACCCACTTGAATCAAATATATGAAAGATGATATGTCAAGAGCTTTGTAATGTTTTAAACAACCAATAGAAAAAAAAGAAAGAGACTGGTTTAGAACTTTAATCTTAATCTTTAAGCAGATTTTATCAGATGGGTTTCTTTGTGAGCAACTGCTGTACTGGTAGAAAATCCTATATCTGCACATGGAAAACCAAATATGCTGTAATGACCCTATGCTTGTACTGTCAAATTTTGGACATGGGTCTGGGACTTAAGAGATCCCTGGGCAGTGTTCTCTGTAATTTTTTAAGCTAAAATTAATAATATTTATTTTGCATGGATATTTAAAGTTCTTCATATGTAAACTTACTTTGCTGCCCACACTTTTCATTCTTTTGACTCAAGTATATTATGAAATTGAATTAACGTGCATTCGGTAACACTAATAAATTTTTTTTAATCCAAAATATGTTTATTGGGATGTTTTCCCATTCATCTTGATTCAGGCTGCTTTTAGTGCAGCTTCCTCCTGAAGGAACATCCTTCTGTAAGTCTTGCTTTTCCTCCCGTAGGCTGGCAGAGGACAGTGGAGCAGCCAACACACAAAACTGCTGTTTGTGCATGGATAAAAACTGGTGATTTTATAGCATCCTGGGCATTTCATATCCATGAAATAGGAGTTGGGGCTCTGCACCAGGCGCTGCTTCTTGTGTTTCCCCTTCTCTTCCAGAGAGGGATGAAGGAGATCCTTTGCGAGAGGCATATTCTCGTGGGGAGGTCGTCACTGCTGGAAAGACCAATAATGTTTTGAACCTGTCATAAGTAGCACTATATTGTATTGAAAACATATATTTGCTTCACAGTTTATTACAATTTAATTCTAGAATCTTGCTTTGCATTTCATTTTTTACATAGTTGGGATGCTGTCTATGAGAGAGAACTGCAAACTTTTCAAGAATATGGAGATACAGGAGAAATCTGGTGAGTTAGGAAAGAATCAATTATGATCCAAAATACTATATGTCTGTATGTGTTTACACTTATGTCAAAGAAAACCAAGGCTAAAAATCTTGGGAATTCTGGGTTGAATCTGGTTTAAGTGGGTGGATTTAAAGTATCTCTTTCCTTTTTTAATGACCCAGTTTTTTTTTTGTTGTTGTTGTTGTTTTTTTCCATAATGACCCAGTTTTAAGTTGATAAGAATATTAGGAAATTATTTTCATTCTATAGGTACTATTTTGCAATTTGCAATAAAATTTTAAGCCATCAACATATACTGATGTCTGAGATAGCAGTTTTTGGGACATTTCCACATTTTAATGCTGATATAGAGAAATATTAATAAATAATACATTAATCTAGTCTGTTCTCTTTTGAGTTTTTGAAGGTGTTTTCTCCTAAATAACAATAGAGACAAGTTTAGGTAGTCACAAATACTCTACTCACTTTCAAAAAAGACTTAATTTGGGGTATGATATACAGTTTAAATAAATTGAAGTTGTAACTTTTGCTCTGTATCTGTTATTTATAACTTATTCTGTTTCTAACAGGTTTGGGGAAGAGAGTATGAATCGACTAATAAAGTGGATGCAGAAACACAAGATTCCACTGGATGCTTCAGTGCTTGATATTGGAACTGGAAATGGTGTTTTCCTGGTTGAACTTGTTGGTACTTTTAGTGTTCATGTGTTTAAACACAGTTTTAAATGAAATTATTAAGTCTTAAAATTGAGGATATTAATCATCTATAAAGTAATGAAGCAGTCATACCATCTTCTCTGAGAAGTCACATGATACAAAAGTGATACTGCATGGATTGTAAGAAAGCACTAAATGAATAGTGCCCCAGAATCCCAAATGCTATGATCCTGGATGTTGAAATCCCCAAAGATCAAAACCTCTAAAGTCTAAAATCCTGAGAATTACAATACTGAAAGATTAAATTCTGAATTTTTAGATCCTGGAAGCCAAAAATCCTGAAAAACGGCAAATTCTATTTTTTTAAAAAAGACTATATAAGTGGGTAGGAAGTTGAATTCTGAGGAAGGGATTAATATATTTTCAGTTATATCCATGATAGTTGTATTGTGCTAGGTAAAATGAATACCGAGAAACTTGGCTAAGCATTATTTTTGGTGTATAACCTCCTCTGGAAAGTGAGATTGCTTTACAGAAAATTACTTAATTGAATGACCAAGCAATAACTGAACTTTCAAATAGACAACATGTACTTAAGTTTGTAGATTAAAAACTACTTTCCAGCCAGGTGTGGTGGTGTACACTTGTAATCCCAGCAGCTGAGTCTGGCTGAATCTGAGTAGGTGGGGAAGGTGCCCCTCAATGTGGGTGCGCACCATCCAGTAGGCTGGAGGCCTTGAGAGAAGAAACAGAAAACTGAAAGCTAGAGTTTTTTCTGCTGTTTTAGACATGAGAACTTCTGACCTTTGGACCTCAGGACTTAACATCAGTTGCTTCTGGGCCATCAGGCTTTTGGCCTTGAAGTAAGAGTTAACACCATTGGCTTCCCTGGTTCTGAGACCTTTGAGCTTGGACTAAGCCATGCTACTGACTTTCCAGCTTGCAGACAGCCTGTCATGGGACTTTTTAGCTACCATAATTGTGTGGGCCAATTCTCCCAATTAATCCCTTCTTATATATTTATGTACATATCTTATTATCTCACTAGAGCACCCTAATTAGAGATTTGGTATTGGGGAAGCTAAATATTCCTTATTACACATGGAAGAAATCTGTGAAATTGTTTCCTCATGAAAAGGCAGTGATAACTTAAGTATACTAGTCTACTTAACAGTAGAAGCTAAAAGCTAGTTATAATTGGTTCTGTGAAAACAGAAAATTACTTAATTGAATGACCAAGCAATAACTGAACTTTCAAATAGACAACATGTACTTAAGTTTGTAGATTAAAAACTACTTTCCAGCCAGGTGTGGTGGTGTACACTTGTAATCCCAGCAGCTGAAGCCTGAGGCAGGAGGATCGTGAATTCAAAGCCAGCCTCAGCAACTTAGCGAGGTGCTAAGCAACTCAGACCCTGACTCTAAATAAGATATTAAAAAGGACTGAGAATGTGGCTCAGTGGTTAAGTGCCCCTGGGTTCAATCCCTGGTACCAAAGATCATCAACAACAAAAATAACAAAAAAATAAACCCCCATTGTTCATAAAAATGCAGTGAGTGTCTGAATTATAACAGAAGGAGTGAAAATGCAGGTGAAAAATACAAGAAATCTCCCCTGTCAAATCAGTTCTTCACTGCTCTTGCCCCTCCATACAGCACCATGCTCATTTTCCCAAAAAATGCCCTTTGTCAGAGAATACAAAGGATTTGACAAGCTCAGGGACATTCTGAATCAAAGGTTCCTCCAGTGTCACAAAACACATTAAATGGTGAACTCTTCTTGCATAGAAGTTTGACTGTTGAAGAAGATAGACTTATATTTAACATAGACAAATGAGTATATGCCTTACTTTGGTTAATGGAAAATACTTTCAAAATTATCTCACTTTAAAAAATTTTTTTTTATCACCTACAATAAAGTTCATGTCCTTGTTGGATCTGAAACTTCAAGGACTTATTTGCTCCTTTCTGTATTAGTGACTAGAAAATATGAATTATTTATAAAAGGCTTATTTGATGATTTGATGGACTTTGCAGAAGAAGTGAATTTCTTATGCCATACCATAAAGACAGATTTGGAATTACGTGTGATCAAGACTTCTAAAAATGAATGTCAAGGTATTACCAACAAAGATTGTTTTTTCCATTTAGCCCAGTGCATGGGACAGAAATTTCAGGTGAATGTATTATCCATGATGTGATTCAGCAAGGATAAAAAGTTTAAAAATGTGTCATCTGTCTGCATTGGCATTCCTGATTCAAGGAGCTTTTAATGAATTAAATCCATATTTGCTTGAGGAGGGAGGCCAGTGATATCACTGACTGGTTTGAAAATAATTGTGTGCTTGGTAGGATAAGATAGGCAATGATGGCCAGCCGCAGTGGCCCACAGTGGCTTGGGAAGCTGAGGTAGGACGCAAGTTTGAGGCAAACCCCCGTAACTTAGTGAGACCTTGTCTCAAAATAGAACTTAAAAAGGTTTGGAGGATGTACCTCAATGGTAGAACACACTTAGAAACACTCCAGTTGTTTCTGCTGAACTTGTTCTCTGTATATTGAATAAGTGTAGAAGAGTTTTCTGTGTAACCAAAACAACATAGCATGGTGCAGAAAATGGAAAATTTTAATAGAGAATGATCATGTTGCTCTATATTGAATCATAGAAGAATTTCAAAATGAGCAGTATGACAGAAAAGGAATATGCATGCATTCTCCACCGAGAGCAATACTTAAGAAAAGAAAAAACAGCTATTTATCTCAGTGCAAGACTTAAAAATATAGTTAATGATCTTGAGAGTTGATCAGCACTTATGGACTACATCTGTTCAGTTGCCCATACTCTATTCCCATAACACATTTTTCTTATATTGAATTTTCAGATTATTTTCCTGCTTTTTTTTGTCAACATTTTTTTATAATTGGTTATGCTTTGTATTTTGTCTTCACATCATTTTCAATAACAGAGGTATAAATTTTGTAAAGACTTTGAGAATTCTAATTTGTTTATGCATTTTTTTACGAATTAAATCCTGCAAATGTGCATTAGCAACAATGTTGAATTAGTATGTGGGCATTATACTTGTACATAAAAATATTGAAAATTCCTCAGTAAATGAAGAGATGTCTTTTTTGTACATCTGCATTTTTGAAAGATAAAATTTCTCCACCTCTGTTCTTCAAGCAAATGCATGTGTGATACTAACACATTGTGGTTTTTGATGTCACCTAAAAAAATATAGGTTGTCTTTCACAATATTTCAGATGATTGCAATTATAAAACTGGGTTTACACAATTTCTAGTCATAGTGATTTATGTTTATGTATTTCACTTTTTGACTTTTTTTTTTTTTTAATTTTTAAGGTTATCCCCCCTACCCCACCCCCAGTACTAAGAATTGAAACCAGAGGTGCTCTACCACTGAGTTACATCTCCTGTCCTTTTTATGTTTTATTTTGAGACAGGGTCATGGAGGCTGACCAATACTCCTGCTTCAGCCTCTTGAGTAGCTGGGATTATAGGTGTGCACCATTATAACTAGTTTGATATATTTTTTTTTTACAAATATTGTTTGTTCATAAATATTATACTTTTGCAAAGTGTTCAGTGTTAATGCTTGCAAAACATATGTTATTGTCTTATTATTTAAAGTGGCCTATGAAGCATTGTCATGTTTTATGTTTCTCAGATCTCTTTTTAAAAATGTAAAATGCATTTTTTTTTTTTTTTTGGTACTAGGGGACTGAACCCCAGGGATGCTTAACCACTGAGCCACGTTCTCAGGCTTTTTTATTTTTTATTTTGAGACAGGGTCTGGCTAAGTTGCTTAAAGCCTCGATGAATTGTTGAGGTTGGCTTTGAACTCTCGATCCTGCTGCTTCAGCTTCCTGAGTGGCTGGGATTATAGGCAGACACCACTGTGCCTGGCATGTAAAATATCTTTATTGGAAAGATTATTTTTTTTAGCCAGGTGCAGTGGTGCATGCTTGTAATCCCAGCTGCTTGAGAGGCTGAGACTGGAGGATTGCGAGTTCAAAGCCAGCCTCAGCAAAAAGAGAGGTGCTAAACAACTCAGCGTAGACCCTGTCTCTAAGTAAAATACAAAAAAACAGGGCTGGGGATGTGGCTCAGTGGTCGAGTGCCCCTGAGTTAATCCCCAGTATCCTGCCCCCGCGAGAAAAAGATTATTTTTTTCAGATTTATATTTTCTTTTTTTTTTTTGTAGAGAGAGAGAATGAGAATGAGAATTTTTTTTTTTTTTAGTGTTTTTTTTGGCGGACACAACATCTTTGTTTGTATATGGTGCTGAGGATTGAACCCGGGCCGCACATATGCCAGGCGAGCGCGCTACCGCTTGAGCCACATCCCCAGCCCCAGATTTATATTTTCAAGAGTTTGATCTTTCAAGATTTTATACTTTAGGGATTTTGATCTTTTGTTCAGCATTCTGGATTATAATGTTTGGGATTGTGTCTTCTGGGATTTAAATCCCAGTGCCTTAATGAGAAGCCAGGGGATCTGAATCTTAGTCTTGGTTCTTGCTATAGCCTTGACCTTGAGGAAGCACCTTAATTTCTCTGGGTTTGGATTTTGACTAAGTGATTTCTATTGGTTTCTTCTAGCTCAAAACACCAGGAAGATGACCATTTGCAATTCCAATAGGCATATGTACTTATCTTAGGTGAGCGTATGATTTGTAAAGAGCATTTTGTCCATGGAACTGAATTTCAATACAAGTTCACTACTGGCTATAGCATCACTATAGTGTGCCTATAATGTGCTCATTGCTATGGAGAATGTATAAGATTTAGACTTCATCCTAAATGGTTGGACAGCCTGATTTGTAGACACATGTATGAATGAGTGAAATTTATTGAGTAACAAGCATGTGCTAAGCCTTATGCTAGGTACTGGAAACATCAAAATTTAGATTTTGTGCTTGAATTATTCCTGGTTTCATAGAGATGGTTTGAAATGCAGATAGTTAGGGTATAGTTTGATCTCTGTGGTAATAGATAAACTCAGTACAGAAGAGAGGGACCTGTTATTTATTTTTCTCTTAAAACTAGGGATTGAACCCAGGTCTTTTACATGCTAGGCAAGCACTCTAATGATGATCTATATCCCTGGCCTGGGAGTGGTTAGTCCTAAGGAGGGCTAGGGAATGGCCTTGAAGGAGTTAACATCCAAATTGGTGAAATGTGCAGGGGCAGTGTATGGTGAGTGGGTGGAGTGTAAACAGGAAAAAAATTTCAGGCAATGGAACTAGTAAAGACATAAAGATTAAAGCAGCATATCATGCCCTGGGCCTGTAAATAATGTGGTAAATTGAGACGTGAAGTGTGGAGGGTGGATAGAGTTGAGAATTAAGTCAAAGATAGCTGATGTATTTTGCCATGCTTAAGAATTTAGGTTTTTGGACTGGAGTTGTGGCTCAGTTGTAGAGTGCTTGCCTAGCATGTGTGAGGCACTGGGTTCCATCTCCAGCACCGCATAAAAATAAATAAATAAAATAAAGGTATTGTGTCCATCTACAACTAAAAAAAAAAAACAAAGAGTGAACTTGGGAACTTAGGTTTTGCTTTTAAGAACAAAAGAAGTGCAGCCATTAAGATTTTTTTTTTTTTTTTT
>NW_026000206.1:6602279-6744855 GCF_001458135.2 Marmota marmota marmota | reverse complement strand
TTTTTTTTTTTTTTTTGGATACTGGGTATTGAACTCAGGGGCATACGAACACTGAGCCACATTCCCAGACGTATTTTGTATTTTATTTAGAGATAGGGTCTCACTGAGTTGTTTAGCTCCTCGCCATTGCTTGAGGCTGGCTTTGAATTTTCGATCCTCTTGCCTCAGCCTCCCAAGCTGCTGGAATTACAGGTGTGCGCCACTGAGGCCAGCTTCATTGATATGTTTTAATAGTGGAGCATGCTTAGAAAAATTTGTAGTAAGCTTTTTTGAAACATTTGCACATAACATATATGCCTTAAAGTGCACAAATCAGAAGTCTACAGCTCAATGAATTATCACCAAATGAGCATACCCACGTTGTAACAGTTATTCTATTCAAGATGTAATATATTTTAGAAACTTGCCTTAAACTCTCTACCAGTCATAATTCCCTGTCTTCTCTAAAAGTAACCACTATGTTCTAACATCTTAACTTAATGGATTTATTTGCCTGTTTGTTTTTTTTTTAATATTTACTTTTTAGGTGTAGATGGACACAACACAGTGCCTTTATTTTTATGTGGTGCTGAGGATAGAACCCGGGTCCCGCCCGTGCTAGGCAAGTGCTCTACTGCTGAGCCACAATCCCAGCCCCATATTTGCCTGTTTTTGAATGTATAAGTGGAATTCTTTGGTGTGTGCTCTTCTGTCCTTTACTCAACATTATATGGGATTTACTCAAGTTGTTTGTGATAGTAGCAGTAGTTCATCAATTTTCATTGCTGTGTAGGGTTCCTTTTACAAGACCTCAGTTTCATTTATTCATATCTTTTTATTTATAGATTCTTTTCAGTTTTTTAAAAGTTTGCTTGTAGACAATAATGATTTTGAGACTAAAAATTTATATATTTTCAGATTTTATATATATATATATATAATTTTTTAATGTTTATTTTAATTTTGTATGCTTTTTTTAAGAGAGAGAGAGAGAGAATTTTAATATTTATTTTTTAGTTTTCGGCGGACACAACATCTTTGTTTGTATGTGGTGCTGAGGATCGAACCCGGGCCACATGCATGCCAGGCAAGCGCGCTACTGCTTGAGCCACATCCCCAGCCCCTATATATAATTTTGTACACTGGGAATACTGGCAGTTTTATTCCTTCCTGTTGGGAGTGGCCCTGGCTCCAAAGACTACCTTTCCCATCCCCCGAGAAGAGCTGTCCAATGGTGAGCCCTACTGGCTCACATGATCCTTACCCACCAATCAGATTAGTCCTGCTGGCTCACATGATCCTTACAACCAATCAGAAAGCACCCCATGCCAACTGTCAAACCATTAAACTGTTAAGCTGTCAAACCACCCCAGGCTCTGTAAATATGTAGAGCTGTTCCTCAATAAACAGGCATCTTCTCCACAACCAGCCTTTTTCGATCTTTCACTTCCTTTTAAATTTTATAGCTTTTTTTCCTTCTTCTTAACTGTCTTAAGACTTTAGTAGAATATTGAAAAGTGGTGATAAAAGGCTTCCTTGTCTTTTTTCCTTTATCAGAGAATGCTTTTAATATTTCACTCATAGGTGTGATGTAAGCTCATAGGTTTGTTTTGTAGATAAACTCCATATCAGTTTGAAGAAGTTTCTTAATTTTGCTGAGATAGTGCTTTTCTTACAAATCTGGTTGTATCCAGATAATCATGATTTTTTTCTTTTAGTCTTTTGATGTTGGTGAATTACATTAATTCATTTTCAAATGTTGAGTGCTTTCTTGGAATAAACCCAATTTATATATGTCACGAGATTCAGTATAACATATGTATTTTTAGAATGTTTACAACTTTACCCATAATAGAGACTGTCCTGTAATTTTCTTATAATTTCTTTGTCAAGTTTGTGGTGTCAGGTTACTCTGGCCTCATTAAATGAGAGATTTTATTTTTTTGAAAGTGTGTGTAAATTTTCAGTAAAATCATTGGTGAAATCACCTAGATTTGGAGTAGCTTATGGGAAATTTTTTCTTTTTTAATATGAACTTCTTAAATGAAGTATATAATTTATATAGGAAAATATAATTTATATAGAAAAGTGAGCTTGTCTTAAGTATAGAGCTTTTATAAAATGAACACCTTTGTGTTTCTCACTAGACTGATACAAATTTAAATAAAGCATTGCCAGCACCATAGAATCCTCTTGTGCACAACTTCCACTCATTCCCTTTAAAAGGTAAGCCACCGTTGTGATTTATATCATCACAAATTAACTATTTTTGGTATGTAGCAGTTTCTTGCTAGGTTTTTTTTTTTTTTTTACATATTTATTTTTTAGTTGTAGTTGGACACAACACCTTTATTTATTTATTTAATGTGGTGCTGAGGATCGAACCCAGGGCTTTGCATGTGCTAGATGAGCACTCTACCACTGGAGCCACAACCCCAGCCATCTTGCTAGGGTTTAGTTTACATTTTTCTAAACACCAGAGATGTTGAACACCTTTTCAGTTGCTTATTTGCCAACTGGTTATAGTGACCTTAGTACTGCAAATGTCTTATCCAGTCTGTGACTTGTCTTTTCAACTTTTTATTTAATAGATTTTTTTTGTTGTTGTTTGTGTTTTGAGACAGGGTCCATTTATATTGCTCAGGCTGGGCTCAAATTCTTCTCAGACTCTCGGGATTATAGGCTAATAGAATCTTTTGACAAACAGGAGTTTCTTTGATTTTAACAAATGGTTCAGTTTTTTTTTTTTTTTGTCTTTTTTGGTCCTACGAATGGAACCCAGGGCCTTATGCATGCTAGGCAAGTACTCTACCACTTCAGCCCTATATAATTTTTTGTCAACTGGTGCTTTTGTCTGTTGTTTAAGAAATATTTGCCTGCCCAGAATTCTTAAAATATTTTCCTCTTTTCTAAAAGTTTTTCTTTTTTGCTTTCTTTTTCACATTTAATTACCTCTCAGTTGTTCTGTATGCTGTGAGGTTTATTTTTCCCCTATGAATATCCAGATAATCCAGCACCAATTTTTGAAATATCCTGTCTTTCTACCAATATACTGTAGCACTTCTTTCATAAGTCAAGTAACAGTGTATGTTTGGGCCTCTTTCTAAATTCTCTAGTGTCTTCCTTTTTAACCTTATTCTTAAATGATTGCTTCATTTTTTAAGTCTTCATACTTGGTTAATGTAAGATGTCCAGCTTGCATCTCTTTCCCACTATTGTGTTGTTGGCTATTAGATCTTGGACTTTTCATTTAAATTGTAAAGTCAGTTTAATCACTTCTAGGAAAAAAACAACTGGATTAATTGGAATTGTTGTGCATATATGGATCAATTTGAGGAGGCATACATCTTTTTTTTTTCACTACTGGGGATTGAACCCAGAGTGCTTTACCACTAAGATACATCACCAACCCCTACCTTTTAAAAATTTTTGTATTTTGAAATAGGGTCTTATTAACTTGTGAAGGCTGGCCTTAGACTTACAGTCCTCCTGTCTCAGCTTCCCATGTTGCTGGGATGATAGGCATGTATGTACCACTATGCTTAACTGTTCTGTGAACTATTTTTTTGTTGCTGGGAATTGAATCCAGGGCCTTGTGCATGTGAGGCAAACACTCTACCAACTGAGCTATATGCCCAGGCCCTGTTCTGTGAACTTAACACCTGTAGGGATTCATGTAATCACCAGCACAGTCAGGATACAGAGAACTTCATCAAACTTCATCAGAAAATGCATAACCACCCGTTCTATGCTCTTAGCCACTCATCTGTTCTCATTATTTAAGGTTTTGAGAATGTCCTATGGAATGGAATTATGTGGTATATGATTCTTTGAGGCAGTCTTTTTTGCTTCAGCATAATTCTTTTGAGAGTTGCCCACATTTTTTGCATGTGTCAATAGTCTGTATTCTTCATTGCCGAGAAGCATTCTGTTGCGTGGATGTATCACAGTTTGTTCATCTGTTTACTTGTTGGAGGCCATTAGGGTTGATGCCAGTTTTTGGTGTCAGGTTTTTATGTGAACATATGTTTAATTTCTCTAGTATAAAATACATTAATCTTTACTATAAACTGCCAAACTATTTTCCATTTTCCTTATTTTGGCAGGGAGGACATCAGGGATTGAGCCCGGTATGCTTAACCACTGAGCTACATCCCCAGTTTTTTTTTTGTTTTTTTTTTTTCATTTATTTTAATTTTAATTTTTTAATTTAATTAATTAATTTATTTTTTTTGCTGGGGATCGAACCCAGGGCCTTGTGCATGCAAGGCAAGCACTCTACCAACTGAGCCCTTTCATTTTTTTATTTTGAGACAGGGTCTCACTAAATTACTGAGGCTTCCTCAGCCTCCCAAGCTGTTGGAATGACAGGTGTGTGCTATTGTGTCCAGCTCTTCCTGTTTTTTTTTTAAATATTTTTTTTTAGTTGTAGATGAACACAATGCCTTTATTTTAATTTATGTTTTTTATATGGTGCTGAGGATCCAACCCAGTACCTCACATATGACAGGCATATGTCTACACCCCCAGCTCTCCATTCCATTTTTTGTGTATATGAGCAATGTATGATAGTTTGAGTTGGTCTGTGACCTTGCTGATACTTTTAATTGTCAATATTTTTAAATTTTCTGTTAGATATTCTAATATGCATACAGTGGATCAAATCATGTTTTTAATTTGTATTTCCTTAATGGCTAATGGTGTACAACATGGATTTCACATGCTTATTTGCCATATATCTTTGATGAAATTTCAAGCCTTTTTTTTTTTTTTTGGCCCATTTTTAAAGTGGTTGTTTGCTTGTTGAATTTTTGAGTTTTAAAAAAATATTCTGAGGGGGCTGGGGGTATAGCTCAGTTGGTAGATGAGGGCTGGGGTTGTAGCTCAGTAGAGGGCTTGCCTAGCACATGTGAGGCACTGGGTTCGATTCTCAGCACCTCACATAAATAGAAAATAAGTAGATAAAAGGTCATTGACAATAAAAAATATTTAAAATGTATATATTCTGGATACAAGTCCTTTCCCTGATATGTGATTACAATTTTTTCCCCCTCCCAGTCTGTAGTTTCCTTCTCATCCTCTTCCCAGGATCTTTCTTAGAATAAAACTTCATAATTTTGAAGTACTGATTACTGTTTGTCTTTTATGCATTGTGCTTTTGGTGACATGGCTAATAATCCTTTGCTTCATTCCTTTTCCCTTTTTCCCTAGAGTTTTAGAACAATAAATTTGGATTTTTGCATACTTTTAAAATTAATGTTCACATAAAGTATTCGGTTTCAGTTGAGATTTTCTTTATAAAGCAAATCTCATTGTTCTAATACCATTTGTTAAAAAGCTGTCCTTTCTTCACTGAATTGTATTTTCGCTTTCATGAACAATCAGTTGACCACATATATTTATGTGAGTCTGTTTCTGGACTCTGCATACTATTTTATTGATATGTGTTGTCTGTCTCTTTACTAATACTTGATTAATGTAGCTTTTTAAATTTTAATTTTAAAATTGAGTAGTATGATTCTTCCAGTTTTTTTCTCTTTTTTAAAATATTTTGGCTACTATAGTTCTTTCATGTTTCTAAATAAGTTTAGAATTAGATTGTCTGCAAAAGTATTCATGCTGCAAATTTGATTGGGTTTGACTTGAATCCTTAACTTGAGGAGAATTGATACTTTTAGTATCTTGTTCTTCTAATCTATGAATTTAATGTGTCTTTTTATTTATTTAGATCCTGTACAGGGCTGGGGATGTGGCTCAAGTGGTAGTGCGCTCGCCTGGCGTGCGTGCGGCCTGGATTCGATCCTCAGCACCACATACAAACAAAGATGTTGTGTCCGCTGAGAACTAAAAAAATAAATATTTAAAAATTCTCTCTCTCTCTCTCTCTCTCTCTCACTCACTCTCTTTAAAAAAAAATAGATCCTGTACATATTTTTTAGACATATCTTTTTTTCCCCCAGAGCTATTTTAAATGGTATTATTTTTGAGATTCAGGTTCTAATTGTTGCCAGAAGTGTGGTTGATTTTTTTTTTATATCAACCATATTGATATATTGCTGATACAAATTAGCTGAACTTATACTCTGCAACATTGCATTTATTAATTGAAGGAATTTTATGGTGGATTTCTTAGGATTTTCTATGCAGATAATCATGTTTTTTGTACATAGGGGCAGTTTTATTTCTTCTTTCCAGTTTTTGGGCCTTTGATTTATTTCTCTTGCCTCTAGATAGACTTCCAATACAATGTTGATGAAGAGTTGTGAGGGAATTTTCTCGCTTTGTTTCAGTTTGGGGGAAAGTTTCATTTTCTCACCATTAAGAGTAGTGTAGCCTGTAGGATATTTTTTTAGATGACCTTTATCAAGTTGAAGAAGTTTCTTTCTGTTTATAGAATGGATGTTGAATTTAAGGAAAAAATAAAATTAGATCATTGGCTATGATCATGAAGTTTTTCTTCTTTAGACTGTTAATGTAGTTGATTATGTTGATTGATTTTTTTCAGATGTTGGCCCAGTGTTGCCTTCCCAGAATAAGTCCCAGTTGGTTCACAGTGTATTCTGTTTATATATTCCTGGGTTCAGTTTGTTAAGATTTTTGCATTTATATTTATGGGAAATGTTGGTAATGTCTTCCTTTCTTATACTGTTTCTGTTTGGTGTTAATGCTGACAGGCCTCATGAAATGATTTGGGGAGCATTCATCCCATCCTTTTTGATTTTGAAGAGATTGTAGAGTACATATTATTTCTTCTTGTATGTTTGGTAGAATTCTCAAGCCATTTAGCCTGGGGATTTCTTTCTTTGGTTTCTTTTCCTTCCTTCCCACCTTTCTCAGTCCCTAACCAAGCTGTAGTTTTCTGTGCTCATGGCGCACTCCCTTGGCCTGTTGTTTCATTATTATTGTTTTGTTTTTGTTTTGGCAGTACCGGGGATTGAACCCAGTGACTCTCCCACAGAGCCATATTCTCAGCACTTCTCCCCCAGCCTTCTCCAAGCTGCAGCATGGTCCATGTAAAATCACACATTGCTTGCTCCCAATCAAAATATAGCAGTGATCTTAGGAAATAGTCAGGTCCTTGCTCCAAACTGTCTACTCTGCAGACAACTCTGGACCTGGTCTGTAACCTAGGTCTGTTGCCCTAAGAGGCCTTGAATGCTCCTAGGCTGGAGATTTCTTAATCTGAAGTTTTAAAGTATGAATTCAGTTCTTTAACAGTTATTGTGTTATTCAGGCTATTGCATTTGAGTGAGTTTACATCGTTTGTGGTTTTTGAGGAATTGGTTCATTTTGAATTCATGTGCATAGAGTTCTGTATAGTATTCTCTTAACTATCCTTTAATGTCTGTGGAATGTGTAATTATATCCTATCTTTTCTATTAGTATTGTAATAAAACTAATTAGCATTAGTAGTTTGCAATTGCTCTAGAAATAGGTTATTATTTTTAAATCTTTTCATAGAATTTTTTTGCTTCATTGAGAATTCTGCTGAACATACAAGAATGATTTTCCACAGAATCATTTAAAAAAAAGTAATGCTCCCCTAAATCATTTTATGAAGTCAACGTTGCCCTGAATCCAAAACCAAAGAGACACCTTTTATTTTTGTTGACTTTCTTTATTATTTTTATGTTTTCATTTTTGTTGAATTCTGTTCTTATTTTTATTCTTGCTTTATAATTCATTTTGCTCCTTTTCTTAATAAGCTTCTTGGAGTAGAATCTTATTGGGACTTTTGTAATATAAACATTTAATACTATGAATTTATCTGTAATATTATTACAGCTCACAAAGTGTGATTTTTTTTTTTTTTTAGAGAGAGAGAGAGAGAGAGAGAGAGAGAGAGAGAATTTTTTAATATTTATTTTTTAGTTCTCGGCAGACATAACATCTTTGTTTGTATGTGGTGCTGAGGATCGAACCCGGGCTGCACGCATGCCAGGCAAGTGTGCTACCGCTTGAGCCACATCTCCAGCCCCAAGTGTGATGTTTTGTGTTTTTATTTTCACTCAGTCCATACTATTTTCTATTTTTTCTCTTTTTATCCATGCATTATTTAGAATTCTGTTGTTAAATTTCTAAGTCTGGGGGATTTTTCTGTTATCTGTTAGGAGCATAAACATTTAGGATTTGCGTGTGTGTGTGTGTGTGTGTGTGTGTGTGTGTGTTAATGAATTGACACTTATTATATAATGTTGCTTTTTAACCTTTGTATTTTTTGCTTTGAATTTTACTTTGATGTTAATAACTCATTTCATCTTTTTAATTTAAATCTAGATATAATTTACTCTTTTAAAATATACAGTTAAGTTCTTCTTAGTATATTCATAAAGTTGTACACCTTAGTTCAAAAATATTTTTGTCACTCCAAAAAGGATCTCTGTACTCATCAGCATTCACTGTGCATGCTCCCTTCCCTTCATCCCCTAGCAACCACTAGTCTGCTTTGTCTTTTTGGATTTGCCTATTTTGGACATTTCATATGTGGATTTTTGTGTATGGTATCTTTCACTTAACACAGTATTGCTAAGATTGATCCAAATCAGGGGCTTCGGATATAGCTCAGTTGGATGAGTGCTTGCCTGGCATGCACAAGGTCCTGGGTTCAATCCCCAGCACAAAAGGGGGAAGGTTCGTACACATCAAGACTTCATTGCTTTATATGGCTGAATAATATTCCACTGTATGGATAATACCACATTTTATTTATCCATTCACTGATTGATGGGTTTTAGGTTGTTTCTGTTTTTGGCTATTATGAAAAATGCTTCTATGAAAATTTGTGTGAAAGTCTTTCTGTGTGTTTTTACTTCTCTTGGGCATATAAGCGTAGCATTTTTGAGTCATATACTTGATTTGAGGAACTATTGTTTTCTACAATGGCTGTACTATTTTACATTTTTAATGAGCAATGTAGTAGGAACATGTAAATGTATCCATATTCTAATTAGCACTTTTTATTGTTTGTAATTTTTGGGGGTGGTGGTACCAGGGATTGAACTCAGGGGCACTCCATTACTTTGCCGCATCCTCAGCCCTATTTTGTATTTTGTTTAGAGACAGGGTCCACCCCAGTTGCTTAGTGCCTTGTTTTTGCTGAGGCTGGTTTTGAACTCCTGATCCTCCTGTCTCAGCCTTCCCAGACATGGGGATTACAGGCATATGCCATGGCACCCATCTGTCTTCTTCTTCTTTTTTTTTAATTTGAAAATTTTAAAAATTTCTTCTAATTAGTTATACACAAGAGGTTGTCTGTCTTTTTGATAGTAGCCATCCTGGTTGGTGTGATATTTGGCTTTTTTTTGGTTAGTTTTGGTGTAGTGTATCGTTTTTATTTTTAACCTCCCTTCATCATTGTATTTGAAGAGGATTCTCACAGCCAGCATATAGTTAGATCATGCTTTTTATCCATGCTAAAAATGTCTGTGCTTTAATGAGTGTATTTGAAACATTTATGTTTAATGTAATTATTGATGTTTGAATTTAGATCTACATTTCTTTTTATCTATTTTCTCCTTTCTCCCTCTGTTTTTGTTCTTTTTTCCTAATTTATTTCTACATGTATATATATATTTACATATTTTTTTTTTGTACCAGAGATTGAACCAGAGGTACTTAACTACTGAGCTATATCCCCTTTTTATTTTTTTATTTAGAGACAGAGTCTCGCTAAGCTGCTTAGGGCCTTGCTAAGTTGTGCCCTCACACTCTAGATTTTTCCACCTCAATCTCCTGAGCTGCTGAGATTACAGGCGTGTGCCACCATGCCCAGTTTTCCTGCTTTTTTTTTTTTTTGAACATTTTTTAAGCATTCCATTTCAATTTATGTTTGTCTCCTTTTATAACTCTCTGTATACTTGTTTTAGTGATTGCTATATGGATTTGACTATATCTCTATGGCTTTATTTAGTGGTTGCTGTGTAGATTACATTACATACAATATTTGCAAATCTTTTTTTGGTACTGGAAAGTGAACCCAGGAGTACTTTACTACTGAACTTTTTTTTTAATTTAGCTTTTAGTTTTAGGTGAACACAATTTATTTATTTATTTGTGTGTGTGTGTGTGTGTGTGTGTGTGTGCGGTGCTGGGAATTGAAACAATATATTTATTTTTATGTGACGCTGAGGATTGAATCCAGTGCCTCATGCGTGCTAGGTGAGTGCTCTACAATTGAGCCACAACCCCAGCTCCACCGAACCCTTTTTACTTTATATTTTGGGGCAGGGTCTCACTAAGTTACGTAGGGCTTTGCTAAGTTGCTGAGACTGGCTTTATGATGAACTTACGATCCTCCTGTCTCAGCCTCCCAGTTGCTGGGATTACCTGTATGTGCCACTGTAGTATACTTTTTTTAAAAAAATTCTTTTTTAGGATTAAAAAAAATATTTTTAGTTTTAAATGGACATACCTTTATTTTATTTATTTTATTTTTTGTGGTGCTGAAGACCCAACCCAGTAGTGCCTTCCATGTGCTAGCCCTGTAGGTCTACTCTTATAATTAGAATTTTACCACTTTATGTGGCATGTCAAATCCTTACCTTGTATGGGTTCTTTTTCTTTTGTCCATATATGGGTTATTTATCTGGTGTGCTTGTGTGTGTGTGTGTGTGTGTGTGTGTATCTTTTCCTTTGGGGTGCTGGACATCTAAGTCAAGTCCTTGAGCATGCTAGGCAAGTGCTTCCCTGCTTAGCTCTACCCTCTAGCTCCTTCCCTTTTTTATGTTAGTTGTCTTAAATATAACTGTTGTGTACATTGAAAATTCCATCAGATAATGTTTATCCTTCCAAACATCAAACATATTTTAAAGAACTCAGTAGAAGAGTTCTTTCACCCACATATTTACTTCTGCTGATTTTTCCTTTATTCTTGATCTTGTAAATTTTTTAAAATATTTTTTTGTCTGAAGAACTTGCTTCAAAAATCATTTTTTTTTAAAGAGAGAGGGAGAGAGAGAGAGAGAATTTTAATATTTATTTTTTAGTTATCGGCGGACACAACATCCTTGTTTTTTTTTTTTTGTATGTGGTGCTGAGGATCGAACCCGGGCCGCACGCATGCCAGGCGAGCGCGCTACCACTTGAGCCACATCCCCAGCCCCTCAAAAATCATTTTAAAGAGAGTTTTATGTCAACAAATTTTTTTCTTTATCTGAGAATGTTTTTATTTTACCTTTTTGTCTAAGGGGTTTTTTTTTTTCTTTTTCAATTACTGAAGATTGAACCTAGGGCCTTGTGTGTGCCAGGCAAATACTTCACCATTGAGCCACATTTCCAGCCCTAATTTTTTTTTTTCGTTTATAAATAATAGAAATTTATTTCTTACTGCTCAGGAGACTGGTAAGTACAAGATAAGGGGGCCATTAGATGTGGTATCTGGTGAGAGCTCCCCTCAAGTTCTGCAGATGGCCATCTTCTTGATGTGTCCTTGCATGGCCAGCTCACGAGGGGAAAATACTCTCATGTCTGTTTTTTTTTTTTTTTAAATAAATCAGGTTTTATTTAAAAAGAGGTAACATAGACTTCTCCTGGGAGGGAGAAGTGGGCCATAGCTGGTATCCTGGTATCCCAAGAAGGGAAGTGTTCTGCCTTTTTATATATCTTAGGCTTGCTTTGTTCTTCCTGCATATGTGACTAGGTCCAGGAATACTCAGTGGGATGGCCAAAAGTTGGGAAACAGGTGGGTGCAGCCCTAAATTTTATTGTGAGATGGGGGTTTGCTAAGTTGTTCAGGCTGGTCTTGGACTTTTCAGTCTCCTGCCTGCATCTCCTGTGTAGCTGGCACTATAGGCTGAATATAGAATTTTGTTGAATATAGAATTCTGAGCTCTTTTTTTCCTTTCAATACTTTGAAAATGTTCTGCCTCTTTTTCTGACTTGCATTGTTTCTGATGAGAAATCTGTAGTCATTTGAATTGTTGTTTTCCCATAAATGTGTCATTTTTCTGGATGCTATCACAATTTTCTTATCTTTAGTTTTTAGCAGTGTACTTTATGATGTGCTGCGTAGATTCCTTTGTGCTTATCCTATTTGGTGTTTACTGAAATCTTATGTCTTTAAAATTTGGGAATTTTTTGCCTTTATTTCTTCAAATACATCTTTTCTTTTTTTTCCAAAGTTTTTTTTTTTTTTTTAGTTGGACACAATACCTTTATATTATTTATTTATTTTTTTAATGTGGTGCTGAGGATCAATCCTGAGCCTTGCACACGTTAGGCTGAAGCACTCTATTGCTGAGCCACAACCCCAGCCCCCAAATACATCTTTTCTGAATTATGTTCTGTTGCCTTTCAAGAGTTTCTAAATATAAGTGTCAGTTCATTTTGTATTGACCTATATATGTATTCCTCACTGTTCATTTTTTTAAAATTGTTTTTTTCCTCTGTTGGTCAAATTTGAGTACTTACATTAATCTGTTTTCCAGTTCATGGACTTTTCTGGTGGTAAGTCCACACATTGCAATTGGTTTCTTTTTGATTAAAAAAATTGGTTTTGCAAATTGGTTTATGTGTCTTTTTTTAAATTTTTTATTTTCCTTAGTTGTCAATGGACTTTATTTATATGCAGTGCTGAGAATTGAACCCAGTACCTCACACATGCTAGGCAAGTGCTCTTCCACTGAGCCACAACCCCAGCCCTGGTCTAAATGTCTTTCAAGGCTTTTAAAGTTCTTTCTTCACTTTTTCTTTAACTTTACAATTGATCTGTTGTAGAAAGTAGTTCATTTGTCCCAAATGGTTTTCCGCTGTGTGGATTGTCTAATAGCAGGATTTAACATGTTTTATGCTTCCCTGTGTACGACTGACTGACTGACTGTAGGTTGGAAGTTACATCAAGAATAAAGTTTGGGGGCTGGGATGTGGCTCAAGCGGTAGCGCGCTTGCCTGGCATGCGTGCGGCCCGGGTTCGATCCTCAGCACCACATACAAAGATGTTGTGTCCACCTATAACTAAAAAATAAATATTAAAATTAAAAAAAAAAAAAGAATAAAGTTTGGCAAGCTACAGCATATGTGTCAAATCTGGGCTTCCTTTGTTTTTATATATATTTGTGGGAATGTAGCCACATCCATTGATTTACATAATGTCTGTGGCTGCTTGAGTGCTGCAATGGTAGAGTTGAGTAACTGCAACATAGACTGTGTGGCTGGCAAAGCCTAAAATGTATATTCTCCGTTCCTTTTTAGAAAAGTTTGTTGACCCCTGATTCAGAGATTTTTGCATTCTTTTTTAAAAATGTACCAAAAAAGGCAGGTACATTTTTAGGTGGTGGCATACACATGTGGCATAGAATGTTTGGTTGTCTGCCTTTTTGTTGTTAGTACCTATTGATGACCATTGCTTTTTTAGTACTTTTCCATTGATTATACCTACATTTTTGGAAGATATTTTTTTGCCAAATAATTTTAGATTGGTGTTTTTATTTCATTGTCTTTTGGTGTCTATTGTTTGTGATTTGTTGTCAACTGTAAAACTGATGGCCTTTTGAAGATAATCTGACCCCTTATGCTCCTCACCTCTACTCGCTGAATGTTTTTGAAATTTTTCTGTTTTTGGTTTTCATCAGAAATATGTATGTAAGAATTTTTTTTTTTTTTTTAATCTTGCTTTAAGTTTATAGGGCTTCTGTATCTGTGGTTTAGGGCCCTTTGTCAGTATGGCAAAATGCTTATCCATATACTTTTTCTTTTCTACCCCAGTCTCATTTCTTCTTCTGAGGTTACATATATTTTTATATCAAAGGTTATATTCTGTGCCATATTAGAGTTTTTAGGTTTTTTTCATTTTAATTTTTCATACCTTGGTCATTCTGAGTTTAAGAGGGATATTTTCTTCACTTTAAAAAAAATATTTTGCTGTGTCTAATCTGCTATCAAGCCCACCCTTGAGTTTCTTAATTTAATTATTGAGTGTTTTAGTTCTGTTATTTATTCAGTTCATTGTTAAAGTTCTTAGTTCTCTGCCAGAATTCTCCATCTTGTCATTGTAATTTATTTCAGTTTCTGGTAATTCTTTTATTTGATTCTCCTTTGGGTCTGTTTCTAATGTTAGTTTTTCTCTTGATTTTTTGATCATTTATTGTTTGCTTGAATGTCTGCTTATTTTTCATTGGTGCCAAAAATTGAATGTGGAAAACATTGGAGATAGTTTGAGGCTCCAAGTGATTGTTCTAGAAACCTAAAGTGTTTTTTTTTTTTTGCGTACCAGGGATTGAACTGAGGAGCACTTGGCCATTGAGACGCATCTCCAACCGTATTTTGTGTTTTATTTAGAGACAGGGTCTCACTGAATAGCTTAGCACCTTGTTGTTGCTGAGGTTGGCTTTGAACTCGCGATTCTTCTTCCTTGGCCTCCTGAGCAGCTGGGATTACAAGCGTGCGCCACTGTGCCTGGCAGTCTATGTTTTTTATAAGTTGTGCTATAAGAATAAACACATGGGTTGGAGTTGTAGCTCAGTGGTAGAGCACTTGCCTAATACGTGTGAAGCACTGGGCTTTGTTCTCAGCACATAAAAGTAAATAAATAAAATAAAGGTATTGTGTCCATCCACAACTAAAAAAATAAAAATAAACACACAATCAATGTAACTGTATATTCTCTTCAACTGCAAGGATAGGAAGTTATACTCCATGTATGTATGTCAAATACATTCTACTGTCATGTATAACTAAAAAGAACAAATTAAAAAAAAAAAAAGAAGAAGAAATGAAAATTCCAAATAGTAGGAAGGGAGACAGCTAAAAGTATAGGATGTTGGCATCAAAAAAGGAGATATTTAGATCTCAAGGTTAAACATAAAAGTAATTAAAAGGAGAAAAAAATGCATGCCCTGTCTAAATTAATTGGTATATTTGTTCATTGAGTTTAGATTAGGAATCAGTGTCTTGGGGTTGAAAAGCCTAGATAAGTCTGAATGGGTGGTGTGGGAGTAGGTTAAGTTTTGAAGGTGGTAACCAATTAGTAAATGGTGAAAAACACCAAGGGAATTTTAGACCACACTATATTTTGCAGCTGTCTTTTTTTTTTTTTTTTTTTAATTTCCTTTGAAATTGTTTTTAGCTTCATTGGTCTAAAAATGTTCATTGTAGTTAGGGGATGGATGAATAACAGAAGCCACCATGCTTTTGCTACAGGTGCCTCACACCTTAGGAGGATTTGTGGCTAATAAATGGCAAAATCCTCAAATCCAGTAGTTTTCTTTAACTCCTTATTAGCCCCTGTACAGCCTAATGCATAGTTTTTGTAAAATTCTAATGAAATTATGGAATATTTAGAAAATGAAAAAGTACTATGCAAATAGGGTGATTAATCACATGGCTGGTAGAGAATTGAATAATTTATAATTACACTGAGGGAAAAACTTTAAAATCAATAACTTCCTATATGTGCATTTAATTTATTCGTATACTTAATTGGGTTAAATAAAATTTATGATACATTTTTGTATGAATTGGTGAGTAAATTTTTTTTAGAGAGAATTTTTTTTTTAATATTTATTTTTTAGTTTTCAGTGGACACAACATCTTTATTTTATTTGTATGTGGTGCTGAGGATTGAACCCAGCACCCCGCGCATGCCAGGTGAGTGTGCTACCGCTTGAGCCATATCCCCAGCCCCAGAAGTAAATATTTAAATAAATAAATAAATATTTATTTAAATAAATAAATAAGTAAATATTTTAAAAAAATACATATATTTTTATTATCTTTGATAAAATGAATTTTTTTTTTGAAAAAGAAATCAAAATATTTATAAAACCAAATGAATTGTCATAGAAATGTAAACTTTTGGTTTCTGTTTGGACTGTACAATAAAATTTAAACATGGTGGATTATTGGATATTATATGTCATTTGATCTAAAAAATAATTAAAACAATTCCACTACTAAAGGAATATTGTAATTCAGAGATGAAACATTATATTAAAATTTAAACTGAAGTATTACATTGTTTCTTTGTCTTAGGCAAAATTTGGTTTTTCTAATATTACTGGAATTGATTATTCTCCTTCTGCAATTCAGCTTTCTGGAAATATTATAGAGAAAGAAGGGTTATCTAACATTAACTTGAAGGTAACTATTTTTTATATTCCTATAATTCTTTTGTTTATAATAAAAGTTATAAAGTTTAAATGTTTCCAAAGTATATTAAAAATGTGCTGAGATTGTTTGAACTCAAAGTAAGGATAAATAATACAAATTAAAACATTTAAAAAAAACTATTAAAATTTTAATTTAGTCAGTTTAGGAGGATTATCTTCTTCCTTGTGTACATGGGTGTTCATACTACTCCCCAGCATGTTTGCAGAACATAAAATAATACCTAATTGTGGTTTAGCCACATTAAAAAGCTGTGGATTCCTAGAATGGTATGATGCCCCCAAAGATCATTGGGTTTATTTTTGTGTCCTAGACTCTGTGAGATCATGATTCCTAAATTTTTGTTTCTAGCCAGACCTCTTTCCTGAATTCCAGAATTATGTAAAACTGTCTAAAGTTCTACTAGAATAACTAAGTCTCTTAGGTTGATTAGACCAAAATGAAACATGCTCCTCCTTAAACATGCTCTTAGTCTTTCCTGTCTCTATTAATAATGCCACCTTTCACCATGTTGCACTAACCCAAAACCCAGGGAGTCATCCTGGAATCTTTTCTTTTTTTCCCTTTGAACCTTCTCTCCAGTTCTTTTAGTTTTATTCTCAGAGTATATCAGAAATGTGAGCATTCCTTTTATACTTCAAGTGCTACCTGCCAAGTCCAAGCTACCATCATTTCTTGTCTAGACTACCACAGCAAGGAGCCCTTTATTTTGCCTTATTTTACTCTTGCAGCTCTGATGCCCATATACTACAGGGTAGCCAGAGGGATCTTTTAAAATGTAAATTAACTGGGCACGCTGGCGCATGCCTATAATAATCTAGTGACTCCAGGCTGAGGCAGAAGGATCACAAGTTTGTGGCCAGCCTCAGCAATTTAGTAAGGTCCTAAAAGCAATTTAGCAAGACCTTGTCTCAAATAGAAAAAATATAAAAAGGGCTGGGGTTATGGCTTAGTGATAAAGTGCCTCTAGGTTAAATCCCCAGTACACAACACACACATACACACACACACACACACAGTAAATCAATTCACATCATTTTCTTGCTCACAATCTGCCTTTGTCTTTCCTTTGTATTCAGAGTGGAATCCAAAACCCAAACCCAGCCTTACAAAGTCCCTCATTTCTTACTTGTTTTCTCCTTTATCCATTACTCTGTAGTCACCCTGGCTGTTTCTTTTCCTGAAACATGTTAAGCTTGTTCTTTGGTCCTGATTTCCTCTGCCAACATTGTTCTTGTCCCACTACTTAGCACTTTTGGCTTGTTCTCATCACTCTGATCTCTTCCCAAATATTACCTTAGCAATGCCTTTCCAGACTACTTCCAAAATATTTCTTTCTTTTTCTTTTAAAGAGAGAAAGAGTCTAGAGAGAGAGAGAACTTTAGTATTTATTTTTTAGTTATAGCGGACACAACATCTTTGTTTGTATGTGGTGCTGAGGATTGAACCCGGGCTGCACGCATGCCAGGCAAGCGTGCTACCACTTGAACCACATCCCCAGTCCCCAAAATATTTCTTATCCCTGTCACCTACTGTTTTATTAATAGCACTTTATTGAAATTATTTGTTTAGCTTATGTCTTAGGGTATTTTTCTTTTTCCTTCTGCTGTCACTGAATACCACAGACTGGGTAATATAAAAAGATTTATATATTATATATAAAAAGATTTATTTAGCTCACAGGTCTAGAGGCTGGGAAGTCTAAAAACATCACACTAACGAGGTCTTTCCTGGATCATAACCTTGCAGAGGACATCATATAGACAGAGCGAGTGTACCACAGAGAGTTTGTTACTTTTGTTACAGAACCACTTCTTCAATAACCCATTAATCCATTTATGAGGAGAGCTCTCATGACCTAGGGACCTTCCAAAGGTCCTACTTTCAAACATATGACTTTGGAGGTTAAATTTCCAATATACAAATTCTGGAAGACACATTCAAACCATAGCAGCTTATTTATTGTTTATCTCTCCTTTTATAGACTCTATAAGGCCTATTGTATTTTTTTAAAAATATTTTTTAGTTGTTGATGGAACCTTTATTTTATTTATTTGTATGTGGTGCTGAGAATTGAACCCAGTGCCTCATGCATGCTAGGCAAGTGCGCTATCACTAAGCCACAACCCCAGCCCCAAGGCATATTCTATTAAGGGAACTTTTTTGTTTAATTTACTGTTATATCTTGTGTTTGAAAAGTACCTGCAAATGCACATAAGTATACACAATCTATTTATTGAGTATAGGAGTACTTTTGTACATGTATTTAGGATGAGGAAACGTCTCTGAAGTTAACTCTTCAGGTGATTGTCATTATTTTGTTTCAGTATAATGAATTCTGTACTTTGGTTATGAGGGAGAGGACAAAACCCATTTTCAAACATAAGTACATAATATGCGCATGTTTAAGTCAGTAGGGGTTTTACATAAAACTCATTACAATTATTTTATTAAACTTGAATTAATAATCATGAGCTAATTACTGGATTTTTTTAAAAGTAGCTTTTAAGAATAAAGACCACTGGTAAATTTTTGTGAATATTTTATAAAATTGAGACATCTCTCTGTTTCAAATACTTAAATTGTGTTGGGTTTTTGCAAATAGGTTGCTGATGTATGACTGTAAAAATCTAAACTTCATGGTATTTACCAAGTTAAATAATCACAGTTTAAACAGTTATTTAATTTTTTGAGCTTCATGTCATTTATTATACTCAGTAGGGGTTTTGTGGACTGCTGAAAAGGCAAAGCAAAAGAATTTCTGATTTACCATGTTTACTTTAGGTCACACGACTAGGAATATAAGCTAACAATCTTATTTCCAGTGGCCTGCATTCCAAATAGATTTTTGTCAGTTTGATAAATATGTCAAATATTTTACTTTTTTGTCACAAACAACTTTTTCATAAAACCAGACTTGTGAGCACTATAATGTGCAAGTATTAGGCAGTACTACGCCTGGCTTTGATTTGTTTCCAGATTTGCAGACATTTGGAATGTCCAGGAAACCCTATCAACCCCTCTTACTAATCTTGGCTTTAATGATTTTGGAATGAAACTCATAAAAGTTAGCTATAAAATTGAAAATATGTTTATTATATGTAAAATGCCGTTGTAATTAATGGGTTTTTATTCATGATCTTTTACAAGTTGTCACTTAAATTCTTTGAAGATTATATCTTAATTGTTCTCACACAGACATTGATTTTTAATTTAGGTAGAAGACTTTTTGAATCTTTCCACAAAGCTGTCTGGATTTCATATTTGTATTGATAAAGGAACTTTTGATGCCATCAGCCTTAATCCTGACAATGCAGTTGAGAAGAGGAAGCAGTATGTGAAATCTCTCTCCAGTGTGTTAAGAGTAAAAGGTTTTTTCCTAATAACTTCGTGTAATTGGACCAAGGAAGAGTTGCTAAATGAATTCAGTGAAGGTAAATGGCTACATGATATTTAACCATGTGTTTACTTCAGGTTTCTTGTATTTAACTGGGTTTTTCCCCTTGGTGCTGTAGTGTTTTACTTTCCTATTTGTGGGAGTTGCTTGCTTTTCTTCTCTGTTAATGACCTTGGTAATAACTTTTAACTGTATATACAAAGCACAGAGAAATAACATTGGTTGAGATCCAGAGGCCTTTTAAAAAAATTTCCCCAGAAATTCTGGCAGTTAAGTACTAAAATTTATGAGCTAGTAAAAATCAAGTTCTTTATTTCAGTGATACAATCTATTATTTAGAGAATCAAAAGTATATATATTGTGCTTTTGATTCACTGGCAAATCCATAATAATGCAAATGAACATAGTTTTTTAAGGTCTTACATCATGAGAGTTTAATTTTATAGATAGATGTTCTATATATAGTTTTGCTCTAGTTGTCATTTAGGTATTTAGGATTTGTCTTGTTTTCAGTGTATATATAACAGTTAACATTGCACAGAAACAAAATTGGGAGAATTGCTAGAAGTTCTACCTACTTATTCTTAAGGAAATTTCTGCCTTTTTTCGCAGTTTTGGTCCAAATCAGGAGCTCTTTTTGTCCCATTAGCCAAGTCTGATTAGTGCTGTCTTTACTAATTGGGGTCTGGTGAGGATTGAGGAAGCTATAATATATACACAAAACATTTTGAGTTCTTTGACAGACTGTTTCTTGAATGTTTTAAGAAATATTTTATCTGCCAGTTTATTTATACAGTGCCTGGGCATTTCCGGGAAAGTATTTTGAGAATGTTTAGGCATTAGCTTGCTTCTTCCTTAGAATCCTTTTCAGATTAGTATTAATTTTTCTCTTAGAGGAATGGGAGGAATTTTCAGGATGAAGTCTTTTTTTTTTTTAAATATTTATTTTTTATTATCGGCAAACACAGCATCTTTGTTTGTATGTGGTGCTGAGGATCGAACCCCGGCCACACGCATGCCAGGCGAGCGCACTACCGCTTGAGCCACATCCCCAGCCCAGGATGAAGTCTTAATAACTGAATGATATGGTACTAAATATTTGAAAAATTTGAACTTTGTCACAAGCTAATGAGAAACCAGTTACCTTAAGGGAGCAGTTTACTGTGTATTATTATTTATAACCATATTGCATATACCACAACTTAGGTTTTAACCTGATATTAAGGGGACTAATAGGGAGAACTCTTTTTTCTTTTTCTTTTTTTTTGGTACTAGGAATTGAACCTAGAGATGCTTTACCACTGAGCCATACATATCCTTAGCCCTTTTTATTTTTTTGAGGCGGGATCTTACTAAGTTGCTTAGGGCCTTGCTAAGTTGCTGAGGCTGACCTCGAACTTGTGATATTCCTGTCTCAGCCTCCGGGGTCACTGGGATTACAGATGTGCACCAGTACACTCAACTATGGAGAACTCTTTTAACACATATCCTTTTGTGTCCACTTAATGACTTTGACATGTTATATAATGTAAAACCAGAAGTGTTTGAGGCTGGAAATGTGAGCCTGTGGCTTCATTACCATTGCCTCTGGAAAACAAGAATTATACATGATTTATTGTCTTTTATGCCATTAATTTTATTATCTTCCATGTAAATTTGTTTCCTTTAGAACTTTTTAGGTCCTGTATCAATAGTCTTTCTCTTTTTCTGAAGCTTGACAGTTTAGTAAATGCTCAGAATTACACTGCGTAGGGCAGGTTCCTTTCCTAGTTTTTTAAATACAGGTGTTCTCTTTTACCCCTGGAACCAGCAGACAAAAACGTATTTGTCTGTCTTTGATAATGAGGAACAGACTTCAGCCTGGTATCGAGTACTTAAAAATGTGTCTGTGTCTGAGAACTATTGAGTAAACTCTTTATGTTCAGTTTTAGAACTGAATACAGAATTAAAATAAGCAAAAATGTTACAACAGGAAATGTTAAGGAAATCATTACATTCCATTGAAGATTTTGTTTTTAGGTATAAGTCTCTTAGAAAATGGTGTTTGGAGTTATGTACAGGTCAGTAAAAAAGGACTCTGCCACTCATCACTGCTGAAGGCCTCCTCAGATTGGCCTTATTCAAAGCTTGCCTCACTAGGCTTTTAAGATTTTTTGCTTCTTTCCTCATTACAAATGAGTTTCATAAAACTGTTGAAATGAAGCTTGAATTTTTCCTGGATAGCCCTATTCATATAGTATAATTATTTTCTGTTTTCATTCTAGTGAGAGATAACTTTAATCAATTGCCAGATATTAGGTTGTTTTAATTTGATGTCCAAAGGACTTTGTTACAACTACTGTAGTAAAATGACAGTCTATTTTACTTAAAAGATAATCCTGAATCTTTCTGAAAAAAATTGAAAATATTAACCTCAATACATAAAATAATTTGTAACTATCAATGGAATATAATCACTAGTTAAGATATAATTAAAATAATAAAATTATTTGTAACTATCAATGAAATATAATCACTAGTTAAGATTTTGGTGTATTACATTACTGAAATATAATAAATTCTGTAGGGTTAGGTTCAGTGAGCTAAAAAGTGGTTCCTGGAAAATTGACATTGTTCTCTTTTCTCTTGAAAATTTTTATTTTAAGCATAGGTAAAATTTTCTGAAAACAAATATGTTGTACACTCATGTACTTAACATAGTGACCCTATTTTCTAGCTTAAAATATATTATTAAATGGCTTATTCTCCTTTGGAAAAGTTTTCTTATGATCATTTTTTTTTTTTTTTTTCTTTCCAGTATTGGGGATTGAACCCAGAGGTGCTCTACCACTGAGCTATATATCCCCAGGCCTTTTTAGTTTTTGAGAATGGATCTTGCTAAGTTGCCCAAGCTGGCCTTAGACTTGTGATTCTCTTACCTTAGCCTCCCATAGCTGGGATTAAAGTTGTATGCAACTGTGGCCTTATGATCAGTTTTTTAAAAAATATTTATTTTTAGTTTTAGTGGACACAATCTTTATTTTTATGTGGTTCTGAGGATTGAAACCAGTGCCTTATGCATGCCAGGCAAGCACTGTACCACTGAGCCACAACCCTAGCTCCTTATGATCAGGTTTTAATGAGCATTTTAATATTTAGTTATTAAGATTTGGTGAAGTTTGGTAAAGAATATAAATTAGAATGTGCAGTGAAATAAAGTATTAAAGTCCAGTTGTCACCATAATATATAACCTTTTTTTTTTTTTCTGCTTACCACACTTATTTGAGTGCAAAACATGGAAACTTAGGGAATGGAGAAACCCATCACCCCAAGAAAAAGAAATCCTCCCAAACTATTAGTCATATCACTGAAGGAAACTGTAGGTTAACAATTTTTGTGAGTGACTTTCCAGCTATATTTGTTAGTCAAGTGCTGTATAACTGAACTGTATCCCAGCCCTGTTTTTACTTTTAAAAGACAAAGTAGTAAAATGTTTTTACATTTATATCTTATTTTATAGTTTAGAAAACACTGTTTTGTTTTTTTTTAATCTACACAAAATCACTGCAAGTTCCATATGGGCATTGATATCTGTAACTCCTTGTACAGAACTTGGGATCCTAGAGAATATACCTGTGAAAGGCAAAGTTCAGCTTTTTGATGTTGCCAGCTCATTTTGGTTTTATAAAGCTCTTAGTGTTATCAGCTCATTTGAGCCTTTTGCTCCCCTTGAGATAGAAATCACAGAGACAAGCAATATCATCTGAATGAGGTTTTCTTGGGATTTCTGCTCAGGTACAAGGGAGAGAGTGCACAGTTAAGGGTTCCCAGATTGCTTTCTGAGTTTGAGAGGGCAAAGCTTTTACAGATGAAAAGGGTGGGCTTAGAAAGGCGCAGTCTGTTGTTGCACGTGATTTCAGGATTTCTGCACACCTGCTCTCTGCACTGGGGTTTACACTTGGCATAACATGCTGCACGTGCACGTTGGGTTCCTCTGCATTTTGCTGGCAAAACAAGATAGAGGTGCTCACCACTGCTACCCCAGGAGGGGGTCATGTTGTGCAAGGTGGAAGGTGACTGTATGGAAAGCTTGCTGGAGGTCAGTAGCTCCTGAATCTGATTGTAGGTGGAAACAGTTTTTTTGAAGCAGTTTGCCAGTTGAGTAGAAAACCTTGGTGAGGGAATCAGGACTCTTCTTTCTTATTAACATTCCCCTTAACCTAACCCTAAACCCAGGACATTTAATTCCAAGTTTTATTGTTTTTGTTTTTATCCATACTGTGCTGCTTTGAAACTTACTAGTTTCTTTTCTTCCAAAACTGTATGGGTCTTGATCTATTATACAGATTAATTTTTTAAAAATTGTGGTCAAATACCCAGAAGAATTTTACCATTTTAATTTTTTTTTTCCTTGCTGGGGATTGAATCCAGGGGTGCTTTACCACTAAACTACATTGCCAGTTCTTTTTTTAAAATTTGAGACTTGTCTTGCTAAGTTGTGCAGGTTGGCCTTGAACTTGAGATCTTCCTGTTGGGGTTAAAAGCATATGCCACCACACTTGGCTTTTTAAAGCCTTTTCAAGTGTATAATTCAGTGGCAATTATGTATATTCATATTATCATGCAAAAATCACTACCATCCATCTTCAGAATGTTTATCTTCTACAAATTTATTTTTTACTTCCAAGTTAGCCTTTCCTATGTATGATGTGCTTTTTCTATGTGTGATGTGAACCTAATTAGTCCATATAAAACCATATATAAAAAAACAGTGCCTGGAACATGGTAAGAATTCAGTGCCATACCTGCTGCCTACAAAGGAACAGAAAAGTAGGCTAGGGGAGGTGTAAGTGGGAGGGAATGGTAAACAGGAAGTTGAAGAAATGGGGGATGGAAGGATAGCCTCTTTTATTTATTAAATTTTTTTGGTACCAGGATTGAACCAGGGTGCTTTACACTGAGCCACATCCTCAGCCTTTTATTTATTATTTTGAGACGGTCTTCTAATTTGTTTTATGCCTTGCTAAACTGTTGAGGCTGGTCTTGAATTTGTGATTCTCTTGCCTCAGTCTCCTGAGCCTCTGGGATTACAGGTGTGCCCCCATGCCCAGCTAGCCCACTTTCTTTTTGTAATTTGTTTTTGGTCTTGTCTATTCCTTGTTCATTTCAAAGTGTTTTTTGAGTGTGTACATGTAAGCCACGAACATGGTAGAATTTGAATGGTGACCAAATTTCATTTTGATTTTCCGAGTTTGAAGTAACAGTTTTGTAAAGGATTTGAAAGTATAAATTTCCCTTAACTGTGGAGTCCAATCCTTAATAAAAGTATTTTAATTTTGTCTGACAGGATTTGAACTTTTTGAAGAGCTGCCGACACCCAAGTTCAGTTTTGGAGGCAGATCTGGAAACAGTGTAGCAGCATTGGTTTTCCAAAAATCGTGAGACTTTTCCTGGGACAATTTCAGGTAGCTTTTTTAAAGAAGCTACACAGCATAGTAAAAAAAAGGAATCATGAGCATGTAAACAACCAACAGTAATTTAAAATCTTTTGTATTTGAAATGTAAATATTTTTCTTTATGATTTAAAACAAATCCCCTGTAACTCTAAACAGTTAAAAACTTAAAAGTAGTAAATGAATTTACAAAAAGCATGTATTCTTTTTTTGTGCCTTGGTAAAGTTGAATTGAATGGAGCTATTTTTGAAGATTTGACCAAACCATTCCAGGGCCAGAAAAATAAGCAAAACAATTTTATTAAACTATGAACCATAATAAGAAATACTTCTTTGGGTAGAATGGTGGTTATTTTCAAAATTAACACCTGGGAAAAGATTGGCATTCATATATAGTTAAATAAAATTAGAGAAATCTGCCAGTTGATCAAGAAATATTTATTGAGCCTATATTTTGTAGCTGATGGTATTTTACACTGTGAGGATAAATGGGTAATAGGAGGTAATAAAACTAAGGGATATTATTATATCCTAGCCCTGTGTTAAGTTATATTATTATTATGTCTTTGAATCCTCCCAGTATCTTCTTGGTATATATTAGGAAACAGAAGCTTATACATGTTGGAACCAGATTCTTACCTGGTTTGGCTCTAAAACCTATTCTCTACTTACGTAGTCTGCTTCCCAGGGGCCAAATCTCTACCTTTGTAGCATTAACAGGTTATTGGGGAACTAGGATTATTACATATAACATTCAGTGAGAAAAGTCAATCAGTTATTTTTAGGAGCTATGCAGCTCCTTGTTAGTGGTGATTGCTAACAACTTGCTAGTGTACTCTGCATGAAGAGTCAGCCAGCTGAGTCTCATTGTCCTTTATTACTTTTCACCATCTCTTGTCTTGAATGACTTGCCTCTATGAAGAACTGGAGTTTTGTCATTCTGTGAAAGGGTGGTATCAGTTCTATAAGCCCTTAGGGCTATAGAGACAAAGGGGTTCTAGTTAAGGGATAATCTAGCAAGAGAATGAGTGTATAGACTGCTTTAAGAAGATAAAGAAGGTTAATACTTAATACCACTTTGTTTTTGAGATAATATTTTAATGTTGGAGTAATAAAGCAAGTTTTAAAAATATTATATAACTTTTGACAAATTTCAGCTTCTTGGGCCTATTGGGTTACAACACTAACAGAATTTTGTTTATTTGGTAAGTGTTCTTATTCTACTAAGTCTTGTGTTACTTCCTTTTCCTTTTTTTGGGGGGCAAGGCAAGATATATCTTTCATTTAGATGAAAGTTAACTGTTAAGGTTAATACTTTGCTTGCACAAGATGGTTTTGTATGGGAAATTTTGGGAAAAGGTTATTTTAATGTGTAAAAAGTCAGAAATTACTTCAAAATGTTGGCAGTGTAAACTTTTTAAAGATTGTATTGGTTTCAGACCTGAGATCTAAACCATAAAATAGTTGTATAGTTTTTTTTTTGGGGGGGTGGGTACTGTAGATTGAACCCAGGGGTGCTTAATCACTGATCCATATCCCCAGCCCTTTTTATTTTTATTTTGAGGCAGAGTCTAGCTAAGTTGCTTAGGGCCTAGCGAAGTTGCCAAGGCTGTCTTTGAACTTGAGATCCCCTGCTTCAGCTTCACAAGCCCCTGGGATTACAGGCATGCGCCACCCCATCTAGCAGTTGTGTAGTTTTTTGAAGTGATTGGTCTTTTTTTTCTTCCTGCATTAATAGTCTTTCATTTCAAATACAGTAACAATAAGTACTCATTTAGGATTTTGAGTGGTTAAGTATGTGCTACTTTTAAAGCACCAATCCAACAAAATATTTCTGTATAACTACACTGAAACATTGAGTTTGATTTGCTTGGAATGGATCTTTGTTTCAGTAGCTCCTTGAGTCACTATGTGAAGTTTGTTCCATTTGCAAAGCTGAAGCTTTTTTTTTTTTTTTTTTTTTTTTTTTTTTNTGCTGGAGGTCAGTAGCTCCTGAATCTGATTGTAGGTGGAAACAGTTTTTTTGAAGCAGTTTGCCAGTTGAGTAGAAAACCTTGGTGAGGGAATCAGGACTCTTCTTTCTTATTAACATTCCCCTTAACCTAACCCTAAACCCAGGACATTTAATTCCAAGTTTTATTGTTTTTGTTTTTATCCATACTGTGCTGCTTTGAAACTTACTAGTTTCTTTTCTTCCAAAACTGTATGGGTCTTGATCTATTATACAGATTAATTTTTTAAAAATTGTGGTCAAATACCCAGAAGAATTTTACCATTTTAATTTTTTTTTTCCTTGCTGGGGATTGAATCCAGGGGTGCTTTACCACTAAACTACATTGCCAGTTCTTTTTTTAAAATTTGAGACTTGTCTTGCTAAGTTGTGCAGGTTGGCCTTGAACTTGAGATCTTCCTGTTGGGGTTAAAAGCATATGCCACCACACTTGGCTTTTTAAAGCCTTTTCAAGTGTATAATTCAGTGGCAATTATGTATATTCATATTATCATGCAAAAATCACTACCATCCATCTTCAGAATGTTTATCTTCTACAAATTTATTTTTTACTTTTTTGACTCTTGGAGTTGTTGCTAAGCTAGGTAGGAAAAGGGAATTGTCATTTTTCTTATTACTTTAATTATGCTAGACAGCAGCCTCTTTAAGGATTGAAATGAGAACAAATGGAAGGTCCAGAAATGCTAATAAAAAATTAGTATTTTTAAATAATACAAAGTTGTTAAAAACCAGGCCATTAAATATCCACGAGTTAATGCAATACACCATAAAAACACATTAATACTAAACTTAGTATTATTAAACCTTATGAATATATGGGTAACTGTGAATGAAATTATGCAGTTACAAAAAGGAGCAGTAAGTTATGTAGCGAATGCCATTTTCTGTGGATAAGAAGTTGGGATTGTAATTTACTTAATCAAAAGACACTTATTTTGAGGAAACTTGTTTGAAATGCAAATGAGATTTTTCTGTGTCTGGAGCCTGCACAGAATTTGTTGCTTTTTATGTTATTGCTATATAACAAACCACTTCTGTGTGTAGAAAGTATGTGTGCAAGTCCAAAGGGAATTGAAGTCTGAATGGGCAGGTGCCACCAATTAACAAATAGAAGGTTTTTAGAATATTCTGTATTAAGCCAGGTGCACAAGTTAGAGTTGTTTTTTTGGGACAGGCATTTATGTATATGAGAATCAAACATGACACTACTCTTGGCAGCTTGACTAAAGCCATTTTGAAATAAGTACAAACTGTCCTTGATATTTTTCCCACTCATTGTAGCAGCATATTTGCCACTGCCTTTGTGATAGGCTTGCAAACTTCTGTTTGAGGGAAGAAGGGAGCTAAACATATACTTTTTACCTCTTTATGAATCATATGCTTCAATTCATTTTTATTTTTGAATTTTTATTGTTATACAGTACTGCATGTTGAACTCACTCATTCATCTAGAGTATAATAGAAACCTTAATTTTTTCCCCTACTACTAGAAATTGAACCCAAGGGCCTCGTGCATGCCAGGCAAATGCTCTACCACTGAGCTATATCCTCGCCCTTTTTTTAAATTTGATTTTGAGTCATGCCAAGTTGCCCAGACCTTGAACATGGGCTCCTCCTGTCTCAATTTCCCTCTTCCTCAGAAGCTGGGATTGTGCACCACCATGCCCTGCTGGAAACTTGAATTTTTAAGGAACCTACATTAAGTAATTAACTTTTGAATAGCCTTGAAATAATTTTCCTTAAATGGACATGCAACGAAATAGAATATCCCTGCCTATGTTAGTGGTCTTTAATTTTTGTTTTCTTAAGTTATTTTATAGGGGTGTGTGTGTGTGTGTGTGTGTGTGTGTGTCTGTCTGTCTGTCTGTTCTATCTGGTGGCCTACAATGAAAATATGTTCAAAAGTGAACATTTGTCTCCATAGTAAGGGACCTGGGTTTTGATTTCCTGTTTTTAGCTCTCTAAGCTAGATTTTATGTGCTCCAGAGACAGCCTTCTGTTTTGAGAGCAAGAGACCAAGTGTTTTGTGTTCCACAGTAGTAACCTCTTCAGCTAATTGTAAGGGTGCATGTGGATAGGCTATGAAAGGAGTCTTGTCTGGTATATTTTACTGGAAGAAGGCTGCCATGATCTAGAGCTTGATTGTGGGAAGCAAAGATCATTTTAGGTTGAAAGACAATTGCAGTGGGAAAAAATTAGGAAATCATTGTAATTTCTTTTAGATAGGAAAAAGATGTCCTTAGAAGGGGGAGTGTAGGAGCATGTTTTATTAACAGTTAATGGAAGAAAATGAATGCTAATTTATTCTTCATACATACCATGCAATTTGTTAGAAAACTAAAAGAATAGTTTGAAATTCTTTGGTCAATTGATGGATTCCTATGTTAGGGGCATAGAAATGAAACTCAACATTAAGCAGACAAATACCCAAGCCCACAGGCTACATAAATGCTGAATAAAACCAGCTCTACAATGGAACTCTGAAAAGCTTCGGGTAAGAAGCCTAATGAATGATTGAATATGACCTTAGCAAAATCCCTGGAGTGTTGTTGAAAGATCATTCATTTCCAGCTTAGATGTCAAGATGGGCTCCAGTAACCAGGAAAGGAAAGAAAAAAAAAAAAAAAAAAAGAGATGAAGTTGGTACTTACTGGGTTTTAAAAAATCTTTATAACAGTACATTAGACTAATAATTAAAAGGGCTTTTTTAAAGTTGAATTTTGAACTGTCACTGTGTAGACATGTAGTTTAGGCCCAGTGAAACCAAATTAAAAAGATAGGAATAATACCCAAAATGTGAATATATGAATATCCTGCTTTTATGGAGTAGAACTTCAAAAACTGGATGTACAGACTATAATGTACTTTTGTTATGTTGATACTATTGTAAAAAAGACTGAAACCAAGTGATAGATCATGCCTTAAAACTTTTTTTCGCAAATAACTTGCCTAGGTTATTAGAGGACAGTATAAAAAGTCAAAGTCTAAGTTTTTCAGAAGCAATTTTCTTGTTTTTTTAAAAAATATTTATTTTAGTTTTAGGAGGACACAATATCTTTATTTTTTTTATGTGGTGTCTATATTTTTTTATGTGGTGCCAAGGATTGAATCCAGTGCCTTATGCATGCTAGGTGAGCACTCTACCACTTGAGCCACAACCCCAGCCCCTATTTTTCTTGTTTTTTGAAGAAACAGTGAATTCTTCCATTTTATATTTTTTAACTGTGTGTTGTTATTACTGCATCAGCAAATGATAAGTATTTTAATGAACAGTCTTTATTGTGCATGCTCTGTGGAAGCTTCTTAAGAAAAGTGAGTCCATTTGTTCTTTATGTATTTGTTTTTTCAATACATAAACATTTACACATGATCCATCAATTAGCATGTCCTGGATAATATCAGAATAGTTTAGAAAGAAACATGAAAATACTTTGGTTGGCAAGGGGACTGTGAACTGTATTTACCACTCTTTATTAAGGTATTTACAGATAAAGCAGTTTATTATCAGGGATGGTAGCAGAATGGAAACGGTGTTGTACCCTGCTGTCGAATGCCTTACTACTTCAGAGAGGAGAGACTTGGGAGGAAAAGGCTATGTGTAGATGAGTGTGGGTGCTGCCAGTTCACATTTGCCTCCTAACCCTTTTGCTAATATGAAAATGTCAGGCCTTTGTTCCCATCTAATTTTAGTACATCCTGGCTAAAAAAATGTTAGGATGATTTCCAACTGTGGAACTTTGAGGGGCGGGGTGTGGAGAGGAAGAGTAGAGGAAAGAGCAGTTTATACTCCATATCCCTCTGCCTTTCTGTGACAGCATCTAGCTCCTACTCTGTTGATTTTGGTAATGAAATAAATTTAGATGTGCCAAAGCAGTGATAATTAGGTTTTCTTTCTATGTCATTGGTAAGAAGCCTAGTTGGAGTCTGAATGGGGAAAATCATAATATGGTATATAATAAAGCATACTGGGCTGAATTTAAGAGCTGTATGCAAGCTTTGGAAGGAAGGCCTGAGTGAAAACTACATGTTGTGTTATGCAAATAGAATGTTTGAGGTCCGTTTGTGTTTCAGTGAAACTGCTTTTAGGCTGTTGTTTTGAATGAGAATAATGTTTGTTGATTTTTGAGAAGCGGTCATAAGCAAGACACACAAGTCTGAGCCATTTATCCCCTCTGCAGACCCCAGTGGGTGTAGAGGAAAGCTCTATTCCATGAAGAGAGCTATTTGGGTCAAAAATTGATAATATATTTTGTTCAAGAGAGAGGCTAGAATTCCACATGGCTTTGTAGTTGGAAATGTCAAGTTTTGTGGTTATTATTTAATTAAAAAGTAATTAATTAAACAGAGCAGTTCTGAGTATTGGACTTCACTATGAAATAAGCTGTCTTTCCCAAAGGTTTGTTCAATTAGTGAGTTGAGGTTTCCTATTGGAATCTCTGTATGATAAAGATGTTTTATAACTAGAAGAGATAATTTATTAAGTTCATTTGACCAATAATTTGCAACAAATAAATTAGATTATTTTTTCAGCTTGGAATTGAGTTGAATTTATCTTATAATTAAAATATGTTAAGTAATAGAATTACTTAATATTACCAAAGGAAATAACTTAATAATATCAAAGGAAATTATTTATTTTTTTAGAACTAAAATTTGTTTCTAAGTTTTTTTAAAATTTTTTTTCTGTCTTTTTTTATTATTAGTTGTTCAAAACATTACAAAGTTCTTGACATATCATATTTCATACATTTGATTCAAGCAGATTATGCACTCCCATTTTTACCCCGTATACATACTGCAGATTCACATTGGTTACACATCCACTTTTTTACATACTGCCATACTAGTGTCTGTTGTATTCTGCTGCCATTCCTATCCTCTACTATCCCCCCCAAAGGAAATGATTTAAAAAAATACTAGGAGCTGGGGATGTGGCTCAAGCGGTAGCGCGCTCGCCTAGCATGCGTGCGGCCCGGGTTCGATCCTCAGCACCACACACAAAACAAAGATGTTATGTCCGCTGAAAACTAAAAAATAAATATTAAAAAAAAAATTATTAAAAAAAAACTAGATGGTCGTGAGTGGAGTTGTGTGCTTCTAATCTCAACCATTTGGGAGGCTCAGGCAAAAGGAATGAAAGTTTAAGGCCAGCCTGGGCAACACAGTGAGACCCCTCTTTAAACACACACAAACACACACACACACAAACACAAAAAACAAAAATGGAAAGAGAAAAAAAAAACTGGTTCCAAGTGATTAGACTATGCAAATTACTTTCCTTTTCTGAACTTTAGTTTTTCTTTCTGTACATCAAGAGCATTCAGTTGGTGATATTAAAATTCTCTGCTACTGCAGCTTAGGTTGTCGTAATACAGTACTGTAGACTTGGGGGTCTTAAACAACAGAAATTTATTTCTTACAGTTCTGGAGGCTGGAATTCCAGTATCAAGGTGCTGGCAAGGTATGTTCCATTCTGAAATCTTTTCCTTTGGCGTGAAGGTGGCTGCCATCCTTGTGTGTTCCTGCGACCTCCTTGTATGTGCTAGTGGGGGGAGGGAGGGAAGGAGGGAGAGAGAAAAGAGAGGCACACAAACTGGTCTCTCTCTCTCTCTTTTTTTTTTTTTTTTTAAGGGCACTAATTTTAATTCTTCAGGTCCTCATCTAACCCTAAATTGCTTCACAACGTTCCCACCTCCAAATATCATCACTTCAGGGCTTAGTACTTCAATATACAGATTTGGGGAGGAAACCAACATTTAGTCCATAATCTTTGAATTTGATCCAAGGTTTAGAAAAAGACCTGCAAAATAGATTTTTACTATGTATGAGGACCTTAAACATTCCATTTTTAGCTAAATATGAGTTGTTAGGTAACTGATGGCTCTTTTAAGCCAAGATATCTGTATATGAAAAATATATGTACACATAATAAAATATTTAAAGTGACCAGATGAGTATTTTTCAATTTAAAAACTCTGTGCATGCTTTGTTAAACTTTAGAGTTGAGTATTGTCTCTGCTATATATTTCAGTTTGTATTCATTTGACCATAGAAATGATTTATCCAGTAAACTTAGAAATTTACATTTTATTTAGACCACTTCCACTTTATATATAAAAAGACGAGAGATCAAGGCACTAAGCTTAAGGAAAATTGTGATAATCTGAAGGATCTTCCTGATTTGGTTTTTCTGTGCCCCAAACACACACAACTGCATACATTCATGGATAACCTTTACTATTGAAGTCCCAGGCTTTGAGACTTCTGCCTTTTTGTGTCACAGAGATTGTTCTTGAGTCTTAGTACGTGGGTCTGCCCTTTTGTACCCTCTACCTCTGTGGGCTTCTGTCAATTTGTCCGTATAACTGCTTATCCCCTCAACGAAACTGAACTATATTGTGCTAATAGCAAAGCCCCCAATTGTATAATATATACTTACTTAGGGTTGTTTTCATTTCCATACATGCTTGATGGGATGGAGACAATCAACGGTATAGCCCTTGCCTAATAGGATTCTGAATATTAAGTGAGAAAATAAATGTAAAGCAGCTTAGCATGATTCCTAGCACACACCAGTGCCAAATATTCTTTCCTTCAAGGACCCTTCTTTCCACTGGGGATAATACGTTGAATTGTTTGGGATTTTACCACCTCATTTAAAATATTCAGTTATATTGAAAGGCATTTGTGTTCTGGGTATGATTGAGTGAAGATACTGGGAGGAATGGTAGATAAGTAAGAGAAAGCAAAATCTTGGAACAGGTGGGCCCTTCAAAAATTAAAAACAATCATACTGTATAGCTCCTTCTTCCTTTGTTTTAGCTAGGGCTGGTACTGTAGCTAAGGAATGGGAACTGCATATCTCGGTTCCAAATTTTCAGATATCCTTTATGACTTGTTTCAGCAGTGGCTAAGAATACCACTCAGACTTAGATAATTTGCAATAATTGTTCAGTAATAGATGTAGTTATGATGGAGAAAATGTTATATGGATACATTTGAATTGAAAAATGGGCAAGGATATTTAGTATACGTCCCTTCATTAGATTTGAATGCCAAGATGTTATTCCAGGTGACATCAAACAGGAACCCAAGAGGAGGTCTCCAGATGATCATGCATTAGGAATTTGGTAGCATTGGGTTTATTTTATTTATTTTTTACTTTTCCCATATTTTTATTAGTGCATTATATAAATAGCATTAGGTTTAAATGAGAGTTCAATGTTGAGTTGGATTTGAGTCTTTTACTGACCAGTTAGGAAGCAGTGGGCTAAGATTTTATAATTGGTTTCTACCTTGCCTCATCCGGATTTGATTTCTTTGATCTGTGAGTCATGTTTATTTCCTTTGCTATAATTGAGTTAATGCCATTTACACAGTGGTGTTTTTTAGTTTGATGTTGAGTAATATTTTAAATAGTTTATCTGATTTGTTTTTAGTTTATACTGGAACTGACAGTCTAAGTATAAAAAGTATGGTGAACTAGTTGTTTATGCTAGTCTTGAAAACATTTGATTTTCAGATTTGTTTATTTCTTTAAATTTTTTATTGGTGGAAGTGAATATCTCAGTGTCTAGAGTGCCTGGTATGATAGAAATGTTGATCAGAGCGATGTTGCTTTCACTATTTACTTTCAAAGAGCTTTAGTCCTTAACCTGTTTTAAGAAAGTTCTATAGATTGAGCAATGTAGTGAGGCCCTAAGAAATTTAGCGAGAGAGACCCAGTCTCAAAATTTTAAAAAAGGGCTGGGGATGTGGCTCAGTGGTTTGTGTCAGAAAAATCAAAGTTTGGGCTCATCTTTCAAATATTAAATGTTCACATATTAAATATTAAATATTCAATGTTCTTTCTTCTAAAGAATATTTAAGAAAAGAAGTTGAAATGATTTTATTTGAAGATGGTAATATAAACATTTAGGCTAGGGATGCAGTTGAAATATTTTATAGATTAAATCAAACAATTTATATATATATATATATAAATATATATAGATATACCAATGTCAAAGTAGTCTAACTTTTTTAAAGCTCTTTTTGATGACGTGACTAAGGCAAACTAGATTACAGATGACTAACCATATTTTAGTGATATTAGAGTCCACTTGAGATCATAAATACATCAGAGATTCTGCTCTTGAACCTTACTATTAGAATACTAAAACTGGTTTGGCAAATTTTCATATGCCAGTAACTGAATGTAGATAGTGAAAAGCCTTTATTATACTTTTTTTTTTAAACCATGTATAAACTTTTCAATGTCTGCTTTTTATGCTTATGTTTTCTTATATAGCACATAACACCAATAGATGCTATTAACTTCGCATACAAAGAGGTAATATGAAATTGAAATAAGTTTTAACTGTTGCTCTGTTCTTTTTAGCTTACTTTACCCAGAGCTCTTCTATCCAGTGAGTTGCAAGCGTGACATTTGCTGTGTTTTCAGCACCTGCCAACTTGGAAACCAGGGTTTGTGCTCAGGACGTAGGCTTACAACCCATACTTTGTGGTACACAATGCTGTCCCAGCTGGCATGCTTTGGTACCTCAATGGTGCTAGACATTCAGTTACAAAGCTTTGCGGCTTCACATGCTCTGCTTTCAACTCTTATTTTGTATCAAAGGAGTGAGATTGGTATCATTAAATTCACCGTGGTGGTGATTTTTCAATGAAAATAAATTTGCTTTTTTAGTTCTTGGATCAAAATGTGATTTTGTCTTCAAGAATCAAAGTGCCTCTTTAAAAAGTTTAAAATTGTACACGCAAATGCACAAGTGTGCATGTGTGTATAAGCTGGATAATATGTATTTATATATGACACATATATATCTATGGAGATCTATATCTATACATGAATGATTCAAGCCAGAGATAAAATTTTCATCGATATAAAGAACAACAGGAAAGAACAGAAAGATTAGTATGTCATAGTAGATAGGGCTATTAGTTATAGCTGGACAGAGATGAGGAAATACAGGCCTTGTTTTTATGAATAAGATCTGTATAAAATTGCCCCCATGATTGGTTCATTTTTGGTTTCTAGCTATAAACAGAAACATTTCATATTTTCCAAAAATAGTATATTCTACTAACTTATTTTCAGTAGCCGGTCTCTTTGAAAGCATTTCAGGTGGATTTGGTGATGTGTGTCTTTCCATGATGCGTTATAAGCAATTTTAAAAGGTTTTGCTTGAAAAAAGATCTTTTCAGATGTAGAAAGAACACTGTGAAATGTGAATGACTGGCTTTTAATACAACAGTGTGACAAAGAGGCAGTGGCTTTTAGAAGCTGAATAAAGGGGTTAATACACATGCGTCTGCATACTGCTGTTAGGCCCAGTGTATAACGTGTTTGACATTTGTTTAGTTCACTTTGTTAGTGTACAAAGAATAGTATGTTATTCTCTCAAACCAGTTTCTAATTTTTTTAGTGGTGAGCTCTTAAAAACCATAGGTACAGGGAGATTTTGATGGGGGCATCTGAACATTCACTGGCACTAGCTCTGACTTCAAAGCCTAGCTCTTTGTCATTTGAACATCACATTTATCCTGGTTCTAAAGGCATAAAATTAAACACAACTAACTGCCTCAGACACTCCTTAGTGCGTATCAGAACCCAACCTTTACCCTCCTTTGTACAAATGTGCTTAGGTGAATACTTTTATTAGCTTGTTGATACAAGTTATAGTTGGTTACACCCTATCTTAATAAAATACACCCTTATTGTCTCCTGTTGCTTAAGAGCTTTAAACTTGGAATGAGGGAGCTCTCTAATATAGAGTGATGCTCAATTTCAATCGTCCAGGCAGTTTTGAGTGGATGCATACTATGCACACAAGCACTCTTCTATTTGGTAGTCCTCTCATGGTGGGAGCAAGAGAGCCAGTGTTTCTGTGCTTTTTCCCTGGGCCTCATATATTGGTCTTGGAGACTATAAGTATAATTTTATGTTTTCACAGGGTGTTCCATGTTCTAATTAGGCTAGTGTTTGTCAAAGATAATGGAAAAGATATAAGTGATAGCTTTCAGATTATTTATGGATTTATTCTTAAATTGGGGTGTGGATTTGTGTTTAGGTGCTTGGTTATGCTCTAAATCTGGTTCTGATTTGGTTGACTGGTAAGTACTGAACAAAGGTAGACAGTTTAGATTCCCCCACCCGCAGATTGCAGTTTACATAGTTTAAAATTCAGAGTTTGGATAACAACCTTTTAGGTAGGATTTTTTTAAATGAAGAACTATGAAGATTTAGTACTAAGAAGTGTGGGTATTTTATGACTTATCACAACATGTGGGGAGAGCCTATGGTATGGAAGACTAAGTGACACAGACCTTGATGTATATATTTTTAGCCTTTGAGGATGTGAAGTAGCTATTCATTGAAGTTAACTTGGCTTCTTGAGCAGGAATTTTAGTTCTAAACATCAAGAAAGCCTCAGAACCAGAAAAACAGGCTGCTTTGGGTTGGAAAGAAGGAGTTACAGCAAAGGAGGTGCCCATAACCACTGTCCTTGGAATTTTGTGAGATTAACATCATCCTGAAAGCAAAAAGAATAATGGTTGCAATAATTGTTTCCAGGCTTAGGACCCCTGCATCTTGTTTTTTAAGTTGAACCGATGAACTAGTAATTGTAGGAATAAACTGAATGTTTGCCAGCAGGAGTCACTCTAGTACTTCTAATAAAAAGTTAGCAAATTAAACTATATCCTTAAAGCTCTGAAAGGCTGAGGTGGTAGAGACTGTGATGAGATAGCTTTAGGGAAATACTGTTATTTTTCCTTAAGTGTAGAAGCCCTCTCGCTTTAACCTTGTGCCTTCCTTTGTTCATTCTCGGTACTTGTTTCTTTTAAAATTGTCCTTAGTACATTTTTAAATAAAAAGTAATATTTATGGGTAAAGATATCAGTATTTTGGTATTCTGCATATTTGCTTATTTCAGTTCTCTGGATGAACTGATTATATCCTACATCGTGTACTTGAAATGAATGGACTCATCCTTTCTACTGATTGTTGTTTATCCTAATCTTGTACCAGAATCACTGGAGTGAGCTGTAGTGAGTGTGAAATGAGATGTTAGCTCATGCTTTTCTGAAAAGAATGGGTCCACTGTGATGACAAGCTGAAATATTTCAGCAATAGTCATGAAATATAATCGTTTCCCAAGTGCACACAAGCTCAAGAAGTTAATTGTTCATTTATGTTTGATACTGGGATTGAAACATTGGATTAAAACCAATTAAATGTTCCTAGAAGCAACAGAAAAAGTTTCCTGATTTATGAATAGAACCATTCAAATGGCGCAGACACAATCCATGTAAAGTAATGAGGTGTTTTGTTTTTTTGGCAAAGCAGAACACAAAACAGGCATAGGGAGTTCTTTTTTAAAAACGTCTTTAAAAATCTTTTTGGATACAAGGTCAATAAAATAACATCCATCAGTAGGAAGGAGTAATGGGAAATCTAGGGCTTCACTCACAAGGAAAACAATCCCCCTCCCCCAGGTGAGCTGCACAATGAAAATACTCTGCTTATTCTATCAGGGTTACATTCCTGAACTTAAGTCAACATCCTAAGTTACAGAGCTAAACATGCTCTGCCTCTGCTTAGCAACCACAAATCCTTCCTTCGCCAGTTGCCTGTATTTTGGATGAGGCTTCTGAAGTACACATTCCTTTATTTCGGTCGCGCTCCGAATTAGGAAACTAGCGCTTTATGTTAGTTCTAAGTGTGACAACACTAAGAGGTCCCCCTCCCCTGCCTCCTGCACACCACAGAAACGATGATTTCTTTTCAACCTCAACACCTAACAACCCGGAAGCTGGATGTCCGAAGCCCACGCGGCCCAGGATTTTCGTTCTGGATTGTGCGTGGAAGACAGGGAGAGAGGCCCCTGGAGATCTTGACCAGGCAGCTACGGTGGTGACGCGGCCCGGGCCTGGGGCCACTTCCCGCGTCCCGGGGCCTCGTAGGCGCGAGCTCGGCAAGCAGCGCNAGCAGCGAAGGCTCCGAGCCTCGGGAGCCGTGCGGCCCCGCTCGCCCCGAAGTTCCGCATCGTTTGCAGACAACTCTTTTGTTCGCGGAAGTTTGCACCCGCCACCCCTGGGATGCGGGCTCTCAGCGACGAGCTCCACGACTGCTGGGCTAGCCGGTGCGGTCGTGATGGGGGTGAGAGGGAGAGGACGTTCTGTCCTGGGAGGGCAAAGCCTACGGGGTGGCTACACCAGAGCTTTTGGGTGGGGGTCGCCCGTGCCGGCGTGGCTTTTGCACATGGCGAGGAGGGCAGTCAGTCACGGGCACGCTGTTCGAGTCATATTTTTGCCAATCCTTGATTTGCAAGCCGGTGGGAGTCGGGTTCCCCGCTCGGGCTTTCTCTTGGTGGGGCGGGGACGAATGAGGGGAGGAAACCCAGAATTGGGGAGGGTCCGCGGTTTGGGTTGCCCCAAGTGTTTTCTTTTGCAGTCCCCCCCTCACCCCCCCGCCCTTGGCCAGCAACTCCCCCACCCTTGCGGACTTGGGGAACAATGCTTGTGTGTGGAACTGGGTGCTGGAACACCGGTGAGTCGCGCGGGCTGGCTTGCCGTGGTCCTGAGTCTTCAGACACCCTCTGATGCTGGTTTTCCTTCTTCTGACCGCCCGGGTTCATTAACACGTACTGTACTTAGTACCATGGTGAACAAAGAAAAGCTCTTTGCTGCATTTGATGAATGAGATTCTGCCTCCTATAGGCCACACTCCGAGTCTTCCATACGGTACAATCCGGACTCAGTGGTGTTGGGAAAGTGGCCCCCGCGGTGGGTTGCATTCCGGGGCTCCTGGGCAGGGCATTTGTGCAGCCTTGCTGCCGCCGCGCTCGCCTTGCTAGAGCTGGTGCAGATGGAGCCAGGCTGACGGTTGTTCAACATGAACAAATGTTTGTTGAATTGTTGTGTGGTGGAGAAAAGGGACTGTTTTCTATTGACTGCTGCAGGAGTTGGAATGGCATTGTTTATTGGCCTGGGAAGCCAGGCAAGCGTCTTGTGCTGCTTCAACATATTAGCAGACTTCCAAATGACATGCTAGCATATGTGTTCCCAGCAGTCCCCACTGGCTGCATGGGGGATCCCTCCTTGCTCCACATTCCGGACTACAGGTTAAAAGATGCTACCTGATTGGAGGACTTGGGAAGGAAGGAGACGGTCTGTGAAACTCAACTGTCCTGACCCGGGCCAGGTTTTGGTTGCATTTTAATTCATCCACTTAACTATAACTTTTCTCAGTTACAGTTTTGATGCTGAATTGCAGGTCTGGAGTTTTCTTTCCCCTTAGCCATGCATGGGCTGCAGAAACAGCAAACAGCTAGCTACATGTTCCAGTTGACAGTCCCTTTCTAGTAGAAGACAGTTTGGGTCTAAGTTCTAGATTGGTAGCTATGACTTCACCTGGGTAGGTCTAGATGCTGTCAGCCATCCTGAGGAGTGAGGCATGTGCTGATCCAGCTTCCAGGGCACTATTCTAGGCAAGAAATCTAGGGAGAGGATTCAGGGAAGGCCTGTGTTTTTTCTCCCAAGTGTTCATTCAGAGAGCAAGGTGATTTTAAGACTTAGTGCAAATAGTTTTGCCTATGAACTTATTTTCCCCAGAGGTGAGTTTGATCTGCAATTATTTTTACATTAAGGACAAATTTTAAATAAAAGCTAGCAATGTCATTGTTACAGAAGTGGGCTTGAAGGTTGTCCCAGCTGTGTCAGAACAAAGCAGAGCATTTCACTGTTTTAATTGGTAATGTTTTAAAACACTTTCTACTTTCTGTTTTCAACTTAGGGTATGTTGTGCACAATAGCATTTTAGAATTCATCAGGTTTTTTTGGAAAGAGCCCAAAATACCTTACTGTCTTCACGGTGGCTAAACTTAATTGACATTTTATAGGGAGCCCTGGTGCTATTTCCTGGGCTCTTTCTCTGCCCCACTTTTAGTCTTTCTCTTCCCTGCTGTTGGTTCTTTCACTATCCCCCAGCCTCCCATTATTCTAGTTCTGTTAAAACCTGGTGGGTTGGGTGTCCTTGAAGTGTGTCCAGTGAGCAGGGCCTGATCCATGATGGAAGCTCAGAAAAGGGCAGGGGCTCTTCTTTCCTTCAGGAGGCTGGAGAGGGGAGCCTTTAAGTGCTGAGAACTGGCAGCAGGGGACGCTGAGGAGCAGCAAGGTGTCTGCAGAGCTTTTCAAAAAAGCATACCCTTAGGGAGTCCAGAAGAGTAGAGGAAAGTCACAAGGGGGAGGGAGGAGGGAAGGGAACAGGGAAATACTGGGGAACAACATTAGCCAAATTATATTGTTATATCATGTGCATGAACGAATATGTGACAATGAATCCCACTGTTCTGTGTCATTATGATGCACCAATAAAAATATGGAGAAAAAAAAAGCACACCCTTCTCATCTACTATTCCATTCTTGGGCCCGGAAGACTGAGTGTCAGACCCACCTTCAGGCCATTTGATGTTTTACCCAGGCAGTGTGATTTACTGGAGTTAATTGTACACCGTTAGGAAAATTTCTTGTTCTTTTTCTTAAAAAAAAAAAAAAAAAAAGACTAAGCAAATACTCAGATCAGCACAACCCCCATCATCACCACCACCATGCACACCTCTCTGATGTGTAATAAAAGAAACCTGCAGGCATAATTTGTTATGTAATATGCTGATAATACAAGTTTCGGTTTTAGATGGAAACCAGATGTGGAGGGGCTCTCTTTAATTGATCCAGCAAGGGGGAGATGTTAATAGATTAACTAGGCCCTGCAAGACCCAAAGGTGGCTTGTTTTTGTTTTTGTTTTAATTTAAGAGGCGAATCCCAGCCTCAGCTTTTTGGAGGTCTCTGCCTCTCAGCTTCTGCTTTGCTGCAGCTGTCCTTTCTGTCAGACTCCTCCTCTCTTGAAAGAGCCAGTTTGTTGCCAACACGAGGCACATGGCTGGCTCTGGCAGGGCTCAGCGCAGCTTAGCTCTGCTGGGCTCCACTCCTCCTTGCTGGTCCAGCTGCTGCCCTGTCCTCCACCCAACAAAATAGGCCTGGCAGGGGACTTGGGTGCTGTGAGGAATGTTGACTGGTCTCCCTGATCATCCAGGGAGAGTTTGTTTAAACTTGTTCAATGAATACACTTTCCCCCAAATCACTGACTCTCCTTTTTACTGTTTCCTGCTTAACTTTATGAAGATTCATATATACATACACACACACATATACATTTTATTTTGGGGGGGGTGTGGTAACCAGGGTTGAACCCACAGATGCTTGACCACTGAGCCACATCTCCAGTCCTTTTTGTTTTTTATTTTGAGACAGGGTCTCACTTAATTGCTTAGGCCTCCCTAAGTTGCTGAGGCTCGTCTGGAACTTGCCATCCTCCTGCCTCAGATTCCCCAGTCACTGGGATTGCAGGTGTGCACCATGGTGCACACCGAATCACCTTCACTGTGGCCCAGGGTTGTACTGTGATAGCTGACTCCATTAACAGTGGTTTCATTTTGTGCTGGGATGTGAACTTTAGAAACAGAAGTAGAGGTTTAGATATGCTGATGTGCCCTGAGACTTGCTTAGAAAATTTTTGTTTTAGTGCAGTTTACATTAACATGATTAATGACCATGCCACTGAAGTCCATATTCAAGAGCAATTTACAGTCCCCTAGGGTTCTTCTTATGGTAAAGTAATTTTCTTTGCCAAACAATATTGTTTTAAGGTAACTTCTTTGATACTTAATCCAAACCTCCTGTGCATGTGGTTTTGGGTAAAGGTTTGGGCTTTGGAAGTTTGGGTTGTGGTTTTGGTGATGGCTGTCCTAACCTTACCAAACTCTGGCCAGAGGGAACCTGGATTCTTTTCTAAGAAAATTCTCTGAGATCCTGAGCAGCAGTTGGGGCAATGCCGGTTTAACATGGGAGGAAATATCCAGAGGAAACTGGGCTTCAGGATGTCTTGGAGGGAATGCCAGGAACCTGGAGTTGAGGACAAATTTTTTTCCTTGAAGGGTCTTGGAGATACTTGAGCTTTTCTGAAAAATAGAGAGATGTCCTTGTTTAAAAAAAAAAAAAATTTTTTTTTTTTTTTTTTGTTGTTAAATGTGGGTTGATTGAGAGGGGAAATGCTGATGGGTGGGTCTGAAAGCAGCCTTAGGAACCCGAGAAAATAAAAACACATTTGAAGGACTCTGGAAGATTTTGCATTTCAAAGGGTCTACCTTGTAGACTTTCACATCACGTCAGGGGTTACAGAGAAGTGTGACAGGCACCCCCCCACACACACAACCCCCTGCTTCTTCAACCATTCTCCCTCTCTCCTGCTGTGGGGGCTGCAGGGGATGCTGCCTTTTGCATGGGGGATGGGTGTAGCTTGGCCAGACCACGCAGGAAAATCCTGCAAGCTAGAGCACCTCTTAGGCATCTGTCGTCTCTCGAAGGACTTTTTTCAGGGTGCCGCTCTCAGAAAGAAGAAGGCAAATCATGTTGGTAAACAACTCATTTGAGCCCAGAGTGTGGTGGCAGGCCAACTCATGTCTTGTCCGCTCACTCTTTTTGTTCTCTTGTTAAAGAAACATTTTCCTCTTGCATTGGAATAATGTGGCTCCGAAGGGTTTAGCCCAAATGGGTGCAATTTTTTAAGGATTCATAGCAACACCCACTGGTTTTTAAAGGCATTGCCTTGGCTTGGGGCTTTGATACACTCCTAATTCTCAAAGCCAGCCCACAATTAAAGCTGAAGAAACTGAGGCTCTGAGTGGCCAAGTAACTGGTCCAAGGCCACACAGCTGGAAGGCAGAGAAGCCAGTAATACTGCCTGGAGCTGTCTGGCTTCAGAGTCTGTTTGCTCTCTATAAGCCGTGCTATCATTTTGGGTGTTCATAAGATAAAGGCACTAGGTTCTGTTTTATCTCAAAGCATAAATTTTGTTTAGTCTTGTTAACACTATAGGGAAACTTAGAAATTTTATCTTCCTTTTTCTCTCTGCTTCTCTCTTTCCTATAGCCTGCCCTTCCTTCCTTCCTTCCTTCCTTCCTTCCTTCCTTCCTTCCTTCCTTCCTTCCTTCCTTCCTTCCTTCCTTCCTTCTTTCTTTTGAGTGATTGAATTCTTTATCTTCTGCAGGACCAAAGGCAGTGCCTCAACTGGGGAGACTGAAATGTTTTGCTTCATCCTTACAAAAGACAGATTCACAAGAAAATATGATGATTGCCAGTGACCTTCTGGGGGAAACAGGAAATAAATCTGGCAGCTCTCTAGAAGCATCACCATTTATTCGGATTTCATTTTCCATTCAAAGAGATTGCTAAAAGGGTTTCCAACTTCTTTTATTTTTTTCTTTTCCATTTGTAATTTAGACGTCTAGAAGTAAATTATGTTGTGGTGTTTGCCACCCTAAGTTTGTACAGTATCACATTTTATTTACATGCCTGAAGTAATCAAATAACCAAACACAGTTGTATATCTTCCAGCATGGGGGGACTTGGTATGCCCCAGCCAGGACTGAACAGAGGCCCTGCATTCTGTCTCAGACAGATGGCTCTTTGCAGGTTGGTCCTGGTTTGTGAGTGTGTGTCAGGGTGGGGAGGGTTGGGGGGCAGAGTGAAGCTGCCCATCTCAAGAAGGGCTGCCTGCCTGGGTCTGCTGTCTTTTCTGTCCCTAGGAGTTTATGGGGCAAGGCTGGGCCCCTGTGCTCTGGGTTTTTAGAAGCTACAACAGTGGTTGGCTGCATATGAGAGTTTCTTGGGAAAGTTTAAAAAAAATCTTGTTGCCCAGACTTCTTCCAGGACCAATTACATCACAACATCAAAGAGTGAGGGTAGGACCCAAATATCAATATCTCTGAATTGATTTCTGAATTGATTCTGTTGTGTATCCAAACTAAGGACTGAGGGCTGGAATAGACCCCACCATTCCTGGTTTTCCTTAGCAAGGGATTGGGGACCTTCCTGTGCAAGAGTGGAGCAGACCTTTTAGAATTTTCTGCTGCCACCACATCTCAGTGAAGGAGGAAAGGTACCCATCCCTGGGTGAAGTATGACTGGTGGAGTCATCTAGGTGGTCATGCTTCTGGGCCAGGCCATGGGCAGCACACAGGCTTCAGTGTGCCTTGGAGCCACCTTCTCTCTGGCAGCTGCTGCTTGGGGTGCACTCTCAGGCAGTTCTCCTGCAGGGCCTGCCTCCCCACCATCTTGGGGCCTGGGGATTTGGCAGATAGTCTACTGTGGGCCTCAGGGGAGGAAAAATGCAGTTTGGGTCCAGGGTGCATCTTGATGCTTCCCCATGAGTGATTGGTTCTTTTTACCCAAATTTGCAGTTGAGTCACTTTGGTAGCCACCTGGTTGTACCTGGCAGCTCAGAACTGTCTTCCCAGACTGACTAGGGGTTATATTTCATAGAATCATGTTTAGAGCAGCCAGGGCCTTGGAGAGTAGAGCTTCTCTGCCCTGCTGATGAAAGCTGCTGGTAAAAACTTTTGGAAGAGAGATCCAGTTCCCAAGGGGTGAGGGAACTCTCCCAAAGTCACGTGCCAGTGCTTAGAAGGGCACACTAGGTTCCCCGAGTCCCTGATCTCCTGAGATCTCTAGGTGTGGGATCTCATTCCAGCTTGTGGGACAGTCTGTTTTTGCATAGACTAGCAGATGAACTGAATCAGCATTGAGAATTCTTTAGTCAGGGGGAAAATGTGCTCAGTGACTCTTGGGTGACTCTGGCAATCCCTGCCATTTTTTGACCTCCTCTACTGATGCGTGTTCCTGGTCCCCGTATTTATTGAAAGTGGACAGCTCACTCTGCTTAGGCTGACACTCTGCTTCCCCTGCTGCAAGACAGCGGATGGGACGTACCGAAGTCCCATGGGACAGGCTCAGGGGAAAGGGTGTTGGCCTCTGCCAAGTCTGTGCCTTTGCTTTTCTGTGCCCTGCTGGTGGGGAGTAGGTCAGGGCTCTTCCCCCTGCCAGAAGGTGGTTTGGGCAGGCAAGAGGAAGGGAGAGTTGTTTTTTCCGGGCCTGTTATTCCTACCCTTGTCCAGCAGATGTTGATGGGGCCCTGCTGAGTGTCCGGCAGGAGGTGGGTTTGCTTCCCTGATTCTCAGCTCAGCCTGACCAGGGGACAGCCCCATTTTGTTGCTGAAGGCACTGTTGCTCTAAGACATTACCTGATGCCATGGGCTTTGACCTCAGTCCTCTATTCTTCCCACTATGCCATGATTCCTCTTCATCCAGTGTCTACCAGTGCAAAGGTGGCAGACTTCCTGCTGTGAGTGGTGTGGGGGGGGTCACCCCCCTACCCCTGTCACTGTGGATACTCCCTGATGACAGCTGACCTGGCACATGCTGCTGTTTGTAGGACAGGATTTGGGCAGCAGGGCCTGTTGGGTGGGCCTCCAGCTCCTGGAGAGCTGGGCCTCTCTGGGGCCTCTGTGTGTCCTGGCAGTTCCCTGAATACAGGAGGTGGCTTACGCAGGTTTCTGCCGCTTTCTGCCCTGTCTCCCTCATTCCATGGAGGCCACCCTCCTTTCCAGGCTGCCCGCTGGCTGAAGCCTGAAGCACCCTGCTGGACAAAGCGCAGCTGGGAGAGGCCTCTGCTGAGCCTGGAATTCCCCTTGCTCTGGCATTCACGTTGGCCAGGGGCCTGGAGTGCAGGAGGTTCTATCTGCCTGCTGGAAGCAGCCTCTCAGCAGGTTTGAAGGTGGAAAGACTGTCCTCTGCAGCTGGCACCTCCATGCTGTGGTGAGGAGAAGGAGCCTGTCTCCTGGGACTGGATGGGAGGGAGGTGTGTATGTAGAATGCAGGGGAGCCCCTCCGGCATGGTAACCTCTCTCCCTGAACTCCCTCTGGCAGTCAGATGATTGAATTTCCCAGACAGAAGGTAGTGGGTATAACACTGCTCGCTCACTGCACCTAATTTGTGCTTACCCTGCTGGCCCTCTTTCTGGTGTTCTTAGGAGCATTACTCAAGAGTCTGCTTGAGAAGCCCCTCGCAAAGGGCAAGGTGCCATGCAGAGGAAAGTGAGCCAGGAGTTGAGGCTGACAGACACAGAGGTTCTGCTGTGAGGTCTAGGCAGCCTGCATGCCCACAAGGGCCTTCCTGTGGTACAGGAAATACGGGGATTGCTCAGCATCACAGAGGAGCTTGGGCCAGAAGACCCAGGTCCACATCCTGTAGGGCAAAGGTGGCTTTCAGCTCTGGAATCAGTGTTTGGCTTCGCATCTGCCCTTTGCTGACCGTGTACCCTTAGCAGGTGATGTCGCCTCAAGTGTGTCTTCCTTTATTTGGACTGTGATGACACTAAGAGCACTCAGCCCATGCATTTGGGGCACTGTGTGTGTCCATGGTTGGGGACTCTTAGAGTCCAGTGACCGTTAATGGTACTTGGGGGACAGATGGTGGGCTCCTAAGCTCAGTGGGGGGAGGACACAGGACAGAGCAGTGGGACTCACACTTGAGCCAAGCCTGGCTGGGTGGGTTGTCTGGGGGACAGCTTTTGCTTCCTGTCAAGTTTTGTTCTCAGCTGGCATAGAATTTTTTCAGAAGGAAGAGTTTTTTGGTTTGTTTTGTAATTTAGTTTGCAGTGTATCTTTTAACAAAATTTAAGAGTGGTGAAATCTTTTAAGCTTTCTTTTTAGCAAACTAAATCTCTGTTTACCAAAAGTGATTTGGTTTGGTCCATAGAAAATTAAATGTGTGTATGGGTCAAAATGTGGCCTCTGAATCTTGGCTCTGCTCTGACTGGCAACTTCCATAAGTGAATTCTTTAGAAATTTTTATGGCTGCACTTAGCAGGACTGAGGGTACAGGGTCCACTTAACCATCTCTGAGTTTCCTTGAGAACCTCTGCACCTGATGTCTTTGTTACCTGGCCCCTCTTTTCTGTTTGAGGCACCTCCTTGGACAACTCTAGTCCACATCCTCTAAATTCAGGTGATGTAGCTGCAGTTGGGGTGCCACCCACAGATTCATGTGGGGTGAGATCTGGCTGCTCTGGACCACAGCACCCAAGCATCACCACGGTCTCCTCATGGAACAAGAGCACGTCTAAACTCATCATGGTTTTTGAAATAAGTCCTTGACCAAATGACAGAGGGCAGGGCCTGGACCCTCCCAGTGGTATCTGGGTTTCCTTTGGCACAGGCTGCCCGTTCTAGCCACCTCTGCCCTCTGTGTCTTGTGAGTGTTGCTCCTTGCCTTCCCTGTCCCATTGTCTTGTGGGGTGAGCAGGAGGCATAGTCTTGACACATAAGATTTCCTGCTGGACTTGGGACAGCTTTTGGAGGAGACCCCTCGGTATAGGAAAACTTTATTACTTACTGGGTCCTGGGAGGGGACTCTGTGTTTCAGGCTGTGGTGACCCTTCCCCCTAAGGGACTGTGGTCTTAGCCCTCTCCAGAGGGCCACAAAGGTGGCTGAGCTTGGGTGGCTTTGACACAGACCCTCTTATTGGGTAATTTAGTCACGAAACTTTCTAACAGGCTGTATGAGAGGTGACCGAGACATCCGGGCTGCCTCTGGCCCAGTGGATGTGACAGCTCCTCTGCCAAGCCGAGATGCTCTCTTCAGGTGTGTTGCTGTTTGTGTGGTGAGCATGGGATGCACCTGCTATGGTGGTTCCCTGGCTTGCTTCAGTTCACCAGTAGTACATGCCACTGTCAGACCTTTCATGAGGCCTGAAGAGCCGAATCCCATTTTCAAAGTTCTCCTGGGCTTGTGCTCTGGATGATCAGACTGCAGCCATTCATGGAGTTCCTGCTGTGGGCTGGCGGTGTGCTGAGTGTAGGCAGGTGTGTGCAAGCAGACTCTGTGGAAGCCATAGGAAGGCTTCTTGTGCTAGGCTCCAGGGAGGAGAACAGGAAGGTTTCTTGGAGGAGGTGACACAGACCCGAGTCTTGAGGATGAGCAGGGGTTAGACAGATGGAGAATGGAGAGCAGTATGTGCAAACACACAGTAGCCTGAGTCTGTCCCTTGGGGCCTGGGGGATACCTCAGCATGTGAGTGAGAAGAGTGCAGATGGGGGAGCTAAGCTGGCCAGGGCCAGGGTAGCAGTGGAGTATGAGGCGAAGGAGTCTGGACTTGAACCCTGAAGTTTGGGCTAGAGTTGGGCCATGCTGTGCTGGTGCTTGCAATGTAGAATGCTCAGTGTCTGAGAGCAGAACAGGTTTGGAGCAACTTAGAAGCTACTGTGTGACCAGGGAGAGAGATGGGCAACAAGGGCAGGGTGAAGGTCATGGCCAGGGTGAATAGCAGTCAGCTGGTGAGGGAGCCGAAGGAAGGCAGTAGGGGTCAGTTTTTTCCAGTGGGCCTCTCTAGGGACCATCTTCTCTGTGACATTGGCCAGGGACCTAGCCCTTTTGACCTTGGAGTGACCTCCTGGGAGGGGCAAGAGCCTAGCTCTTTAACAGTGGAATTTTCATCCAGGGCCACCTGCTGGGCAAGAGTGATGTGATCTTTGTATATATTTAGTTGCAGCTTGCATTCAGTGGGGGCACCTGGGGTTCCCAAGATCCCCCCATATCTCTTGCTCGTGCCTACATTAGAACTATAGAAATCAAAATGAACAGAACTTTTGGCATGGCAGGAGTTGAAGAAGTCTGATTCATTGTAAAACTACCTTTCTTCCTTCCTTAAAGGGAAAAAAAGCATCGAACCATGTTAGTGTGATTGAAAAAGGAGCTTCAGTACCCCTTTGGCTCTGTCGCAGCTTGTTCTCCAAGGGTGGGGGAAGTTGCTGACACAGACACTTGAGAATGGCCTGCCTGGGTCACCTGACTGCTGGTGGCTGGCGCTCCTGAGGCCTCACTGTCCGCAGATGCCAGCCCAGATTCCAGGCCTAGTTGACTGTGTGGCATGTGACTCAGGCTTGGAGAAGGAGAAATAGGAAAATAACGAAGCTTCGAAGGGCATGGCTGGGGTCAGCAGTGCGTCTCAGCCTTTTGGGTGTACTTTCTAAGCCCTGTAGGTTTGCTTGTTAACGTTTACTCCTGAGGAGGAAAGGAAGTTAGTTGACTGCGAATGGGCTTCATCTTGCCAGCGATCCTCTCATTCGCAGGGAGGGTGGCCAATGCCTTCGCCTCTTAGAAAGAAAACTGAAAGGGACTGAGCCTGGCTGGGTCGAATAGGCCAAAGGGTGAACTGCAAACTGGGGTGAAAAGTGGCTTGGCCTGGAATGGGAGCCGAGACCCCACGTAGGTCAGCCCCCGGCTGCTGAGGGTACATCGTGCTTGGGTGAATGAGTTTTTACTTGCTTTGGGGAATTTTTTTTTCTTTTAGCTTGTGTGGGGTCAGGCATGTCCTTGTGGATTCCCAAAATGGGTTCAGGAAGTCACTGTTATGGGACGTGGTACTTTGGCACTGCAGCTCATGCATAGCATGGCTGGCAGGTGTCTATTCACCTGCAGAGCTCTCAGGCCTGTCAGCTTCCTGCCCAGCTTCCAACCAGTGTGAAAATGCCTGGCGTGCCAGGCGCGTGGTGCATGCCTGTAATCCCAGAGGCTCAGGAGGCTGAGGCAGGAGGAGTTCAAAGCCAGCTTCAGCAACAGTGAGGCGCTAAGCAACTCAGTGAGACCCTGTCTCTAAATAAAATACAAAATAGGGCTGGGGATGTGGCTCAGTGGTTGAGTGCCCCTGAGTTCAATCCCCAGGACCAAAAAAGAAAAACAAAAGAAAGAAAGAAAATACCTGGCATGTCCTGTGAGAGAACAACCACGCACAGCCACTCCTGCCCAGTTGCTGGAGCATCATTGGCTGAGGGAGACCAGGTCATATTCCTCGTAATAGGCAATGAGCGGCATGGCCAGGCTTCGGATGCCCCTGGAGGCAGAGGGTCTAGTTTCCAGCCCTGAGATGTGGCTGAGGAGAAAGCTGGAGCTCCGTGTTGCTCCTTGTGAGCTGGGTGCCCAGTTCCTATTTAACCTCCGCTAATTTTTGGCCCAGCCCCTGGTGCTGCTGGTGCCAGCATGGTAGTCCTGGCGGTGGTGTCTTAGGCCCTGGAGGAGTAGATGGCAGCCCTGAATGCCCTCTTTTGTGCTGTGGATGGTCTTGGCAGACAGGGCCGAGGAGAAGGGAGTTGATCTGGTGGCTCTTCTGGGCAGGAGCCCGTGTTGTGCTCAGCGGAGTTGAGCCTTCCTCCCATTTGGCTGAGCCTGCTCACGTGGTGGTCTGTAGAGCTCCGGGAGGAACCATAGAGAGTGCCTCTTTTGGGCCCCCCTCACCAACGTGGGGGTAGTGGACTCCTCGTGGGGCAGCAATGCTGTAAGGGGCAGCCAGCCCTCACACGGCTCTCTAGCGCACCAGACCTGTACAGCCCTGCCTGGTGAGGGGACCACCTCGCGCAGGGTGCTCCTGTGGTTACTGGAGGGGACATGGGGCCCAGAACAGAAGAGCTTGATGTCTTAAAGCCCTTAAGCAACTGTTGAATTTGTGTTTCTTAATGACCTCCCTTATAGAAGAAGCTGCTTATGGTACAAGGCAGCAGGAGTGAGTGCAGAGAGCCAGGCTGAATCCTGGGTAGGGCTGACGTCACTTGGAAAAGAGAGGAAGAGAGAGCACAGCGTGGCATGGAACCAAGAACTAGGAGGCCTCGTCCTGCTTTTTCTAGTCCTGTCCCTTGGTTGTGTTTGTGAACTAGCTCCTTCGCTTTCTGAGCTGCAGTCACCTCTCTGTGGACTGGGACTGGTGGTGCCTGCTTCATAGCCCCAGAGGGATACGTGGGAGAGGCAGAGCGAGCCAGAGCCCCGAGGACCTTCTGTTTCAAGACCTTCTCTACACATATTTTTTAAAGTCCATTGTGTGCTAAGTGTGTTGCTGGCTTCTCATTTAACTCTTACAACCACCTATGAAGTGAGGACTAATATTGTTTGTTTTTTGGCAGTGCTAGGGATGCAACCTGGGGTATCTTACATGCCTAGCTTGTGCTCTACCTTTGAGCCACACCTCTGGGCCCTGTTTTTCCCCTTTTTTTTGAAGTGAAGGACTTAAGGTTCAGTAAGATGCCCAAGGACATCCAGCTGGTTGAAAGTAGTTCTGGGATTTTAACTGCCAACTATACTCTCAGGAGTAGGTACACTGAAGCCTGGCAACCCAAACCATCCCATTGCTTGCTTTTATAAATAAAGTTATATTGGTACACAGTCATATGGATGAGTGTACACAGTATCTGTGGCTGCCTTGACACTACAGTGGCATAGTCTACACAACCTAAAATATCTGCTCCCTGGATCTTTACAGAAAAACAACAACATACTCAACAACAAAAAAGTATTCTTTACATGCACTCTCTGGACTCCAGACATAGGCTGTGCAGTGTGGCAGCTGCTAGATGCATGGAGCTATTTAAATTTATACTAATATGTGAACTTTAAAATTCAGTTCTTCAGTTGCACTGGCATGTGTCAAGTGCTCAGTACCTGCTGCATGGACATGTTTGGACAAGTGCAGATATACAACCTTATCTCCACTGTGGAATGGCCCATTGGGCCAGAGGACTCTGGGCTAGCTTCTAAGATGTGGGGAAATCTAAGTTTGAGAGGATCAGAAGTTCAGAAGAGGCATTCTGGTGAAAGAAGGGACACTAGAGTTTCCTGGCCTGCAAACAGAATTGGGAATTGGTTTGTTTGACTCTGAGGGGATGAAGAAGATATCTGCTGTGGCAATGGGAATCTGGGCCCGACCACTGCCGTGCAGCTCTTCAGCCTGTGACCCAGCTCCCTTCTCCTAGCCCTGAGCTCGCTGGGGCCCTTGGCCTCCAGCTCTGTTGTGTCTAACCCCTGTGGGTAGGTCTGCGTGCTGGGCCCTGTGGAAATCTGCAGAAATCGGCTTTCCTGTATTCAGGTCCTGCTCTGTCCTGGACCTTCTAGACCTGACAGGTTATACCACTGTTCCTGTGTGCTGGGGTGGGAAGATTTCTGCTCTGACGCCATGGCCATGTTTTCCATGGGCAGCAGGAATTGCTTTATTCACTCAAAACAGTGGCTCCTATGTAGCATGAGGAAGGAGGACGTGTTCCAGGTTCTTCCGCTAGTTGATGTCAAGGACATCCAGCTGGTTGAAAGTAGTTCTGTCACAATGCAGTCTGGTGAGTCGCTCGGAGCTGGGCTAACCTGGACCTCTTGTCTTGCTTGGCTCACATATGCCTGGAATGGGACTCTCCTGGGAAGCTGATCGGGGGCAGTGTCGTTTAGAGGTGTAAAGGTGCATATGGAGAGCATGGATCTCCAGTTCATTGGAGCCAGGCGTAAGTGCCTCAGTGCCAGAACCACCTCCCCACCCTTGTGCATGCTGATGGTGAGGAAGAAAGCTTTGTGGCCACTTGCACCAGCCAGTCGTGTCCAAGCTGGCTGCACTGGCATCCCTGAGACTCTGTGCTAGAGTCCACTCTGCAGGAATTTACTTCTGAGCCAGCGCCCACCACCTTTGTATCAGGATGAAAATATTTTAAAAATGCAAGAATACCTTGCCAGGAGGTATTTTCAGGACTAGGTCAGAGTGAAGAAAGAAGAAAGCTAGATAAGCCTGGTAATATCTACCACAGAATAGTTGCGTGGAAGAAATGCCTACTAAGGAGGAAGTTGGGGTTAGGAGGATGAACATGGAAAAAATTTTTTTCCTTCATGCTTTGAAAGGGGAAATGGCCCTGGAAGGCCAGACTTGATTGCAGGTTTCCCTCCCACCCCTCTGCACCTTTGACATTCTACTTGCTTGCAACTGGCTACTCCCAGAGGGTCTCTTCTGCCTTCTTTCTTTATCCCCCTTTGGAGGGTGAATCATGGCAGATCAGGGTGTGCCTGGAATTGATCACTGCTGTCCCAGCACTCAAAAAGGCAGCTAATTCTCTGTGCCCCAGAGAACCCTGGTATAAACAGGTGTATGATGGAAATGGTCTGTTTTTCACTTGGAGAGCTGGCATCTGTTGAGCACCTACTATGTGCCACACTCTGTATATACATTTTTTTTTTTCATGAGATTTTCTCATGTTCAGTTGTTGGTTAACTTGCCCCCCTTTACAGGGAAGGAACTGAGCTTGAGCCCTGTCCCTGAGAGTGGGGCTCACAATGGACTGGAGCCTGGCTTGGAAACCAGCTTTCCTCTGCTCCAAAGTTTTTCTCCTACCCGGTTTTGTCCCAGTTGTGCACCAAGCTGCTCTTTGAAAGAGAAATCTCTTGCTCTTCTGGGTGGGTTCTTCGGTCACATTTTTATCCTGGCCTGTGGGCAGAGAAGTAGGTTGCTCTCTGTGGGGTGACATTTAAGAAAGCCATCGAACTTTCCCTTTGAATGTGTTGTTATGGTACAAGAAGTCTTCGTTTGTCCTGAGCTATTTTGAAATAAAAGGCAGGAAACTCCCCTCTTGTTTCTATATCTTGCTCAGAAGTCATCAAAACAGCATCCTCTGTTCTGTGTAGTGGTGAGCGAGGAAGCAGCTGTTCTGCTCGTGATGACCTGACCAGAACTGGCCGTCTGGAGTGTCAGGGAGCCAGGATTGTCTTCCCATCTGCTGAGTTTACTTGCATTTGCTTAAAGTATTTGGCATGGAACCCTTTCCTTCCTCCATCCCCCTTGTGGGAGAGGCCAGAGGGGGCAGACCCCAGACCACATCTGCTCCACATGATGCCATAGCCTTGAAAAGGGACAAGGTCAACCATTTCTCCAGCACATGGTGGTGGGCCTGCCCAAGAATTGGGGTTTCATGGGTCTACTTTCAGCCCAGAGTTTGTATACGGGTGGGCTGGGATCCAGGTGTGGTCCTCAGACTTGGTTTTGTTTGGTCCAATGATGCTCTTTGAATTTCTTGATAACATTTAAAAATCAGGTGATTATATAAAGAAGGCTAGATTTTGACTTCTCTTCACAAACGACAAGAGTTTTAACATTAGTTTGGACCCTCTTTTCCTCATAGTTAGGTGTAGACAAAGATGTCCACTGTAGACTGGCCACATCTTCTGCATGCCATTGTAGTTCTGGCCTTTGTGTGGCCCTAGAAGGCGTTTGCATTTGAGTTTCCTGGAGTGGTGGAGACATTCAGAAGACAGATTCAAACTTTCTGGCTCTGTAGGTTACTTGGTGCTGGATGAGCTGGGATGAATGGCAGTTACTAGTGGAAATGTCCAGGTCACTGCTTCTAGTGCTCAAGGTCATTGCCTCTATAATCCTGCTAGCTGTTCTAAGCTGAAACTCAGAGAAATCAGAATGCCTCCACAGTAACTGCTAACAGGAACTCCAGAAAATTCCAAATGTGTTCTTTAAGTCTCAGAGGCCAGTCTTGGCCCAGAGCCCTTCTGCCCCAGCGTCTGTTCCAGGTTACCCTATGATGTGGAGTAACCGGGGCCCGAAGGTCCTTCTCCATGAAGTCACTGAGGCACTTTGCGCAGTTTAATATTCTCAGTCTAAAAAGAATCTATGATTTTAATAGATGCTATGGGATTTTTGTTAACATTGAGAATTTTGTCTTTAACTTCTCTTGACAGGCAGTCCAGCTGCCATTATCAAGTAGATAACTTCTGCTGGGGAAAGAGGAAGATTGCTTAGGGTCAATTAAACATGCTTCTCAGAGTCTTCTAGCTTATTCTTTTCAGAAGAGGCTTGGTGAAGCAAGTGGAAATAAAGAAAAGATTCTCCAATGGTCATACATGTTTTCCAAGAATGGAGTTTTTCTCTTCAGATTTTCTTACACATTTAATCATAGTCACCGCTTCCAATTCCCTTTTTCACTGAACCCTGTTTTTTTCTTCTCTTATTGTAAACATTCTGTACACTTTTCTTCTGATTGTCACACATATTTGAGTACACAGTCAACTTTTGGGCTTCCTGATGACATTCTGAATTTTTTGCTGAAGTTGAGAATTATGTGGGCCATAAATCACGTTGCCCGAGAGTCGTTCCTGCCTCTGCTGATTTGTGGCAGAAACATGGCTTCCCCCATCTGCTTCCTCCTCCTGCACTGATGTGTCCATTCTGGCCTTCAGGGTTAGTCCAGCCCCTGCTTTGCTAAGCCAGCCCTGATTCTGTGCAAGGGGCCCGAAGGCCCTGAGGATGCCTGCATCATTTTGAGTGTATTCTAGGACCGTTGGGAATTCCTTAAGAACAAAGACTAGGTCATCTCGATCTAGTCACAGGGCCTGGCCTAGAGGAAGTGCAGGGGTGGGCCATAGGCCTCCTACCCTTTACTGACTTCTTAGCTTTTGCAAGAGACCGCCTTTATGGGTCCTACTTTTCTCGTCTGCAAATTGTGTCCCCAGATGCCTGGTTCTGGGACCAAATACTCTTGACACAGTGGATTATAAACTCAAGGAGGCAACAGACAACCGGAAGTTTTCACACTCAGTGTGCTGGTGGCACACTGAGTGGGGACTGAAATTTTATGTACCTATGTGCTGCTGCTGCTGCTGCTAGTGGTTCGGGAATCACACTTGGGGAACTATTATGTTAAAACCATTTTGTTCAGGCAGGTGCCAGAGGGGCCAGTATGTGCCCAGCAGAGGTGCAGGCTGGTCATGGGTCTTGGCTGCCTGGCTTGTGACCCGTCTTTCCTTTGATGGTTCTGCTGTGCAGTGGTGCACACATTCAAGACTTTCTTGGAAACCTAGATGCCCAGAGATAATTTTGTTTTCCAGCCAGATGTTTTCATGGGTGCTGTTTGTCTTCAGACTCTCATTCTGATCAGAGAGACTTTTATTCCCTATCTTTTGGCTATTCTTTCTCTTCTGTTCACCACCCACCATTCATTGGTAACCCCTTCCCCTTCCTTATCTGGACCCTGGTTGCCAAAGGAGGTGACCTTGGTTAGTTTGAATTTTGAGCCTTGGTTTCTCAGATTTGTTTGACCTCTTCTTACTGAAGAGGCTGTGGTAGGGTTCAACCAAAAAGACTGGCGTGGGTATACTGGGCTCCCCAGCCCTCCAGAGTGTTTCCCATGATTTTCTGCTGGCTGCTATCAGTTCCCAGACTGGGCTCCCTTTGTCATTTTCTCCATGTAGTAGTGACAACTTGGACACCAATATCCCCAGAATCAATTCTTTTATCTCTTCTTCTTGTACCTGGCAATGAATGGGCCTGGTCAGGCCTTTTGGAAGTCGAAGAGACTTTGTGGTAACTGGGGAAACTGAGACCCAGAGCCAGGAGTAAGTTCATCTAGGGTCAGCCAGTGGTCGGATCTAGGTTGCTAGGGGTGGTTAGCTACCTGCAAAGATTGGTTGCACTCATTTTTTTTTCTTTTGTCCAGAGGGAATGTGAAATCATTCCTGGCCTTGTATCTTTGCTTCAGATGGCCTAGCTGCCGGTATTGAGCAGTCACCATCTTTGCCTAGCTTTGCAGTCTCCTCTTGGTTGTGTTTTGTAGAGGAGTCTAACCTCCTTCCATTCCTGCTCCTCAAAAACTAGGAGACACTGAGTCAGTGGTGGTTTGAGTGGAGCCTCTGCTGTTTTCCTGGCCTGCTGTTGCCCCAGCGCTCTGCCTTCCTCACTCCCAGCCCCGGGCAGCTCTAGCACGATGGCCCTTGTGCTTTCATAGCCACAGAAACACGTGGGGAGCGCGTGCCCTGCACATGCCTTGGGCACATATTTGTAGCTCTGGAGTCGGAGACATTCTCACATGGGGCCTTGTGTGGCCACTCCCTTCCCCATAGGAGAGCACAATTGTCACATTGTATCGGCATTCTGGATTAGCTGTGTGGTCGTCAGGGACAGCGGTTGGTATCCTGGGAAATAGAAAACTGCTTTGCAATTTTGCACCCTTATGCTGCCATTTTATGGAAGGAAGAGGTTTGGGAACCTCTGTCAGGATCCCCTGGGTTACCAGACTGTTCAGCTAAGTAAGCTACCAGCTTTGACCCTTGCAGTCAGTTTTCCTGGTGTTCTCCCTGACAAAGGGGAGAGGTGGCCGGGTTTGGAGTTAGGAGGATGTGGAGGGCCAGGAGGGGGTGCTTGAGGCTTCCTGGTATGGCAGATCTCTGTATTTGGCCTTGTGAGGGGGGCTGGTATTGGCTGGTCATTGTGCTGCCACACCTATTTGGGAATCGTGGGGCTCTTCTACTAGGAGCTGAGATCTCAACTCCCAGCTCCCCTGCAGCTGGCTGGAGGGTCCGACAACTCAGTGCCTTCCTTTTAGAATGTTTTAACCCTAACTCTGGCTAATCTGCTCCTACCCATCTGTGAAGGTCCAGCACTCCTGTCACCTCCAGGAAATCTCAGATCTGTACCTCCCTTCTTGGGCTCTGTGTTTACTCCTCCCACCCCCACCTTTTTCCTGTGTTGCTAGAGGTTGGCCCATGGTCCTGTGCATCCTAGGCAAGTGCTCTACCACGGAGCTACATCCCCAGCCTCACTCCTCTGCCCTTGGAACTTATTTTGATACCTATTATGCCTTGTGGTAGACTTATTTGAGCATTTGGTGTTTTTGTGAACTTGACTATGAACCTCTGTCTCCCTCCCTGGGTCCCTAGCACAGCCAGCCCAAAGAGGGTTGGACTTGGGACAGGACTGTGATACCAGGGGGAAATAATGAGGAAGAAGTACAACACAGGGTGTGCCAAGGATCTGCCTGTGGCAGTCAAGTCACTGAGAAAACACTTATTTTCTGTAAAAGTCTGTTCTGAAGAACGCAGCATCAAGCGCATATTTGACTCCTGGGACAGTTCCGCCCCTTGACCCTCCTTATGCTCTGTGGCAGCTCCCAGGCCCTTGAGCCTGTTAGCTCCAGCAGAGCTGTGGAGGCCTGCACCCAGCAGGCTCTGCCTGGTCCAGAGCTGGCCCTGCACCTAGACTCTTTCCTCTAAAAGCAGAGCACAGGAAACAAAGCCAGCGTAGAGGGGCTCTGGACTCAAGATTTGCCCATGATGAGGTGAGCAGGGCCGCCTGCCACCCTTGCCATTGTGGATCGGGTGAGAGTTTGCAGTCCCTCAGGAGGTGTGAGCAGTATCAGAAGTGGGGACTTTGTGCCTGCGACAGTCTGCTAGCCACTGAGCATAACTGTTGTGCCCTCTGCTGTGGAACCCAGACAGCTCCGAGCCCTGCCCTCTGAGGATCAGGAGGTGCGAGGCTTTGAATTAGTGTTAACAACTCAATTTTCACAGCTGTGGGAAACCCCCAAAGCAAGAGAGATTTCAGCACTTTTTGGCAGCAAGGAAGTTGACTTAGTGTGGTGACTGTTTTGTGTTCAGAGACATTTCCTGAGTAGCTCTTCATGTCAGATACTGGGGACTCGAGGGACTAAAGTGGGGTTTGTCCCCTCCATATGCTCACAGTCTGTGGTGGTGACAGACACCTCTGATTCAAGCTCTGAGTTGCTCAGAGGTAGAAGGCCTGAGTCGGTGTGTGGCGTAGGGAAGGCCTCTTGAGGAGGCCATATGAGCTTGAGGACGGTAATCTAGAGGTCAAGGAGGCTGAGAGGTGGCAAGGGAAGATGGAGCACCAGGTGTGAGTGAGCAATGAAAGCCAGAAACAGCGTGGGGTGCTTGGGGGGAGTACAGCAATCTGTGTGTCCAAATGGCTTTAAAGTCACAGGCAGTTTGTGCATGAACACAGCCGCGAGGAACTCTTCCCCAGTCCTGTCCCTCTGCACAGTGCCTCCCCTCTCTGGAGGAACTCCCGCTTCTATTCGTGTTTCTCCTCCAGAGATAGTCCACGCAGGAGTAAGCCCGTCTATGTCAACATCTGTAGTTTATATTAATTGGTTCCTAAAAAATATTGCCTGTTTTTTGGTACAAGTTAATACCTGCATGTGACACAAAAAGTTACTTCTTAAGGAGTCTCCTGTCATTTCTTTCTCTGCCACCTATTTTCCTTCCCTGAAGTCAACCGAGAAGTTTCTTTGTATCTTTCCAAAGACTTACATATCATTAGTATAAGTAGTTATTTAGTTTCTCCCCAGAGGGAGCTTCCCTGCCCACTCTTCTGGTCTTTCCTCCTCCCTTCTCACGCCCTGGGAGATCGTCCCACTGGAGCCCATGGCGCTCTTTTGGCCTCTTGCAAAGCTGCATGAGTGTCCCAGTATCCATTCATCCTGCTCCTCCTAGTGGGTAGTCAGGTGCTTCCCATCTTGGGTCTGTGAAATTGCACATATCTTACACCTGAGCATTACTGCTGAAGGACAGACACATTTGGCAATTGAGGCTTCTGTGGTTCAAGGAGAGAGTGGTAAGACGGTGACAATGGCACAAGGACTCTGGGGCAGATATTGCGTGCTCATCTTGAAGTTGACTTGTTTCTCTTTGTGAAATGCGAGTGACTTTTCAATTGGGTTCTGCTGACTCTTGGAGGAAACCATTTTCTTCCTTAGCTGCCTCCATTGAGGACCTCTCTGCAGAAGGGCCCAGGTCTGAGTATAGGCTCTCAGAGTGAGGCTGGCCCAGGCCTGTGGTCAGTATGGCTCAGAGGCTTCTGCCCTGACTCTGACTCTCAGGCCACATCCATTGTGGGTGCCTCCTGGGTGTGGATGCCTCTTCTGGGCACGTGTTGGGCTCCGCACTTGTATCACAGCCCTAGCTAATGTTTCAGTACCTTACTAATAATTGAAGTGAGCCCCAGCAGAGGACCTGCAGGGATGCAGTAAGGACCTGCAAAGGTGCAAGAAGACCACCAAAGCCACCCTGTGAAATTTCTGTTCTTTAAAGGGCCTGGCTGTGTTATGCTGTTTGTTAAGGGTGCACCCTGCCTCTGGGTACATTCTACAGTACTTTTTTTTTTTTTTAGAGAGAGAGAGAGAGAATTTTTTAATATCAGTTTTTGGTGGACACAACATCTTTATTTTATTTTTATGTGGTGGTGAGGATTGAACCCAGCGCCCCGCGCATGCCAGGCGAGCGCGCTACTGCTTGAGCCACACCCCCAGCCTCATTCGTACTTTTTATCTCATTCACGCATCAGTCACTTCTCTCCTCCATGGGAGCAGAACTGTGGCTAGTGTATGTTTGTGTCTTCCACCCCACCATAATCCTGAGTGCTCAAAGGAAGTAGAAAAGAATTTGTTTGTACCCTTCTTCCTGCCCACCCCTGCCCCCTGTCAAAAAGTAAAGGAGCTCACCATCCAAAGAGCATCTTCTTCCACCAGTTTTTATATTAATTTCATGGCCTATTTGAAGTAACTTAGAGCCCAGTGCCTGGACTTAGCTTTGAATTAGCACACAGTGAAACCCTTAGCAAGAGTCTTTTTCTCTGTCTAAAGAGAAAGTCATGCTGTCTAGGTATGTCCACAGACAGATGGCTGCTCCTACACATAGAGAAGCTTCCTGTGTGGGGCTGCAGCTGAGTTGGGGGTGTCTTACTGGAGTAGATGCTGTCATCCAGAGTCTTCCCTGCTAGTAAGGACCAGATGGATGGCTTCGGCAGTGTGACCTGAGAGGTGCCATTGAGTTTGGGTGTACTTGTCACATGACAGACCTGTCAGGCAGTTCTGAGTCTCTCCAGTTTTGTTTCGGCAGATGATGGTATTCTTGAACTTGAATAGTGATGTGGGGCAGAGGGGAGAAGGCAGAGGCTTCACTTGTGATTAACTTGTTTGATTAATTTCTGTACCAGACTCTCTGAAATAGATTGGGAGGTTTGACTCAAGATCAGGAAGGGGAAGTCCTGAAGTGTGAGCTGAGGTCAAGATGTGACTTCTGAGTGGGTGGCAGATGCGAAACCTGGTGACCCTCCTGTCTACAGTGGTTCTTACAGAGCTTATTGGTCTCCGGCATCACCTTCAGTGTTCCGGTGTGATAATTGTGATGCTGTTTTGGACCAATGTGTTGGGGCTGCTGGTCCCCAGGTCTCTGAGATAAAGAGATCAGTGCCCTTCCATCTGTGTCCTAAGTGCCAGCTGCTGGGTGATTGCTTTCCCTCCATACAGTGGCCCTGGGGCTTCTGTGAGAATAGCACTGGCATGTAGCTGCGGCTACCAACAGAAATGCTTTCCCCTACCTACAGAGCTATTGGAACGACACTGGTAGGAAGGCCTGGTGTAGCCTGGGCTGGGGTGGGTGGTCCTACATGGGGAGAGGTGTTGCTGTCTGAGTGCCCTGTTGGTCCATAAGTGTTCTGTAAAGGAAGAGCAGATTCTTGTCCTGGGAGATGGGAGATGAAGGTGTTAAAACTGGTCAGTGGCTAACTTCCTGACCCTCCTCTAACTCGGAATGTTACTAACTTGAACTTGCAGGTACAGCCTTCACCCCCACCTCAGCTACATAAGACAGCTGCTGGCTCCATAAGGCCTACCTCCCTTCACACCCTGCCCATTGCCAGCAGATCCAATGGTCAGGTGTGGCTGCCTCCTGCTCTGACTCAGCTGATTGCGAGTGCCACTGTGGCAGCAATGGATGATTTAGCTTTGCTGTTGTGTAGTTTCCTGGGACCTTCAACACTGCAGATCAGGTTTGAGCGGGACCAAGAAGGCTGGCCTGAGTACAGGCAACCATAGCAGTTGCTCCAGAGCAGGCTTGGGGCTCCTATTTGCATGTGACAGGTAGGAAACTGAGGCTCAAAGAGGTGTAGTGACTTGGTCAGAGCCACACAGTGAGATGTGGCTACTCTTAGACTCTTACAAGTCAGAAACAGAGCTTGTCTGCCCAGCTTCCCATTTAGTGGGCCGGGGAACCAGGCCTAAGAAGGGAAGTGACTTGGCAGATTGGATGGAGTGGGCCAGAAGCCTTGCTAGGGTCGGAACTCACGCCTTCTAAGTCTTTTTCTGTTAGCACAGGCCACGCAGCCTCTTGTTTGGGATTCTCTGTTTGTTTTTAATTATTTTACCCCTCATCCCTTGGTTTTTATCATGGTGGGTTAAATTCAGTATGCTTGTAAATAGGTCTGACTGAAGAACAGGTCATGGTTGTCTTAGGATTAAGTGGCTTAACATTACAGTAGATTATCTTTGGGGCCCCTTGCTGTCCTCTCCCCATCTCTGGTTCTCTGCCCATTCTTTCCCTCACCCTGGTTTGGAGGAGAAGGCAGTGTCTAGCTCTGTGCCCACTCAGTAAGTATTAGTTCTCCTCGCCTCTTGTCCCCCTATTTCCTTCCTTTTGAGTTTGTTCAGCAAATTCTAATCTGTAGCAAGCTCTTCTCTCTCAGTGTTTGGTGGGCTAAAATGACACATGATAGCAAGAATTACGGGAGGCTTGTAGGAAACTCATCTTTCAGTTATCTTTCATTGATAAATGAGCTCTTGACAAGTCATGCATGCAGTTGGCTTCAGTTTCGAGAAACGACATGGGCTGTCTTGTTCCCATGTTCAGATTTGCTTTGGCTCTGGATCTCAGCACTTTCATGTCCCTGAATAATGTCATTCCCTTCCTCCTTTCAGAATGTTATTGCTTAAAAAAAACAGAAAATCCCCACAACACTGTGAGAATGACACAGAAAGTCCTGGAGAATAGAGTCCTGATTTAATTGAGCAGTTCATTTTGCTGGTGTGTGTGTGTGTGTGTGTGTGTGTTTGTTTGTTTTTCCTCCTCCATTAAGAGAGACCCACACAGGAGACTGGGATACTTTGTTCAGCAAGGGGCACAGGCCAGGTCCCTTTCTAGTCATGCCAGGGGACTGGCAGTCATTCCCCAAATGTGGGCCTCTCGTGGCCTTTGATTACCTGAAGGACTAGGCTAGGGATTCGTACCAGTTAAAGGGAAACACCGCCAAAGACATGCCTTATTCTAGAGCGAGGGACAGAGATGGGAAGAGTATACCCCCTCTTTATCTAAGGACAGCAGGTGCTTTATGAATGCAGCAGGAGGGTGTCTCACCTCCTGAATGTCTGGCATCCAGTCCCTGGAGTGAGGTGCTCAGAGACTCAAAAGCATGTTCCTGGTCTCCAACAGCTCATGCTAGTCTGTAAGTTTAGTAAGTAGCTACTCTGTGCTAAGAATTGTGCTCACCTAAGGTTTTCAATACTTCTGGAGATGTTTCTGTAGTGCCCCCACCTTACAGGGCATTACCTCCTTAACCTTCTTAGATCTGAGGTCAGCAGAATAAGGATAACTTCTTATATATCACAGAGGAAGGAAAGGAGCTTAGTAGGCTATGTAGACCATCCAGGGTCCTACAGCTCTTCTGAGATTGAGCTGGGAAGACAACTCTGGGCTTGAAGTCCCATGTTCTTCCCTAGTTTTGTTACTGACTTAGCAGATAGACATGATAAGGCTCTTGCTGTGGCAGGCTCCCTGCTGAGACCAGAGGGTGACTGCCACAGGGTCACACTTACCCTCCCCAGGTGGCAGGCAGAGCCCTGTCCCAAACACTTAAGAAATGTGTTCTAAGTGAGAGAAGGACAGGTGGGCTGTGGTGGACATACAGTGGGAGACAGAGGCCCAGGGAAAATGGGGGGTGGATGGACACAGATTCCATCAGGAGTTGCACCTAGCAGTGTGACTCCCTCCAGTGTGAGCTGAGGTCAGGATGTGACTTCTGAGTGGGTGGCAGATGCGAAACCTGGTGACCCTCCTGTCTACAGTGGTTCTTACAGAGCTTATTGGTCTCCCGCATCACCCCCAGTGTTCCATTGTGATACTTGTGATACTGTTTTGGATCTCCAGGCCTGGGAGCACCCTGAGTTTCATGGGTGACAGTGTACTTTCTGTGTGGGCCCAGCTTAGCCCAACATCTGTGCAGTTAAGGTTGGAAAGTGAAGGTTCTGTGTCCCACTCCCACTTTGTCCAAGACACCTCCTCATCTGCCCGCAGTAGGACCCTGGGTACTATGTTTCAGTGTTAAGTTCTGCAAGGCTGATGTTTGGCCTAGAGGCACTCAGGATGAGCTGCATTCAAGAGGGGGTGTATTGCAAACTCAGTGTCTGTGTTTCAGGGTTTGACCATTTAATGTGAGAAATCAAATATGTGCTTGTAGGATATTTATGAAACACAGATGTTGGAGCAGAAGGATCTAGTGGCTCCGATGTAGCTTTTGGTGTTCAGTAGATGTGGGTTGAGTTTTGGTGCCTTGCTCACAACTGGGTGACTGTTGGCCTGGGCCTTAGTTTCCTCATGTAAAATGGGATAACCATAGAGCCCTTCTGGAGACTCTGAGGATGCAGATTCTCTCTGTTGAAAGATATGTTTGGTGTTACCCATTATTTCCTGCACATAGAGACCAAGAAGAATTAGAAAAATGTTAGAGAAAGGTTTGGCTTTTTTTTTCTTTCTTTCTTTTTTTCCTGAATGCTGCCTCTATTCTGGAGTTTCCTTAAATGAGTATTGAGCATGTCCTTTTTTTTTTTTTTTTTTTAAAGAGAGAGAGATAATTTTTAATGTTTATTTTTTAGTTTTCGGCGGACACAACATCTTTGTTTGTATGTGGTGCTGAGGATCGAACCTGGGCCTCACACATGCCAGGCGAGCGCGCTACCTCTTGAGCCATATCCCCAGCCCTTGAGCATGTCCTTAATATTAAAATATTGACTAAAGAGTTTTTTTTTGGGGGGGTGTCTCTGTTTTTCTGTCTTTGATCAGTAATCTTAAGGTTGTGGCCAGGATCCTGGGCCGAGGGAATTAGTAACGTGTTTGTTGTAGTGGGAAACACGTATTCTCTGTTTTCTGGCTGGAACTGCAGTCTGTCTTTCCAGTGTCAGCTTTGTCTGGAGAAGTGCAGCTCTGGATAAAGTTCCCAGGCAGCTTTTCACTTCATCCCTCCAACTCAGGTGACTTAGTTGCACAGAGAGCAAGGGAAGGGCCTCCCAGATGGATTGAATTCCCTCATGGCTGGGGGCTTGACGGTAGGATACTCTTGGTTTGTCACAGCCTCTGGTAGAAGACAGTGCGACCCATGGACAGAGGCACTTCCCTGTGTGTTTCTAGATCCTATCTACAGATGATTTTTGTTACACAGACAACTGATGTTATGAAAGTTTCAAAGTGCATGAGGCCTTCACAAAGACCTTGTGCAATTGCTATTTTCCTCCCATTTCCTTTGCTTAATGGGAGGGGGAAATGGGAGCTCTGAGAGCAGCGACCTGCTCCAGCCAGAGCTCTCAGGAAAATCACTGTTGGAGGCCAAGGTCACGTTTAGGTTTTGGTCAGAGTCCTGTTTTTAAGGCAGTGAGACATTCTTCTGTAAAGCATGGTTGAGTAGTTCAGGCTAAATAAAGACACCAAAGGAAGGAGAAGTTTCGGTTTCTTTTTAAGCCCTTCAAGATGCATTCTAGAAGCCTTCCGTGAACTCCTCTTGACTTAAGATTCATGCAGAGCTGTAGAGTTTGCAGAGCTTCCTCGTGGTAATTCCTTTACCCTGCACTTCTCTTCCTGCGCATGCACCAGGCGGGCTCCTTCCCATTCTCCAGAAGCCGAGGCGCAGACTACAGCCATCTTGTAGGCATGTGAAGGGTCACAAACACAGGAGGGCTCGTGAAGACTGCAGAACAAAAACAAGAACAGCTTCACGTTAGGAAGGAGAAAGAGCAAAGCCGTCCCTTCCCCATGTTGTCAGAGAGAGGAGGCTGTAAGGTACTGGGCAAATAATTTATTTTCTTGGGGCCTCAGTCTTCTCATCTGGAAAGTGGTAACACTGCTGATAGCAATGCCCATTCTCAGGAATGTGAAGGTGAAGTAAAAGCCTGGTCTGTGCTTGATGCCAGGGGTGTGAAGTTGGTGGGCTGTGGCCTGCAGTGCAGCTGTGGGAGCGCAAGCAGAGGTGGGGCTGGGCTCTGAAGCAGCCTGCCGTGGCGCTGGCCCTGGGCTTCTCATTGAGGGGTAGCCACTGCCCACACGTGTGTCCTCCTCTTGCCCTGTAGGTTTTGCTTTGGGCACCGTGCTAGGGAGCTTGGGCTGTTGTGAAGATGTGCCTTTGGGGTCTGGATTGTCAGTGGTTAGGTTCCCCTGCCACCACATCTGTACCCAGGGACTATGAGTGTGGTAGGATCAGGGATCAGTGGGAAGTCTGACTTTGGCTTTGCTTCTTCAGTGGAAATTCTGGTCAAAACGAGTCACTGAGTGGGGACTGTGTCCCTATGTTCAAGTTGAGGGGCCAGTTAAGGGGAGTTCCTCCCTGTGACACTGGGCAGCCCCAGAGGTGTGTAGAGTCAGGGTGGGAGACTCCCAGAAAGTCACATCCGAGAGGTGAAGGAGAACATGGGGCCTGGGAAGTGACAATAGGAGATTTAAATACAGACCTAGGAAACTGAGGAAGAGATCCAGGGTGGTGTGGGCAGGTGGGAGTTGCTGCCCACAGATGTTCTTTGCCTGGAGGGGAACAGACACCGGTGTCTGGGTCCTTCCCTGTGCAGAGCTCTTTTCTGTGCATTTTGTTATTTGAATCTCCCAGCAGTTCCCAGGCAAAGGTGTTATTATTGCCACTTTAAAGATGAGAAAGCTGAAGTCAAGCCACGAGGTCAAGGTGAAGGCCAGGCAGGGCTGCCAGCTTCTACAGCCTACCTGGCCTCCCCTCCTCGGCATGTCGTCACCCTGGTGCAGGCAGGGGGCTTTTTTCTTTTTTTTAAATTTACATATAGTACAGTTTACTCTTGTGCTGTTTAGTTCTATGAGTTTTGAGAAGTTTATTTAAATATTTTATTTTGAATTCGTTTTACATTTGTGCAGTTGTAGGAAATAAAGCAGAGAAATATGTAGTACCCTTTACGCGTTTCACACCAGTAGTAACATTTTGCAAAACAAGTGTGATCACGAGATTGAGCCCCACACTGTCAAAATATGGACCATTTCATCTCTACAAGGACCCTTCTTGTGGTCTTGTAGCCACATCCCCATTCCTAACTCCTGACAACCACTTATCTGTTCTCCAGTTCTGTGATTTTCTGATTTCGAGAATGTGATATAAATTAATTGTACAATAATTAACGTTTGGGGGTTGGCTTTTTTTACTCAGCATATTCTTTGGAGGTTTGTCCAAATTCTTGTGTGTATTAATAGTTCCTTTTGGGCTGGGGTTCAGTGATGGAGCACTTGCCTAGCGTGTGTGAGGCACTGGGTTTGATTCTCAGCACCGCAAATAAATAAATAAAACAAAGGTCCATTGATAACTAAATATTAAAAGAAAAGTTCCTTTCATTGCTGAGTTATATTTCATGGTATGGATGGCCTCAGTTTGTTTAACCATTTGCCTGGGGAAAGACACCTGGTGATTCCCTGGTGGCTGTTATGGAGTAAAGCATCTGTGTGTGAACATTAGTCTTCATTTCTCTGGGATAAAATGCTAAGGAGTGCAGTGATTACACTAGTTTTGGTAATTGTGTGAGTGTGCTTCTGAAGGGTATAGGATTTTTGTTTATTTGTTTGTGGGATAGGAAATTGGATCCAGGGCCTTGTACAGGCTAGGAAAGCACTTTACTGCTGAGCTACACCCCCCAGGCTCCTAAAGTGTGCATTTGGGATATAGAGGGAGCACGGACCTGGGAGTTAGTTCATTAGGACTCAAATCCTAGCTTTGAACCAGATTCTGGTAAGATACTTTGAATGACTATAAAATGGGGATAATTGGAACTGCCTTAAAGCTAAAGTGTTTAAATAGTGGGTGCTTGTATCAGTCCCTTTTCTGCTATTATAATGAAATGCTAGGGGCTGGGTAACCTTATAAAGATCAGAGGTTTATTTAGCTCACAGTTCTTGGGTTCAAAGGCATGGTGCCAGTTCTGGTGAGGACCTCATGGTAAACGGCATCACAGTGTGTGCAAGAGGGAGATATCACAGGGCGAGACAAAAAGCCAGGGTGGCTGGGAATTGGCCAGGCTTATTCTTTCATACCAGCTCCCTTGAAAATATAAACTCAAGACCTGTATTAATCTCTTCCAGAGGGCAGCACATGTTAAAAGAATTAACAACCTCCCACTAAGCCCCACCTATGAAAGATACCCCGTCTCTTAACCTTGTTACATGGGGAACCAAGTTTTGAACACATGAACTCCTGGGAACACACCACCTCCAGACTATGCCTGTGCTCAGTGGAGAGAAGCTGTACTCAATACAGGTTCAGAGAAAGCCATCCGGCAAAGCAGGGGGTGCTGGGAGGCCGCCTGTGGAGGGCTGTGTCAGGCTTCTCCTCCCTCCTTCCCAGCACCACCTAGTCATCATTGTCTTCCAAGGCCAAACTCTGTCTTCTCCCTGGGAAGACCCTGTCCTTGTTCCTACCCTGGTCTAAGTCTCTCGACAGGACAGGTGCTGGTATTCCCCATTGAAGCTGGCCAGGCCCATGCCACAGATCCAAGGACTCTCAGGGAATTCCAGATTGCACCAGGCTCTGCTGGTCTGGATTAGCCTCACCAAGTCTGAGCACATGCCCAGACTATTTCAAATGTCACTGTGTCATAGCCCAATTCCAGAAATGTGTTTTGGGCTTTTATCCTGTGTAAGGCACTGTGTTAGGTGTTGTGAAGGGGGCAGAAAACCTCACTGTCTTCCAGCAGAATGAGCCTTCAGGAACCCTCATGGCTGCAGGGTAAGGTCTGCATTCAGAGCCATTTTCAGAGCTTGTGGTCTGCTTGGATCTGTCTCTTCAGCTCTTTGACCCTCTGCCCTCCACGCACACCGCTCCCACATTGGGTCCTGACTGTGTCATTGAAACTTTTTGGAAGGCCACATGCTATTCCTTTACTTAACTACACTGTTATTTATTTAAACAGCCCCTTCTGGCTGGGCATCTAGGTTGTCTGCATTCTTGGTCTCTTGTGGCAGTGATGTGTGTCCTAGGCTCCTGTGCAGGGGGGTCTCTTCCAGCCCCACTGCAGCGCCCCTCTCACCGCCTTGCCTGTATGTAGTGCTTGCTTCATAGTACTCCGTCCCAGAACCCCCAAGGAAGGGATGTGGTCATACATCCTTCCTACAGGGCCTGCAGTTGTTGCTGACCCCCAGGTACCCAGGAGCTTATGGTGCTGAGGTACATATCACCCCTAGTGCTGCCTCTGCCACCCTGGTCCCTTATAGGGGCTCTGGTGGGGATGGAGCTAGTGAGGGATTGGAGGCCCCATTGCTGCCTCATTCCAGCTTCCTGCTTTGTGTGGAGCTGTGTCAGGATGGACTGATGAGTTTCCATGGCAACACTCACCAGCATCATTCTTACCGGCTTCCCACTGTTTTACCAGAGGGATGAGCCATAATATAGCCAGGCCCCTCTTGATGGAATTCAAACAAATTTGAGAGGATGACTGCCTGAGTGTCTTTGCTGAAAATGGCTCTGAACTCACAGGCTGCTTCATTAAACTGCAGCAGTAGCTGCTGTCTCTGGCCACTGAGCACAGTGCTTGAGCTCCACTTCCATAGGATTCAGTAACCTTATGAAGCAGGCACAGTTTTCTCCATTTCACAGAGAGGGAAACTGAGGCACAGAGCAAGTCAGTTGACAAAAGATTGCTCAGTACATTGCAGGAGCTGGGAACTGAATCAGGTGTGCTTTGATTCAGGACTTGAACTTATAACTACTAACGTCCAGAAATGGGTGCCGGGCACTGTGGTGCATGCATGTAATCCCACTGGCTTGGGAGGCCGAGGCAGGAGGATCGCGAGTTCAAAGCCAGCCTCAGCAAAGCCAGGTGCTTAGCACCTCAGTAAGACCCTGTGTCTCTAAATAAAATACAAAATAGTGCTGGAGATGTGGCTCAGTGGTCAGATGCCCCTGAGTTCATTCCCCGGTACCCGCCCCCCCACCACCCAAAAAAAAAAAAAAAAGGAAATGGGTGGTAGGAGGTGGAGGACCGGTCATGTCCCAGACTTTGTGCTTGTAGTTGGCTGCCCTAGAACTGAATTGAGGCTTACACCCAGAAAGATAATGGCAACTATCATTGTGCCACTAAGGTGGCACAAAGGTCCTCTTAGAAGGGTGAGCCTAGTGTACCTCTCTTGGCCCTCTCCTAAACCAAGCATCCTGGGGACTAGTGGGCATCTCTGGCTCAGCTGTTTGGCCAGAGCTCAAGGGAGTGGTCTGGAATTCTCTCCTTGAACAGATGACACCTGGTTAGGATGCACTGCTTGTAGGTTGGTGTGGTACTAAACCCATGCATCAGGTCTCCTAGTGCAGCCGGGAGCCTGCAGACCCTGGTCCTTCCTTCCTGAACAGTCAAGCTTTGAAAGTGTATTGATTCCCACCCCTTCCCTGCTTTTGCACTTTGGATGAACCTTGTTTTCGAAGAACAGTAGAAGGTAATTTTCCTGTGCTTGCCAGCTGGCCTGTAATTGAGCAATCTCAATAACACCCACTGTAAAGTCTAATCGAAGTAAACAGGAAAATATGATTTACAATCTGGATGGCAAGTAAATGCCAGTGTGCAATTAATTTTTACACAGAGCAGCAGATTCTAAAACATTTTCCTGTATAGAGCAGTGTGTTTTTAATTACACATTAGGAGTTGCCTTTCTATTTATTTATTACTATTACCATCATTAGTTTTTAGTTTTTGATGGTGATATTTGGATGCCTTGATTCCATATGATGTTCTTTGAAGGTTTAACCACAGAAGGGTGGGTTGGGGAAATGAGATCAGACAAGTCAATTGTAAGGTGCAATTTTTCAAACCAGACCTGAAGGCTATGCTCTTCCTCCATTTCCTTCGTGGGAAATGATGGGAGTGTGTGTGTGGGTGTGGGGGTGTTGACAGGCTGCCAGATGGCCATGCCAAGGGATTCCTTTTAGTGTGGAAGGTCACTGGGTTTGGTTTATTCAGGGGAAGTGGACAAAGATACCAGGCCCCCAGCGTTGCAGATATGTTGGTATTGAAAGGTCGCACACCAAAGACGGGAGCCATGTCTTTAATGGCTGGTGTTCTTAGCTGGTGGAGAAGGGAGCCTACATGCCAACTGTGGGTGCCCTCCTGCCAGATGGCTGCCTGAGTTGAGTGTTGGACATGAGGTGAGATGTGTTCTGACCCTCAGCCTCTCCTGACTTGTCCTGGTGTACACTAAAGCTGCCTATAGAGCCAACTCAGTGGTAAGATGTCACACACCTCAAACACGCTGCAGGGATCACAGACCCTGAGATAGATCTTAAGGTATTATGCGGCTGGACTAAATTTGTTGTTCTAACCAGCAGGTCTTTGACTTTGGGGTGCCCCAAGGCTGCTACTGGGAGGGGGAGGCTCTGAGATGGTGACTCTGGGCCTTGGCCCTTCTAGAGAGAGTACAAGTCCTTTACTAAGAAGGTGGTTCTGTTCCAAAGGGATCCTCAGCATCAGTGGTGATGGGAGCGGGGTGCTACTCTTTAAGGGCCCTAGTCTTTCTGGTCTTGAACCTCTTTTCCTGTCTTTTGTCTTTCCAGGGAGTTGGCTGTACTCAGCCCCATTCCAAGGGTGAGAGGCTGATGGGGAACTCTTTCTGCTGATGTCCTTCCCCTGGGGTTGCCCAGGCATCAAGGCTGCCCAGGTCTGCCCACCTGAAGATGGCTTGTGCCTACTCTGGGATGCAGCCCAGTGCCTGAGGTCCTTACCATGGTGATGATCCTGAGGAGAAGCCTTGCCAACCAGGGAACTGACTCCATAGCATGCAGGACCTTCAGCCCTGAACTGGTGAGGATCTAGTGAGCATTGTTACTTTGATGACCTTCTTTGAGGCCTGAGGTGCAGGTGGGCTGGGGGGGGGGGGACATCCAGGCGTGGCTAACTGGGTTCAGAGTACCTGAGAGTAGAGTTCCGTGAGAAGTTCCAGCCTGGGGCCATAGGGCACAAGAGCCCAGAGAGTGGCAGCCTGCTTCCAAGGAGGAAGTGGCCTGGCTCGGATGACAGCTCCTCTTGTGAGAGAGGAGGGGGCAGTCACCTGGTAAGGTGCCAGACAGGGTTTGGCCACCCTGCCAGACTGGGTCCAGCTTTCCTTCTGTCTCCACTGGCAAGGTGGGGCGACTTCCAGAAGGAGGGTGGTGTCTGAGTGGGGCCAAGAAGAGACTGTACCTCCAAAGGGTGATGCAGGGATGTCAAGAATGGGAGATGAAGAAGAAAGAAGGCAGTCAAGGTGGCAGGCGTGGTGACAGCCACCCTCTGGTTACCCTCCTAGATGGTGGTGGGTTGGGCGGAGAGGCAGCAGGTTATTTGACCTTAGGCTGTGAGCCAAATCCTGGAGCCAGCGCCACTCCAAGCCCAGTTCCTAAGTGGGGGCTACTCCCCTGCAGAGGGGGAAGTCATGCTCAGCCATGAGCACCTTCGAGGAGTTTTGCCGTTGGCTAAGTCCTCAGAACTCGCTGCAGCTTTCATGGTCAGCAAGGGTCTGGCCGACCCAGAGTCATGTCACCTAGTACCCCTCCTGAGCCCCGACACTGAGCACCGTCAAGGAATACTGTACTCAGAGCAGATAGGCCGAGGTACTGAGCCCTGGCTCTGGAGCGCCACTGAGACCTGCATGCATTCCACAGCCTTCACGGCACCTGTGGCGTGACGGACACGGGCTGGAGGAATTCAGGAACCAGCATAACCCAGAGGCGGCTTGTGCCCTTCTCGTCCTTGAGAAGCTACCTGCCTCAGGGGTAAGGTAGCTTGGACAGACATTAATACAGGGACCCTTCAGGACCCCATTAATGGTACCTCATAACTGAAACCCCACAAAGTGTGGAGGAGGGCTGGCTTGACTGTAGCACGCCAGGGAAACCCTGCAGAAAAGGATGCTTGACACAGTCTTCAAGGGTGAGCAGAAAGGGCTTATAAACTGTAGGGTCCTACCTGCTCATTTTACAGACCCAGAGCAGGGCAGTAACTATCTCACCCCTCCATGCTGCCAGCCCTTCTTACCCCGTGCCAGGCCTCTCATGTAGCTGCCGACTTTTGTGGTTCTTCCTTGGGTCTCTGGTGTGGCTGGAGTAGGGCAGAGACCTGCACCTATAGCGTTTGCTAGACGCATCCTTGGCCATTGTGGCAGGTTGAGCCTCATGGTGGTCCAACCTGCAGTTTGATCGCTGTTTACCAGCCCCAATGCTATCACGCTTACCCCACGTGCCAGCCTTTCTCATTTGGATTATTGTGGTAATTGGGCTCCTACTTTTGGCTCTTTTCACCTGTTCTCTACCCAGCTGCCAGAGAAAATGCCAGTCTCTGTTCAGAACCTTCTACTGTCTTTCTATCTCATGCTGAGCAAATGCCAAAGGCCTTTGCAGTCTTGTTCTCCATGACTACTCTGACCTCGTCCCTGCTGCCCTTCCCACTAACTCCACCCAAGCCACACTGGCCTTCTGTTTCAGATAGGACAAGTATACCTGCCCCGGGACCTTTGCACTTCTTCCACAGCCTGGAACTCTCCCCACTTAGCAGGACTCTCTCCTTCTCTCCCCCTACTCCCTCTCTCCCTTCTCTGGATACTCAGCTTAAAATTTAATCCTGTCCTTACTCCCTGCTTCCTCGCCCTTTCCACAGGTACTTTCTGGCATCCCTTTCCTGTCTGTTTTCCCTCTGCGGCACTTAGCAATTTTTAGCAGTTTACTGTTGGTCTTGTTGTCTGAGCGACTCCCCAAACTGGAATGGGAGTTTTGTAAAGCAGGACATGTGTCTCTTTTGCTTGTTGCTGAGTCCCAGCGACTAGAGCCAGGCCTGGTGCCAGGAGGTACACAGTGACTGTCGAGTGATGAGTGCCGCCCGTGGCTTCTGAGCAGGTGGGTGTTGTGGTCCTTTGGCTGTAGCTCACTCAAAGCTGAGTGGCTTCATTTTTGTTGGTGGTGACATTCTTCTTGGTAGGAGTCTGAACAGGCTTCTAGAGTAGCTCTGATGGGAGGAGTAGCTATGGACAGGAAGGAGTAGCTCAGGGCAAGGGGCCCTGGAGCTGTCCTGAGGGAGGTGCCCTTCCTGGGTTCAGCTGCGCTGTCAGTCTCTGAGGCTGCCACTGTGTGCAGTCCCTTCATGGGGGGTAACTGGTACTGGCCAGAGCTGATTCCCAGGCACATGGGCTGAGGTCAGTTGAGCTGCCCTTCCAGGGATGTGGCCAGAGCCGCTGCCAGGGAGAGCTTGGCCTCTCAGCCCCAGCCTGGGAAGGAAAACTCATCTTTTCAGAACAGAAAGAAAAAAGGTTGGGGAAGCAGGCAGGTTCTCGGGAGTGAGCCAGCCTCGAACACATCTTCCAGAGTAGGGTCTTTGTTTTCTTCCCGACCCACTCCCCTTCCTGATGGATGTCCTTCTTTCTGCTGCTACGTATTATTGACTGATCTGGGCCCAGAACCACCTGGCAAGTGCTGTGGGCCCATCTGTCTCCCCGCCTTTTCCTCCTCCTCCGCTTGACTCCAGATGGCAGGTCAGTGTGGGAACGGCCCTTTTGGAGAGGGCCCTTTGCATCCATGGGCTGGTTGATGCCCTGCAGGTTGACTGTTGTCACGTTCCAGGCCTGGCCCAGTGCTGCTGGTGGGGCAAATGGAAACCCACTGTGCACCCACAGGAAGGCATGGGGAACACCTGGGGAGGTGCTCAGAGGTCTTAGCTGCATGCCTCTCTGCAGAGGGGCAGAGGTGCATCCATCTCTGTCCCTTACACAGGCAGGAAACTGGTTCAGAGAGCTCAGGGCAGGGTCCAGAGCATCAGTTGGTGAGCAGGGCACCAGGACAGACCTCAAGTCCCTTAGCTCCACTCAGCACCTTCCTCATGCGCCCAGCCTGGCTCTGGAGGCTGTGGTTGCCTCAGGGGAGGTTACTAAAGAAAGGCCCCAAGTAATCTTTCTAGTAATGACTTCAGGAGACAGAATGTGAGGTCATCCAGGGCCATTATTTGCTATGAGCAGCCCACAAAGCTAAGAGGCAGGCCAAGGGGTTTGCTTCAGCTTCCTAGACAAGTACATCATCCCTGTCATAGCTTCAAAATAACAACAGGAAAGATGGGAAATAATTCTTTTGTTTTCTAATTAGACCAAGGTGGTAGCAGAAGTGGAGGTTTAAGATTAAAAAAGAAGCCAGACGCAATGACAAGTGCCTATAATTTCAGTTACTAGGGAGGCCCAAGGCAGGAGGATCTTAAGTTCAAGGCCAGCCTTAGCAACTTAGCAAGACCCTGTCTCAAAGTAAAAAGTAAAAAAGGGCTGGAGGTGGAGCTCAGTGATGAAGCATTGCTTGGCATGTAGGAAGCCCTGAGTTCAGTACCCAGTACTGGAAAAAAAAAAGAGAGAGAGAGAGATCGATGCCTGGTACCACCCACATAAATCAATTAAATAAAATTAAAAAGAAAATATGATTCTGAGGAGGCTGGGAAATGTGCAGGCACAGGCCACTTGAATTCAGGAGCAGGCACCTGAGGTGTTGCCCCACCCTGACCCTGAGCTGGTCAGCAGGGAGCACAGAAAGTCTGAGGCCTCAGGGGAAAGTCACAAGGGTCTAGGAGCCCTGGGTGTCATGGCGTGCCCGAGGAGAGCCTGCAGGTGCCACCCTGGGACCTGGTGAGGAGCCAGAGGACAGCCTCATCCCTGCCCTCCTATGGCCCTCATAATGGCTCTTTCATTCTCCTTTTCAAAAAACGAAATGTTGGTTACAACGTGACTATCCCTACTCTAGAGAACAGTGTAGGAAAACAAGAAAAAGCACTGAGAAGCATTGAGCATTTTCCCTTTGCAGGCACAGGGGCCATGTGCCTGGGAGAGACTGCCCAAGGGCGCGGCTGTGCCCACACTGGCTTAGCTTGGACCGTCAGCAGCCATGGCTGTCGGTTTTCCTTCCCTGCTCTGCCTGGTTGCTCTTGTCGGTCATTCGTGCTCTTTCTTCTCCTAGTCTAAGATTAGCTGCTGCCACTGGAAGGGAGCCCAGACATTTGACCCTGTAGCGCTGTGCTCCCCCAACTCCTTCCCGCACACCCACGCGTAGGACAAGGGCTTGTTCTCTCGTTTCCAGAATGACCACCTCCCTTGGCAAGTCCTGGCCTTCTCTCCCCAGCAAGTCTCCCAGCTCTCTGTAAAGTCTGGAGACTAGAGGGAGCTGGCAAGTGGCCGCTCCTGGACAGGGCAGTGTGCGGTTCGGGGCTACTTGACTCTCCCCTAATGATCCACTCCAATTTTTGGGAGGGGCTGATCAGGTGCTTCCTTCTGCATGTGTCAGGTTAGGATGCCATGGCTAGGTACTTGCTCTGACTGAAGTTTGGACTCAGAAGTACACAGCAAGTCTGAGAAAGCCTGGTGCCTTTCACCCTGGACTAGCAGAGGTACCCTAGGGCCCTCTAGCCTAGGTATCCCCAGAGCCTTGGAGTCAGGGGTACCAGATGACCATCAGCATCTTTGAGAGTCACAGGATGCTGTTCCCCTCTCAGTTTCTTTCTGTCTTCTTGGGCCTGCATCTCTGCTTTCTAGTCTTTCATAGTCTCGTGTATTCTGTTTTGGAGGCATGGGTGCTCTTCTATTCACCCCGCTCCCCACCCCCACCCACACCCCATGCATGGGGGTGAGCTGCTCCCTGTACACTGTGTCAGGACAAGGAAAAAGTGATTCAATTGCTATGGTCCATAATCTTCAGAAAAAAGTTGCAAAGAACCATGGATAAGGCCTAGAGTTTTCTGCATAGGCCAGTTCCTCGTTTGGAGTCTTAATTGTGTCTTTTTTAAGGCAGGGTCTCTTTCTTTAGTTGGACAGATGGCTCACAAGCCTTGATTTCATTTCTAGCTTTTGCCTTTCCTGAGAGGTTCTGATTCCAAAGCTCTTGTCTTCTGTGTAAGGAGGATCACAGGGACAGGCCCTTTCCTGGGTGGGTTGGGGAACAGAGACGTGGTAGAGGAAGGGGTACAGAAGGGGACACATGCTCTTTGCTTGCCTTCACTGCATACCTCAGCCAGAGCTTGGGAGCACTTCTGTATAGATACGGGAGTCTGTGAAGCTTCCAGGGACACCATTACCTTGGGGCTGGTGGGCCTCAGTGCACAGTGATCTGCTTTCCTCCCTCCTGCCCTGTGGGATCCGAGGAATTGAAGGTGAGACTGGCTGACTGTAGGAATGGCGCCCTTCATGTTATCACATTCTGGGTAGATGGGATTAGAGAGGTTCTGGTCAACCTGCAGGGACTTCCAGGGACACCCACCAGTGGTCAGGATCTGCCGGGGCCCCACACCTGCAGAGGTGGGGTGTTTTGGCCTGACTGCGTTGGCTTTGCCTCACAGAGAGGGCTGAGAAAGCAAGACAGGGTCCCATCCCACCTGGAGGTCTAGCACAAAACTGGTAGGGTCCCTCGTTCGTAAGCCACAGAGGCCATCTCCAGCCAGCTTACACCGAGACGTGCTCCCTGGGGCGATGACAGATGGCTGGCTGGTGGAGAAGAGTGTGGAGGGTCAGGGCAGTGGGGAGGACATGGCAGGGATTCATGGCAGGCTGAGGAGAAGTGGAGATTCATTCTTCTAGGCTGTGATGTCTCAGTGCCATACATCCCGGGTTCCCTGGCACCTTTGGGTGGGGAGTTGGAGGCTGGTGTGGGGAACTTGGGCAGGCCTGGTTGGTGGCCCTGCCTCTCCATGCTGTGCTTTCTCTCCTTCCCCACCGAGCTTAGCTTCTCAGGAGCCTAGTGATTTGGAGAGGCAGTAGGTTCTGCCCTACAAAAACTCCATGTCTGTTGGCCTGTTGTCCACAGTGAGTGGGTAGTGGAAGCAGTACAGGCTGGCACAAGCAGGCAGGCCCAGCCCCAGTGCCGGCTGTGTTGGGATAAGGTAAATAAGGCAGCCCCTTCCCCCAAGGGGCCTCCACTTCTAAAGCAGAGAATGCACGTGGGACAAGCACGCTGGTCTTGCTGGCAGCGTTAGATCTGTGGGGGGAGCCTGAGATGGGAGGGTACTGATCTAGCCAGGACGCTCAGGGAGGGCCTCTGAGGAGGCCACATGACAATATGGACACAGAGCATGTAAAGATAAGATCCTGGTGCAAAGGCCCTGGGGTAGCGGTAGCTGGCAACAGGAGTGAGGAGGAGTGCAGAGGGAGTGAGGGAGCATGGGCTTGGCTCACATGGGCCTGGGGGGCTGTGGGAGATGGGGTAGCCTGGATTTTATGCTGGTTGCTGTGGGAAGTTGTTGGAGAGAAAGGAATGACTTGATCTGATCTCTGCTTTAAAAAGATGACTTAGGGTTCTGTGTGGAAGGTGGAAAATAGGGGCCAAGAGCACCATGCTGGGTGCCAGGGGGCATGGATGGGGTGTTTGGAGTGGTAAGAGCACTCGTCTGGCCTGGGGAACAGGTAGCTGCTCTGGGGATCTGTAGCAAATGCTGACAGGTCCCTGTTGAGTGAGTGGGATCCTGGAGCCCTGTGTGCTGGCCAGGGCTTCCTGGCGCAGGCCATGACCAGCCGATAGCCCTCCTGCCTGCTTGCAGCGTGGTAGTACCCACTCATGTGTGCACGTTCCCTGGATGGGTGTGGGTCAGGAGTATCCTGGGCTGCCCCTGTCTAGATCACACCAGCTTATTAGAACGAAAGGCCATGTTGTCCCACCAAGAAGGCGGGGCTCTGCTCTGCTGCTTCCTGCTTTTGTCTGTCTGCCCCAAGTCGTCTTTTGCAGCTCATGCTCGCCAGTGAAGCACACAGGCTGTGACAGCCTTCGTGCTCCCTTCTGCTTGCTACAGTCCCTGTCCTGCAGTGGACTTCTGCGGGCTCCCTGCTGGGTTGCTCTGCTACCTGTCCAGCACAGGAGGTGGGGATTGTGATTCCTCAGTGGCTGTTGGCCTTGTCCTGGGTGCTTCCCTAATACTGGGAACTTGTCTCCCTTGGCAGGCCTGGCACCTGGCAGGGGAGAAGCCCCATTTCTCTCTCTGAACCCTTTCCCTGAGAGCAAGGTGCCTGCCTAGGTCCCATCTGTGAGGGTGGCATAGCCCAGTGGGGGACTCTTTTATGTTTGTCACCCGCTCTTCATTGGGTTACTTTGGTGTGGCTTTCAGCTGTGCATCCTGTAGTGTTAAGTGTCAACCGAGGGGGAGGCAGCTGGAGCTCTCTTTCATGCGTTCCAGATATTTCCACACATGGCTATAGAATAGGAGGTCACATCACTTGGGATCGAAGAAGGTGAGCTAGCCTGATGATGTAAGGATTGTTGTCAACCAAGGAAGGAAGAGCTGCCCTCCACAAGTTCCTTCTGGTTGATCAACGCCAGCTCAGGTGTTTCTCTAGGAAGCCAGCCCTGACTGCACCCCGACCCAGCACACTGGCATAGGCCCCCCATCTCTGTGTAATGTAAAGCCTTGTGTACATGACTGTGTCCTTCCTGAGGCAGAGCTCTTCTTCACCTCTGTGTCCCCAAGCTGGTCATGGTGGACACTGAAAAACTACGGGATAAATGCAGTGGTGTCTAAATGCAGAGATCCCTGGATGGAGCAGATGGGGATGGGTGAGGGAGCTCATGACAAGCACTCTCTTATCTGGGTGAGTCAGGTGTTCCTAGTCAGCCCCACCCTCCTTCCAGGACTTCAAGGATTGGGCCCTGGGCTCCTGCCCACTTCTCAGCCTAGAAGCCTTGCCTGTTCTTGTCGTGGGGGGTGTGAGAGGAAGTTTTGGGGGCTTCCCTCAGAGTTGGAGGTGATTTGTCTGGGGCCATTAGCTGCTTACACCATGGCAAGGTCAGCACCTAGCACAGCCTGCACGTAGATGATTGCCACTTCCTGTCTATTGGGCAAATTAATGAGGGAGAGAGGGAGTTAGTCTTTTGGAATACTTTTTTTTTTTTTAATTTTTTTTAATATTTATTTTTTAGTTTTCAGCAGACACAACATCTTTGTTTGTATGTGGTGCTGAGGATCGAACCCGGGGCCGCACTCATGCCAGACGAGCGCACTACCGCTTGAGCCACATCCCCAGCCCTGGAATACTTTTTAAAAAAATTTTTTTGTAGCTGTAGATGGACAGAATGCCTTTATTTTATTTGTTTATTTTTATGTGGTACTGAGGATCAAACCCAGTGCACCACACATGCTAGGCAAGTGCTCTGCCACTGAGCCCCAGCCCCAGCCCTAGTCTTTGGAATACTTGAGGCAGACTTCCTTCAGGTGCCGATTGGGTGGACTCTTCCTCACCAGCAGCTAGAACAGGAACACCTGAATGTCAGCACAAGGAGCTCCCAGAATATTTCATGCTCAGATTGTCGTGTAGTCATGGAGCGAGTGCAGGGGTATGGGCTCTTCCAGGCCTCCTTGGCCGGTTCTCCACAGTAGCCATCAGTGTTCAGTGGAAGCTAGCTGTGGGCTGTGAGGGAAGATGGAGGATGCTCACAGTGGAAGGGGAAGCCATTGTGAAAATGTAGCAGCCAGGAGTTCAAAGCCATAGCTCTCAGGTTGCGACCAAATGGAACCAGTGAGTTTCTGGTCCAGTCCAATGAGAATGACAGGGGGGCCTGTAGTGCTGTAGCTGCAGAGCGGCCTGTGGAGCAAAGGCCAGTGGTTTTGAGCATGGCAGGAAGACTCCAAGGGGGTTCTGGCAGTGGGAGAGGGCCCTCAGCTCTTCCATGCTGAGAGGCCCTGCCTCTCCCAATCTCTTCCAGCCCTGTACTGAAGTTTGTCCTACTGTTTACCATTGTACCCCCAACCCCTTATCACTTATGTGGGGAGATCCCCTCATGTCAGATGGATCCATCCCTGGCTGGAGATGTGGGACAGTCTAGGTCCAGATCCGTGCAAATGTTGTCTCTTGGAACGCTTTTCTCCTTTCCCCAGTCTGACGCTGGCAAAAGGCAGTTTTCCCTTTAATTGTGACTTTAGCAAGAGATCAGTGCAGAGTCATGTGTGAACGCGCTTCTTATGACTTAAAGAGTGAATAGCTTTTCTGGTTGTTTTCAGCACACGCCAAAGAAGATGAGTCAAGGACCTACCCTTTTCTCTTGTGGAATTATGGGTGAGTAACCGCATGGCCAGGGGCCATCCTCCTCTGGTTGTCACAGCCAGGTGAGATGCTGAAAGCACTTTCTGCACATGAGTCCCAGAAGAGCCCTGGGGACCCTCTGTGTGTTTCCATCCCCAGTGGTGCTGGAAGGTCTGGGGGCTGTTGGGGTGACTGAGGGGACAGAAACTGGGCTGTGGTTTACAAACCGTGTCCAAGTCTTAACATTGAGAGTTTCTGTCTGATTATTATAATTCTTGGTGATTTTTTCATTCAGGAGATACAGCTAACATACAAAGTAAAAATCTCATATAGCTCCATTTCCCAGTGATAACTGTCGGTACTTTTATGCTTGTTTTTTGCATTTTTTTAACGTAGACGAGTCTATGATGAACATATAATTATATAAAACTGTATTTGTTTTTCCACTTGGTAGTTCTGCAGCATGAAAAGTATTCATTTCATGTATTTCGATGGTCTGCAGTACAGCATTGTGTGGATGTATCAAAATGTCCTTAACAATAAAATTTCTGTGGCTTCTGGGTAAAGGTGCTTTTGAATTTTCTGTTGTCATTACAGTGACTAAGTGTCTGAGTCTTGTCTTTCACATTATTCCTTGGAGCTAGTTCCCAGGAGGGGAACAGAGAGGCCAGAGGGAAGGGACCTCTTTCCGGCTCTTGATTTGGGCTGTCGGTCTGCCTTCTACAGGGGGTACCTCAGTCCTCTCTTGCCATACACATGTGACTTGCTATTTCTGATAGGGACCAAACAGGTGACCGTATCGGTTATGTGGATTTCTTGATGCTTCAGATGATTGGGCAGAGTATTTACTTTTGCTCTCTCTCCATGACACTCCTGTCCCCCTCTGGGGTGTCCTTTCAGATGACACATCAGCTCAGAGACTGGACTTTGACAGTGGGCATTTACTATTTACTGTAGGCTGAGGGTTGTGTGTCTTGGGAGGAGCAGGTCAAGTCATCCTCGCCTTCCTTTCCCAGCCCCTTTCCTGTGTGCCCAGTGTTTCCTTTTCCTTCTTTTGAGGCATTTCCTGTAGATGAGACATGAGAGTGGAGGAGCACTGGGTCTGTTGTGGTGAGCACTGTGCGGGGTGCTGAACCAAGCTTCTTGTACGCCACTCCAAAGATGTGCTTATTCACGTAGGAGGAAACTGAGGTCCCTTGGAGGCAGACTTGAATCAGGTGGGGGAGAAGGAGACGTTTCCTTCTCAGTCACATGCCACAGCTCTGGGAGAGCTGGGTGGTCCTCTTTGATGCTACCACTCAGAGGAAATGGAACCAGAGATCACCTGCCTTGGAGTGCTATGTGACACACTTTTGAGGCCTGTCCCCACATGATTGAATACCTCCTTAGTGGTTAACGGTTTTCAAACCCTCTGTGTCCCAGCATGTGGCCTGCAAGCCTGCTGTCTCTCCTTTTCCTGGGACAGTGTCATGACTGAGTTGCCGCCTTCCGTGTGCCCAAGAGAGAGGGAAGGAATCCTTGAGCACGCCCAACTCCCAACCTGTGACTTCAGCTTAAAACAGCCAGACTATTAACCTGGACAGTTGGGATGGTGGCCTTGATTCAAGGCTGTTTGTGCTTTAGGCTTCCCTGGGCTTTAAACTGTGTGAACCATAGTAAGGTGAACCCTCCTGGGGTGGAGGCAGTGTTAGGTTTGAGTTGTCACATTGAACTTCTTAACTTCTCTGAACCTCAGTTTCCTTGTCTGCAAAATGGCAATCACAATAGCACCCATGTTGTAGGCTTGTCGTGAGGACTCTGTGACATTGTTTTGCAAAGAGATTAGTATAGTAGGAGCATTTCATGAGTAGTAGTTCAAGAGGGGACTGAGACCTAAGTTGAGGATCCCTCTTCCAGAGAAGGGGCCTCCAAGTCTAAACAGAGGGACTGTGGTGGTTTCCACTGGAGAGGGGGTGAGGGAGCTGCCCTTGTAGGGGTGGATTCTCAGGCCCAGAGACTGAGGGAGAGAGGCCTGGGGAAGGAGTCATGTGGGCAGACGCTTGGATTGCCTGCAGCCTGCTTTGTCCTGGGGAGGCCAGGGCTTGCAGGAGGTATCAGGCTATGTCCCCCTATTCTTGTTAGAAGAGTAGCCCTTTAGGAGCTCTGTTCCTGTGTTGGGGCCTCTGCTCTGTAGGGCAGTTGCTGAGGCACTGCCTGTCGGTCCAGGGAGCACCAGGGGTGGCTGTGCAGGTGGTGGGTCGCGGGCAAGCCCGCATCCTGCTCTGCGTCTCTCTCTCTCTAGTGCACCATCCTTCTCTGACTCAGCCTCCTCCTGTGTTTGGGACCCTGCCCTGTGTGATGGCGCATTACCAAGGCTTTGCACTTACCATGGTTGGTTGCAGTGGTTTATTCTAGTAGGTATAATTGAGTACCTATCGTATGTCAGGCACTTAGTGCTGGGTAGAGCAAACTAGGGTCTGTACCTACCTGCAGCGAGATTGCTGTCCTGCTGGAGGAGAAAGAGCAATAGTGAATTCCCCAGAGCACAGGCCCAGCTTGCAAGACCAAGGAGTCCTGAGAGCCACAGGCATGTCTCCCTGTCTTCCTATCCCATGGCATCCCCTCGGCCAATCATAGGGATTCAGAGAGACAGCAGCACCCTAGAGGTGCCACTAGGTTCCTTCTGCTTCCAGAACTTTCTGGCACCTGCTGGGTGTGGGTGTCAGCAGTCAGGAGCCCCCCAGGCCCCTGTGCTGGTGAAAGCTCAGGTTATTTCATCCCATTAACCTGCGGGTCCAGGTGTTGCGGCCCTACCCTGCTGTGAGGACTAGGAGTGCACCCGGTTGTGAGATTTCATCTTGGGTGGGGCTGCTTTTCAGTGGCGGGGAAGAGAACACCCTAAGGGACTGGCTAGACTTTTTAAGCTGGTTTTGGGCCCTTCCAGGGCTGGACAATGCTGAGCAAAGATAAAGTGCCAAATTATTATAATCACCCACCCCCAGCCAGTCTCCCAGAGATAAAGGGCTCTAGTGCGGGCCTTGATCAGTGGAATTCTCCCATGAGGGCTGGGGACTGTTGGCCCTGTGACTTGGGGGTTTCCCCTCACCCCATGTAAGGGTCCTAGCTGAAAACCAGTATGAGTCTGGGTTCCATAAATGCTCTGAAGGAAATGCCAGCAACTACATTGGCAGTATGACTGTTGCTGCTTCTTAGAAGGCCCCCTCCCGAGTGGCTGGGCCTCCTCTGCTCCCACCCAGATGAAGTGCGTTACTAACATAATCAAGTGCTCAAAGCAACAGGTTTTTTTTTTTTTTTTTCCCCTCCTCCTCTCAAGTACTTCATGCTTTGTGATTTCGAGCTGGATACCAGGCCTCTCCCCACCGTTGTCCCCCAGTCTAGTTTGGGGCTTAGTACAGAGAAGTGTTTTTGTGCTTTTCCAAAATAAGGGAGAAAACAAAGCCAGGGTGAGGTGCCAATGGGAGAAGCCGGGCAGAGTGGAGCCCAGCCCTGCCTTCCTGCTCTGTGTCTGGCTGAGGCCTTTGGGGCGCCAGGCTTGCCCCATCACTGTAGGTCCCTTCTAGCAAAGGCCAAGTTTTTCTGGTTTCCTTTCTCGCCCCTCAGGTCATCCCCAGCCCAACTTCTGTGCTGAATTGAAATTTCCTTTGCAGATAGCTTCTCTGGGGAAGAGCCCTACATGACCATGGACTGTGCTCCCGACACAGGAAACCTGGGCCAGGAGGCAGCTCTGTGGGTGCAGCCCACCCTCTTATCAGCTGGCCAGTCTGGAAGCCACCCTCCTGTTCTGACATTGACTCCTGCTGGGTGCGGGGAAGGGAATCCACTAGGTTGGGTGAGGCAGAGACTGCACACGGAGCTTTAGTTGCTGGTCCCTCTAGATCCTCTGCCATTTGCAGTGGGGGCTGCTGCTTTATGCTGGCCTGGGGGTCACACGTGTACCGGTTTAATCTTATTCGGTAAAACAGGGCAAGTGGGGTGAGAGCAGCCTCCATTCACCACCCTCAGCTAATTGCAGCCATTAAACGAGTTCTGTGTTGCAGGGACAATGGACACCACACATTCCATTTTCCTCGCCACTCAGGCGAGGAGAAGACCTGGAAATCACGTAAAATGTGAGAAAGCGAAAGCAATGCCAATTATTTCAAAAAGGCCACTAGGAAAAGTCTTGTAAATACAAGTCAATGGACAGAGAACAAAACAATTCATATGCTAAAAAAAATTGGCTGGAAACCCATAATTACTTTAGGAGTTATGGTGATAAATTATTTATTAATGTAAATGATTTCACAGGCAAAGAACATAGAGGAAACTTGAGCAGAAGGATCATACATTATGTATAAAAAGGAATTGTAAAAATATTACAGCACCCCTCCTTGTGCCGCCTGGGCTTAGGTTTGTCAGCATTTTAATTATAAGCCCTTACTTCAGTGTTTAATTACTTGGCTGTTAAAGTCTCCTCTGTACATAAGAGGGCTCTCCCCGGGGGCACTCTCTGGATGGATTTTTACAGGGGAAACCAGTTGGCTGTGTTGAGCTGCATAGGATGCAGAGATTCTGCTTTGAGATTCGGTAACTTGCCATCGTCTAACTCCACCGCTGTTCATCATCGACGGTGGAATGTGATTGCATCTTGTGTTCAGGAGCGGGCATTTAGAGACTGAGTGTTTTGGTTTCTTAGAACAATCAATCAAATGAATGGAATACAGTGAAAAATAGCAGAAACAAAATTAGCTGCTTAGGCCCCACTTTTGGTCTCTGCTGCCTTTTCTGTCTTTCAGAGATTGCCCTTTTGAATTTGGTCATTGGGCCAGGGCCTTCTCTTAGAAACCACTTATTTCAACATAGGCCAGCAAGAGATTTGTTCTCACTGAAAACTTGACATCCAAATACAAGCATGCATATGTACAATTAAAAAAATTTTTTTTGTAATTGTGTATGGACAGCATGCCCTAATTTTATTTGTATGCGGTGCTGAGGGTTGAACTCAGTGCCTCACACATGCTAGGCAAGCGCTCTTGCCACGGAGCTACAGCCCTAGCTCGCATATGTATGGTTTTTTTAAATCACTTTTTAAAAATTATTTTGAATTTACCTTTATTGTGATCTATGTATGACTTTTAAAATCTCTAGAATAGCCCAAGATTTGTCTGTATATGGTGCTTTAAATTCTTCCTTGCACCATTTATGAGTTTCAGAAAGTATTTCTGGAATAAACTACAGAATGGAAGTAGACATGAAATGGAGATGGTGTGTGCTAGCTGTTTACAGTGACAAGTGAGAAAGGGTCCTTCTGGACTGCCTTGTCATACAGGTTGGGCTGACGTTGGGTGGGAGGACCACGATAATGCCAGAGGATAGGCAGTGGCTACTGCAGGCTGCCTTTGGGTGCTGCACCCTCCATGGAGAAGGATGTCAAGGTAGACAGCCTGACCTAACTCAAGAGCATGGCCTTGGGATTGCAGGTTAGGTTTAAGTCTGAGCTCTGGTTTGCTAGTTGTATGTCTGTGGGGGAGACTTGACACTGCTCTGAAACTTGGTTTCCTCACCAGTAAAGAGGGATTGCTGACAACTCTAGAGATGAGTAATGTGCTCGGGTCACACACTCATGCTCTTTCCCAGCCTCAGCAGGAGCCCAGTTATTAGTTAGTACTAGGGGTACTAGTTAATGGACAGCTAATATGCCATTATTGACATTTTCCCAAAGAGCTCTTCCCACTGTCAGTGCCCCTGGCAGTGTAAAGCACCCGCCTTGCTGTGTGCAGCTGCCCATTTCATAAGCTCTCTGCACATCCACATCCAGGGAGGACTCCAGAGCCATGCACCAGACTGACCTTTCCATTCCTTCAGAGTTTTTGTTGCCATGGTGAATACTAGCTGTTGCCTACACATTTATGAATACTCCTGGGGGATGAAGGAGAAGGTCCCTGCCAGAGCTGAAAAGTCTGTCACAGAGCCTTGGTTGGAGAGGCTGAGGCCCATACTCCCAGCTCCCAATCTTGTTTGTTTTTTACACCTTGGCAATCTCACTGGGTCCCATTTTGCAAGTGCAAAAACTTCCCACAAGTTGTGGTAGCTGCGATGGGCCATCCCTGCTGTGCAGGTGAGGGAGGGCTCTGGGAACCATTCTGAACCCCTATCTTTGTCCTTAGCAGCTTCTTTGGCTTCTTTCAGAGTCCTGCAGGCCAGTCTTCCTGCTTTCCTACATGGAGTCCCAGTGGAGTGTCCCTCGTCCCTCATATGAGGAGCTGGGTGTCTTATGTCACTGTCCCTGAACTCAAGACACAGCTACCATTTTGTTGTCCATTACAGGAAAGCTGGAAGGATGAGAGGCTGCAGTCAGGCTGGGGAAAACCCAGGAACCTTTCCTCCCAACACAGCTCTCAGTTGAGTCTCTATTCTGGTGACACAAAGAAGACCTCCAGTGGGACAGGAGCTCTGAAGTCCATTAAAAAAACAGATGACACCATAGTGGGCACTATCATGTTTTGCCCTTCTTGTCCTTCCATGTCTTGCATAAGGTCACTTTAGCAAAGCTGCCTCAGGCAGAGTCCTTGTAGCCAAGACCAGGCTCGAATAGGGCAGCCCTAGAGCAGGAAGTGGTCTTTACAGCCCAGGTGGACAGGTGCAAAATCTGGAAACCAAGCTGGGTGATCTGGTGAGAGGCTGCTCCCTGGGCCTCAGAGGCTACTAAAATCTTGCCTCTTGGTTGTACACTTAAGGTGCTTAACCTTTTCTAGAGACCACATTTTGCTGTGGTTATGTCATTTTAATGGACTGTCTAAAACAGTACAGAGATCTCCAGAGTTATCAAATTCTTCTATCTTTTGAACATAATAAGGCTTATAGTCCCCCAAGAATCTGGGCCCCTGGGAATTTCCCTTTGAGTTTAAGGGCAGAAATGGAAACAAGAACATTCGAGGTCAAATGCCGTTTGTGTTGCTTTGAGTGTTTTTCTTTCTTTGAGCTCTAGCTCTGTGCACCAAGGACCTTCTGCCCTCCTTGGTCAAGGGTTGGCAGGACCAGATCCTTATGATTGTGACTTTGGGATTGGAGTCCTTGTCTCCATGTGTGTGGGCATTTGATACTGTGGTGCCTTGCAGCGCAGACAGAAGTCAGAAACTTGAAGCTTAGTCCTCGGGTATCAGCTTTGGAAGAGTCCTTGGTCACCTAGTTCATCTGAAAAAAGGACTGGGCCTCAGGGTGGCTGCGTGGCTGGCCCTCCTATTTGTAGGCAGCGTGTTAGGCTGTATGGAACGCGTGTACTCTCGTGCATAATTTTAGATTTGTGAAGGGAGCTCTCTGGGGATTTCAAAAAGCTTTGGGTACCCCTGAAGGCTAAAGTAATAGAGATGGCATGGAGTGACCAGCTGGTGCCCACGCTCAGGCTGGGTGCTGTTGCACTGTGCCCTGCTCTGGTGGTACCTTGGTATCGGGCTCGAGGTGAGTGGAGAGCTCCTTGTGAAGCTTTGGGCCATAGTGTGACCTCTGGGGAGATGGTGGTGGCTTCAGATACTTCCTATTCACAGGAGTTAGTTACCTCTTAGGCCCCTACCAGTGGTTGTCTGTTTAGAGCTCTGCAACTTGAAGCCTGGAAGGGCCCTACCAGCCTATGCAATATGAGCCTCCTAAGTGAGCCTTCTCTATGGCTGTACTTCCTATAATCAACCAAACCAAAAGCAAAACAGAAACATCAACTTTCAAAGATGTTGAGTCCAAATTTTTGGGAACTGGAATCATCGACCCTGCAGAAGTGCCCTGAGTCTGGTTGGTGGTCTGACTGTGCTGCTGTTCTGCTGTGCAGCCTGAAGTCTGGAGCAGTGGTTCTCAGCATTTTTATATTAAAGTAACCCAAAGAGCTAATTAAAATGCAGATTCCTACCCAAAGAGATATCGATTTACAAGTCAGGGATGGAGCCCAGTAAGCTGCATTTTAACAAACAATCCCCCTCCCTGGGGATGTTCCTGCACTTGTTCCAGAAACCACAGTTTGGTTGTGTAGAGAATATAGATGCTGTTTCCAGCCTAAGTCTACAAAGATTGATACCTGACTGCAGAAGAGCTAAGCCCAAAACATAAGAATGTTTTCCAGGCTGGAACGCAGTGGAGCACACCTGTAATCTAGCACCTCAGGAGGCTAGGGCAGGAGGATTTCAAGTTGAAAGCCAGACTCAGAACTTAGCAAGGCCCTCATCAAAATAAAAAATTAAGGGGCCGGGTGTGTAGCTCAGTGGTGAAGCCATGCTGAATTCAACGCCCAGACCTCCCTGCCCCCACCAAAAAAAACAAAAAAACCCCAAATTTTCTGGTGTTGGCTTACTGAAATTAGTGTAATGATGGCCACCGTTTTTGAGAGCCTATTCCAGGACCTGTACTGGGCCCTTATTTTCTTCACACAGCAGTTCTGAGAGATTAAGGAGCTTGAAGCACTGAGGTTTGAACCAAAGGCCATGCCCCTTTACACCACACAAAGTGACCTCCCCATGTCCACAACTTGTTGATTTTAAAGAATTAGGGTTGTTTGTGTAGAAGTAATATTGAGTGGGGGGGCCGGGCACCTCATGGGTCTTCTCAGAGCCCTACCGAAGCCCTTTTCCCTTGCGAAGTGTGATATTGGGGACTAGTGGGGGGTAGCGTGCCATTAAATATTTGCTTCTGTTCCTGTTTCTTTTGTCTGATGACCTGACCCAACAAATTGCTTTCTGTTCCCTGAGTGAAAGGGGGCAACACAGGGCTAAACATAGCATTGATTGTTTCTACTTTCTCATATTGTACTTCTCAAGGTGATAAAGATAGAGACAATTACAATATTATCTATACTGCAGACAGGACAAGTGGCCACCCGGCTGGTGTTGATACACAGTAGCAGTTCTTTGCATTTTCAAAGTATTTTAGATATAACTCCACTAACCAGTCTCCTGGCTGCTTCACATGTAGCCATCTGTGGCCCAGATGCAGGGGAGAGTTCAGCAGGCCCAGGTTGGACCTGCCTGGCCAAGGAAGGGTCACTTGTGTCAAGGAAAAATGATAAGCAAGACCCAGTGAACCCCTGTAGCCTCCTTTGGATTTTGTCACCCATTCCTTCCATCACTCCCCTCACCATGCTGTGGGCCCCACTCAGTGCTGTGCGCTGGGAGCCATGCTGGGCTGTGCTCTGGAGCTGGTGGAGAGTGGTAGACATGTAAGCAGATGATTAAAGCTCATGCGACATATAATTGGAAATCTAGGCAAATTGCTGTGGTTGCACAGGGGGTCATGTGGAGGAGGAGGTTTTGATTCTTAAATTGAAGAATCAGAGGTTCTCTTAGTGGAAGGAAGATAAAGTCAGAAGAACATTCCAAGTTGTTTTGAAAGTATGAAGGCATTAAAGAGCGGAAGTCTGGGGGAAGACTGTGACCATGGTCACATTGTGCTCCCACAGAACCAGTGGACTGAGATGAGAACTGACTCTACGTGATTCTTCCCTACAACGAAGAACTCTTACATATTTAGGTCATATCAGTTACTGTTTGCAAGCAGGATGCAGTAGAGTTCACCATTCAACCCCAAGACCCACTAGGGGCTTGTTGTCAGCCTCAAGTCCCTGTTGATTGGACTCGCAGCCTCTGCATTCAGATTCACCTATGTTCATTCCTGCAGTCTCAGTTGTGAAACCTTTTAGTTTCATAGCGAATTGCTGGCGTGTAAGGGTCACTCTCCAGGGTTATTTATCCTAAACCAGGAGAGGTATGATTTGAGGGCTGATTGGGAACTTTCAAGGGTCATTTTGACTCTGCATGATTCTGGTCTGACTTCCAGTGTCATAAGAAGTTTGGTGTCTGGGGTGAAGGGTGTGCTGGGGAAATAGTGGTCAGGCCTGCATGCCAGGCTGAAATGTCTGCATCCCAAGAGGCAATAATGGACAATTGCCAAGAGGCCAGACCACAGAGGTGGAGGCCGCAGGAAATTTTCTAGAGCCAGTGAGGAAGTGGAACTGTAGTTGGGAGTCCCTGAGGGATCCAGTTAAAAAGTGCCACCATCACAAGGCAGCCATGGGAGGGAATGCACTGCCAGTTGAGAGAAGTGCCAGGTTCACATTTATGTGTCTCCCAACTCCTCCCTTCTCGTGATTTCCCTTAAGATGGGGAAAATTCCAGGCCAGTGTAACAAAAATGGAATAGAAAGTGTCATCCTCAGAGGATGGGATCAGTCTCTTCTCATTTCATGGGTTTTTTGAGGTCTGGTCAAGACACAATCTGGCAGGTGCCGTAGGCGCCTAAGTACCGGCCCGTGTAACCGTCTTGAGGCCCTCACTGTGCTGTGGCTGGGCCCAGTGGTTCCTTTCTCAATCCACCATGTTCCTGGCCCATGTGGCACCATAGTACCTTGCCCCCAAAGAGAAGTTGGTGGCCAGCAACTTCTGTAAACCCAAAGGAACAAATGCAGAGGAGGACAAGGGTTAGGCCCTGGCCCTGGCTCTGGTGCTGGCCGTGCTTCACTTCCTGAATTAAGGCAGAACTCAGCACCAGTGGACTTAATGGTAAGAGCTTTCACATACTGGCTAACACAGTTCTCAGAAGATTTGAAAATTGTAGAAAAACAAAAATAATAAAATATCAATCAAGCAAACATTGACCCATCAACTATTAACATTTTGGTTTATTTTCTTCTTCATGTATAACATAGTACATATTTTACTAAAGAGAAATCAAACAGTCTTATATTCTGCTTGTGTGTGTGTGTGTGTGTGTGTGTGTGTGTATGTATGTGTGTGTGTGTGTGTCTGTCTGTCTGTCTGTGTTTTACTGGGGATTGAATTTAGCCTTGCACAATTTGGCAAGTTCTCTTCCACTGAGCTACACCCCCAGCCCTTTTTTATTTTGAGACAGAGTCTCACAAAGTTGCCAAGGCTGTCCTCAAACTTGTGATCCTCCTGCCTCAGCCCCATGGTAGCTGGGACTACAGGTGTGCGCCATTGTGCCCAGCTTATGTCCTGTTGCTGCCTCTTAGCATCACACTGCTAGCATTTCCCCATGCCCTTAAATAGCCTTGAAACTGCTTTTCACACTCTGTGTTATTCCTTGACAATTCACTTAACCAGCCCTCTACAGTAGGACTTTTAATTATATTTATCATTTTGCTGTCACTAAGTCATTCTGATGAACATTACCACACATAGGTCTCCCCTTTTTCTTAGAACAACTTTTTTCCTTCTTAACATATGGTCAAGACTTAGCCCATGTTAGTTTATATTTCTTCTAATTTTACTTTATTATTTTAATTAACTTTGACCTGCTGACTAATGTCAAATTGAAACTTTTAAAAGACTGGTGAATATTCCAGGGGAATGCATTTCATGAAGAGCGAAGATATATTTGAATAAAAAGATATTTACTTGTAATGTTTGTGTTTGGAAGTTATTTATCAAATGCAGCTGAAGAAACAGGTATTGCACTTGCTATGGTCAAGATCTGGGAAGATACTGGGATGAGTGAATTGGATGTTTAGCCACAGTTCTGCTTTGTTCTCACCTGGCTTACAGAAGATTTCTTTCCTGTGTTTTCACCATCTGAGATCCTTCATGGATAGGTTTCTCCTTGTGTCCCCAGTCTAGGGTCCCAGCTCCTCAGGCTTGTGTCTGTAATGTGGCAGGTGCCTGAAAGGAAGAAGCATCGCACTTAGCCCTGATGTAGCTTTTCCTGTGGCTCCTGGACTTGCCCTTGGGTTGCATTGTTCATCCCCCTTGAAACCAGCATGGTAGCGGCTAATTGTGATGTTTGTTTGGGACCTGTCTCTTGGTACTCTTTGAGAAGTGGCAGTGAGTAAAGGAGTAATTCTCATAGTCCTTGCTGCTGGAGCATGTGTCGTGTGTGGGTTAAATCAGTTTTCTAGACCTGTAGCACAGCTTTCCTGATCTGAAGCTCCCGAGGCAGGGCTGGTGTCAGGCTCACTTGTGCTTCCCTTCAGCACACTAGTGAAGTGAAGAGACCATGGGCTCTGTATCATGTCATTTGTCAGTTGTAGACCTGGGCCAGATACCAAACTCCCCCGAGCCTCAGTCTTCCCATCTGGGCCACGGTGGTCCCTGCACACAAGGTGCAGTGCGGCTCTTACCCAGGGTGGATGCTCAGTGACTGATCCCCTCTGCGAAACAGCGAATGCATTTAAATACCTGCTGAGCATCATTTCAGGTTTTATTTCTACCCTTGTGCTGTGTGCCTGACTGAAGCCATTCATTATTGACAAAATTTATAAATATACGCAGGTTAGAAAAGATAGGAAGTACTAATATGTTGATTCCTGAAAGCATAGGAATTTGACATTTGAAATTAATTTCTTAATTCTGCTTTTGTACTCTAAGCCTGAATACAGGGACTATGTCAAATTTATCTTTGCATCTCCTAAAATTCCCAGCATATGCTTGATTTTATAGTAGAAAAACTTGAATATTTCAATAAAATAAAAGTTCAAGTGCAAATTCAGCATTTTATAGCAGGGTTAGCTTATTTATTCATGCATTTAAGTAGAGATCCGAATGTGTAAATTTAAATTGAACCCTGAAGTCTGTGCAGCCCAAGACTTGCTCTTACAGATTTTAATTGCTTTAAATATCCTCAGTTTCAGGAACGAATCAAGTGAACACACAGAACACGCTGTGCACACAGAACACGCTGTGATTGGTAGCTGTTGTTGATGTTGTTGAGCATTTTGATGGAGGGGACATAAATCAGTAATAAATTCAGTTTCTGTTTTTAGCAAGGGCTTTAAAGATACAATTCGGATGAACTAACCCAGCAGCACCCCAACCCCCTTTTAATGTTGACCATCTGAAGTGCCGGAAGTTTTGACTTTGGTCATGGTCTTCTGCCAGGGCATCCAGTCCTGTCCTAAGAGCAATAGAGAACTGAATAGGGACTTAGTAGATACATTGCCCTGAGTCTACCCCCAGCCAGGGCAGGGTACAGAGCAAGACATTTCCTGCTTGTAAGAAGAGAAAGAACTTGGAGTGAAAAACAGCTTGCATTTTCCCGAGAGACAGTGCAGTATGGTGGGAAAAAGGCCTCTCAGAAACGCCAGCTGTGTCTGAATCCTAGGCCACGCTCTGCTTCTAGCCCAGCATGCTGACACTCGCTTCCACTGTCTCAGCCTCAGTTTCTCATCTGAGAAATGAGGTTGAACTGGAGGTTTTTTTAAGGGCCTTCTGACTCCCATGTGGAAAATAGGCTGTTGGTGTATAGGAAGAGAGAGCTGGTGTGAAGGCCTCTCAAATCCTGTTTTTTCTTTTTGTCATTTATGCACCAGAAAATGACAGATGGCGAGACCTGGACAGGAAGTGCCCTCTTCAGGTTGACCAGCCGAGCGCCAGCATCTGGGAATGCCTGCCTGAAAAGTGTCAGGACGGCACACTGTGGCATCAGGAGGCTGTGACTGCCTGTGCAGTGACCAGCCTGATCAAAGACCTCAGCATCAGTGACCACAACGGGAGCCCCTCAGCACCCCCCAGCAAGCGCCAATGCCGGTCACTGTCCTTTTCTGATGAGATGTCCAGCTGCCGGACGTCATGGCGGCCCTTGGGGTCCAAAGTCTGGACACCTGTGGAGAAGAGACGGTGCTACAGCGGGGGCAGCGTCCAGCGCTACTCCAACGGCATCAGCACCATGCAGCGGAGCTCCAGCTTTAGCCTCCCTGCCCGGGCCAATGGGCTTTCCTCACCCTGCCACCAGGCGGTATTGCACCACCGCTTTGGGGGACAACCCTGCCAAGTGGCACCAGGCTTGGCCTCCTGTGGACAGGCAGGTGACACCTGGACCCCCGACCTGCACCCCACAGGAGGGGGCCGGCTAGACCTGCAGCGGTCCCTCTCCTGCTCACATGAGCAGTTTTCCTTCGCGGAATACTGTCCACCCTCAGCCAACAGCACACCTGCCTCAACACCAGAGCTGGCGAGACGCTCCAGTGGGCTCGCCCGCAGCCGCTCCCAGCCATGTGTCCTTAATGACAAGAAGGTTGGTGTAAAACGGCGGCGCCCTGAAGAAGTGCAAGAGCAGAGGCCTTCCCTAGACCTTGCCAAGATGGCACAGGTAGGTGCCACAGGGGCCTGAAGGGGGCTGCAGAAGCACTTGGTGCTCAGTGGATGGAGCCTCTGTTGGTTCTAGTCTGTTCCAGCCAAGTGCACAGTGCCACTTTCAGAAGTGCCCAGGAGTGGGTTAATTCCCTTGTCTTTAAAATCCTGTTTAAAGAAGATGAATTCAAGTTCATTTTTAAAAAGTGTCCATTTCTTTCCATTTAAAATGAGACACGCTCTTTCCCTGTGGTGCGCAGTGCTAGTGGGTACAAGAGCAGACAGATGGCGAAAGGCGGCGTCAGCAGGCAGTCCAATGTGAGGACTGTGAGATCCCCTCCCAGACCTCCAGGCAGCCCTCTTGGAACCACCCCTGCAGCCACCGGAGACACACTACATTCAGTGTCTCTAGGATTATGCTGATCCAGGCAGTGGATAATGGTTTTAGGAGCAAGGTGGGGAGTAGGAGGTAGCTCGTGGGGAGTAGGAGGTAGCTCGTTTCTTTGATTAAACTGCAAAATGTTAGACTGCCGAGAAACGATGACCACTGTCCTCTGTGCCGTCTCTGTAACGATTCTCATTGTTTGCTATAGGAGAAGCCTCTGGCCAAGTGCCTCTATCCCTTGGATTTTGCCCTCTTTATTTTGGGCCCTGCCTTGTGCCAACACTGATCTTGGGTACTGATTTGAATGAGGTGAACTTGGAGTTAATCCCCCATTGTCAGGACAGTCCCTGAGTTCAGAGTTGGCTGTATTTGGTTCTTGCCTGGGAAGCCCAAGGATGCCAGCTGGTCAGTGAGGCCCGGGATACAGATGGGTTGGTCCTTGGTCTGACTGTTGGCTCTAGGATGGGTGGATGTGGTGGACAGAACGTGCCCTCTTGCTCTGTTGCCACTGATTCTGGTCTTACGTAGAGAAACACTGATCACTGCTTGGTTTAAGGTGAACAAGGCCTGTTTGCTGGTAAGGGTGTTCTCAGTGGCATTGGTCTTGCTTCTGCAGCACTGTGGCCAGATCCAGGGTGGCAGACTGGTGGTGCCTGTTCTGTCCCAGGTGGGCACAGCCGATCCCCTTCAATGCCTATTACTATCATCCCAGATGGGCTTCCTTCTGCTTTGGAAAGATGCTGCAGTTTCTGTTCATGGAGTTTCCTTCTCTCCCCATTAATCCCCCTCCCAGCTTAGAGGTGCCCCATGAAAGAGGAGGTGCAGGTCCATCCAGTCTAGAGTCAGGCTAGACTCTGGGCCCTGGCTGAGATAGCTGGAGGGCAAGTTGATGACATTCCCATGTCTTTCCTGTGTCCTTGGGCCCACTTGGGAAAGAGGCTGGAGGAGTGTAAGGCAAAACTACTGCCCCCCTGATCCAGCTTTCATGTCTTTCCTCTTGACTCTGGACATGCCCTCTCTCCTTGCTATGTGGTAGACATTTGGACTCATCTCACTGGACCAGGATTGAGCACTTGCATTGAATACCATGAGGAAGTTTCCTTCTCCAGAGAAATTTAAATAGGTAAAAAGGCTGAATAGGTGACAGCTTTGAGTGACTTCTGAAGGATGCCCAGAACCCTGAGTTCTGGGTTCAATACACAGCCTCAGTTAAATTTTTAAAGCCAAGCTTTTTTTTTTTTTTTTTATTATTAGCTAATGAGCTGGAGAGGTAATAAGAACAGTTTACACGTGTTATTACACTTTACTAGCTACAGATTGGAGTAACACCGCTGACATCACTGGAGACACTTTCCAGCCTCACTTGGGTAGAAACCATTTTAAAATGCATGGCTTGGTGGGCCGGTGCCCCGGTATATAGGTTGCTTCATCTGCTCCAGGTGGGCCTCTAAGATCCAGGAGTGCACCCTGGTGCCCGAGGAACCTGCCCTGGTTCAGCCCATCTGTCCTTGGCCACCTGCTCTGCAGCAAGTCCTGGATAGGACGGAGCACAGGAGAGGTTGAGAGGGGCTCCTTGGAGGGGTGTGTGCCTAGCAGCCTGTGACCAGAGTGCTGGGGATGGAGCCTGTGGAGCCTGAACTATCTCTGCCTGGCATGTGACCCTGCCAGCCCTTCCTCCACTGGGCTCTGTGCTCTGTGCTCTGCCTGTTTTCAGTCCCCCATTGGGGAATTTATAGCCCCAGGAGTTAGGCCTTGTTTTTCCAAGAGGCCCTGAAAACCAGGCCTAGGGCAATTCTTAGGTGTTTGAAAAGAACTTTGGACTGAGCCAGGACAATGTTGGACCCTGGGCCTGGGTACCTAAGGAGCGGGATTTTCCCTGGGGACCTGCACATTGCCGGAGAGTGGCTAAGGTTGAGCCAGTTGCCCAAAGACCCTAGCCTCTGTGTGCAGGGCTGCCCGCAATATTTGTAAGTTCCAGATGGTAGGTAGGGTTTGTGCCTGTGGGAGAGGGGCTTGTACCCAGGCGTGGAGCCAGCCATGCTTCTTTAAGCTCGCCCAGAGACTCTGTCACAAGTCTTTGATCTTGGTTTATACCTTTGTTTCACTTGAGCATTCTTGTGAAGGAGCCCCTTTGCATGTGGCTTCTGGAACCAGGTGCATGAACATTTCAGATAAAAGGTGCAGAGTACCTTTTCAGTTAGGCCTTTGGAGCAGCTGGGCATTCTGATAAAGAAACCCCAGCTCCCCAGAGGAGCTGACTGAAGCCCAGGCCTTGGGACCCAGAGCAACCTGAGGGCATATGAGGATGGGGGCTTCCTACTAGCACTTAAGAGTGGCCGGGGGCCGGGGTTGTAGCTCAGTGGTGGACCTGATTTTGATTCTTAGCACCACATATAAATAAATAAAATAAAGGTCTAAATTTAAAAAAAAAAAAAAGGAGTGGCCAGAGTGGTAGCAAGAGCTAGAGCCCCCCCCCCCCCAATCCCAATCTGCTGGTAGAAATGGGGCCAGGGAGAGACCCAACAATCAGACGGCAATGGAGGCAGAGAGTGCTGAGAGCCTGCCTTGCATTCAAATGCATCGTAGCTGGGTTTGGGAGGAGCCAGTGTCCTGGGTGTAGACTCTGGTAGAAGCAGGTGTGACCTCAGGGCTTGTCCATTCCAGCCTTTCTTGGGAAACAGGGGCTCTTATGATTCCTAGGCCTGCCAGGGCCCTTTCAGACATGGTCTTCACTTTAGGATTTGCATGTAGAAGGAACATTGATGAACCAGAAGGCCTCTAGAAGAGGGACTGGAGGCAGGAGCCCTGGACAAATTGTTTGACATCACTGTGCAGCAGACACCATAGCCACCACCAACAGAGGACTGTGGGAGGAACAAGGGAACTTCTATATTTGTGGGATGTGTTTATGTACGTGAGTGCATTGTGCACATGTGTATCTGTACCTCTGTGGGTGTGTGTCTTGATCTGTTTGTGTAGGTATGTGTATCTGTGTTGGTGCATGTGTGTGCAGCTCTGTGTGCACACATACACACACAGTGCATTGGCTGACACAGGATGAGGGCTCACAGATGCATATTATCCCCATCACACCACAGGCCTGAATGGGGGAAGGTGGGACTATGGCCACTCGAGAGGCAGAATTGAGACCGAGGATGGGTTCTGGGAAGTGCACTAAGACTATCATAAGAACTCCCTTTTTTCACCTTTCCTCCTGTCCTTGTCACTTCCTACTTCTTGTTCAACGTCCCTTTGTCTCATCTTCTTTCTTTGGTAAATGGAAGAAGGCCTGCTGGCCACATCCCTGCCCGCAGCCCTGCCCAGCCCAGTCTGCCATGAACTCTGTGTTAAGAGCCAAAGATTATAGAATGGTGATAGCATCAGATCTTCCCCTACTGGAGGAAGTTGGCTGTGTTCTCATCTGTTTATCGACCCTTGAAGCAGGGTGGAAGTATCCCAGGAGCCACCAGCCACCCCCTTCCCAGCTGTATCTTTTGGGTACAGCTGTCATTAACAGTAGTGGAACCCTTGTCTTTCAGCAGTGAGGATGAGGTGCAATGGTGGGGGTGGAGACATTGTTTTCAGATTGTCTCTGTTTAGATGCTCTTAAGACCCCACTGTCTAGATTGTGGGCTGTGATACCAAATGAGGCTGCAGGTGCCCTGGCTATCTGGACCCTGAGTGAGGGAGCGGACTAAATGAGGAGCGCCCCAGAGGGGGAGACGATGCTAGGCCCTGGTCCAGAAATGTCTGCCCTCCCCGTGTTTACAGTGAGGCTGCTTGGCTCCACAGAGGCAGCCCAGGGGGTCTTGTGCTCCTGTCCCAGACAGGTCTGGTCCTGCTGCCCTCCTCACATGGCTGTCCTTATGTGGTCTTCTGAGACCCTTCTGCTCAGAATTCATGTGAAGCCACAGCCTCCCCTTTGTACAACAAAGGGTGTTGCCCTGGAGGGCAAGGCAGGGCTGAGCAGAAGAGTTTATCAGCAGGGCTTTTGGTGATCTGTTAGTTACTGCTTCCTTGAGACCTGGTCTGACCACAAGCATTGGTTGTCTCCTGGCAAGGCTTGAGCTCTGCCTGGCCATTCAGATGTGGATCATGTGTGTGAGCAAAGATTACAGAAAAAGCAACAGTTAATAATAAGATTACCCATTGAATGCCACAGTTCTTGCCATATTTTTAACTCCAAGCTGGTCAGCTTGAAAGAGCAACAAATTGCATTTTTCAACAGTGCTTCAAACAGAAGCAGGACCTTCGTCAGAAAGGGTCAGGATACTGAGACAGAGGTTTGATTGATCGCAGCTGCCCACACATGCATCCCGACCTTCCCCGAGGAGGCCTCAGAACAGGCAGCAACTGTTGTGTTAGCAGATGTTTGAGGGACCCGTGAAAGCTGGCTAGGGTAGTTTGGGGTAGGAAAGGAGCATGAGGAAACTAGTGTGGCAGCACCTCTCCAGGAAGCTGCTGGGGGTTGGGGGGCCTGTGAATATAGGAGAGCCAGGTTGATGGGGCCACCAGGGCTCCCCTGGTTAAAGAGGTACTGTGGCCGTCAGCAGAGGGTTATGTGGAAGTTTATCGATGACTTATAGCTCTCTCTGGGCAGGAGCATCACTGGGTGAAGCTCCCTTTGGCCATCCTTCACTCTCCATCCCTAACAAGGGATGGAGGACCTCTTTAGTCACAGTGAGATGTAGCCCTTCACACCACTGGCAGCCCCTGCAGCTGCAGGCCAGCTGTGCTTTTCCTTGGCCAAGTCCCTGGGCTGTAGGCCTGGCTGGCCTGAGCCTTTGTGGCCTTGCCAGCCAGTGGCTGTCCCTTCACCTGTTTTGATTGCCTGCTGCTTGCACCCTACCCTGCTTCCTGCCAGGAAAGGAAACTGTGCTGATGGCAGGGAGAGGAGCTGAGCTGGATCACCCTTTACAACATGGAATGCAGACACACATGAAAATCTGCTCAGAGAGGTAGGTGTGGAAAAGCCTAGAATTCCAGTTGGAATGAAAGAAGCACTTAGGAAAAATAAAGGCAAAAATCTCTGTAGCACATGGAAGTAGGTGCTTAGACTCTGAAGCAGTGAAGATGGACTTGCACAGATGGAGAGCGAGCACCTGCAAGACCTGGGCTCTCAGAGTTGATGGTATGGGCAGGGGCAACCTGGCCAGCTCCCTCCTTCTGTGCTCTTGGCAGGATTACCCATCAGAGTTCTCAGGTGACCTTGGAGGAGGCCATCTTGGAAGCCACTGCTGATTGGTGAATGGCTGAGTGTCCTCTGCTGCGTCTTTGCTCTGGTTCCTCCCCTCACTTGAGGACGAGGCCTCCAGAGCCACACCATTAGTCAGGAGCCCTGGAAGACTGGAACCTGGGCCTCTCCACCCCAGGTCCATTGCTCCTGCTATCATGCTTTGGCTAGGCAAGGACTGCCCAGCTGGCATTTTCTGGCAATTGACACTCTTGGGACACAGAGCATGTGGTGGTGGTGTGAATTGAGAACTTTGCAATCAGGTAGATTGGCACTGTCCTGATCCTGTCATCTTTGAACTGTGTACGCTTAGGCCGTCACTTAACCTCTAACCGTTCATGTCCATGTCTTTAAAATGGGAAAACAGGTTTTTTTCTCAAGGACATAGGGAGGAGTCCTGTGGCATGGATCCACCTCAGGCACATGGTTGACACCTGAAGATCATGACTTTGATCAACAAAGAAAGCTGAAGCCTCAGCCCTTCTCCTTTCATGTGGCTCCTTGGCTGTTCCCCTAACACAGCCTTTCCAGGCAGTCTGTGGGGCCTGCTACCTTGGTGAACCAGGATCGCCCCCTGTAGAGTGGGCTGGCTGGGGAGCTCTATCCCTCGGCTGTCTTTTCCTTTGAGGCCAATGCATTAGTGGTACTGTAGGACTCAGAGGGATTCTGGTACTTTGAGGGAACCCTTCCTCAGATACCTGGATTGCTTCTTGCTATTCCCAGTTACCATCCCCAGGTTGCATAAATAGTCTGCTTAAGGTCACTTTGATTGGGGCCCAGTGTTGACACAATAGCTTTGATCTCCTGGGGAAGAGAAAAATAGAAGGAGTTCAGCTGGGGTTGTGCCAGGGAGGCGGTGTTCACACCAGTTGGTGATTTTCCATACCTCAGTTGAGCCATGCTGAACAGAGCCTGTTTAGGAGGTGTGAGGTGACCTTGGGATCTGAAGCTCTCTGGAGCAGGTACTCTTGATTCCTAAGACAGTTGCCCAGGTGAGAGCCCCTGAGGCTCCCTGTAGGTGCTCATGCATTTGTGGCTTGCCAAGTAGGCCCTGCTCTGGAGCGGAGCTGGCACTGAGGCCTGGGAGATCCTAGAAGGCCTGTTTTCGGAGGCTAAATCTGTGGGCAGGAGGGAGAACAGAGCCTTCCCAGCCAGGAGGCATCACCTCTGGGGGGCATCGCCAGTCCTGCTTTGGGAAAGCCAGTGTAGGAAGGGCCTGTGGGCCAGCTGGCCCTTACCTCTTTGATTGGCTGAGTTCCAGGGGCTCACAGAGAAGCATTCAGAGAAACCCTCATGTTATTCCCAGGCTGCTAAGGAGAAGCAGAGTGTGTGGGCTGGGACAAGGAGGGAACAGAGGGCAGTGTGACAAGGGGGCCTCGTGCTGGAGCCCTGTCTCTGGGGTGGCTAGTTCATTCCTCACTCTAGGCAATTTGTGTCACCTCTCGGTGCCTTGGTTTCCCTTTCCATAAGGAAGGGTGGCAGTGCCTTTTCTCATCACATTGGGCACATCTATTTGTGTAAAGCACTTGGAGCTCAGGGCCGTTTGCCCAGGTTAAGTGCTGAGTTTATGTTAGCTGCCGTATTGGGAGTCATGTTTTAGGACCAAGGAGAGAAATTCGCCAGGGGAACTGCCTCTTCAGGTGTAATTGCTGCTCACCTCAGGAACTCCCTGTCTGTACAGCTCTGAAAGTCTGTGTTTCCCAGAGAAGGGCTTAGAGCCCAGAGGCTCTTGTGGCTTATCCAAAGGCCCAGCTGAGTTGGGAGTTACAGGGCTGGGTCTGAGCCTGTTCTCCACCTCTGAGACCAGCATTGTGCCTAACATAGTATAAGGGAGGCACAGTGTGGCCTGTCATTGGAACAGAGTTGCATCTGGAGTCAGAAGACTTGGGGTGGAGACCTGGCCTTGCCATCTGTGTGTATTGTGACTGTGTCAGTTGCCCTGCTCTCTGAGCCTTGGACTTCTGACCATATGCACAGCTGCCCAGATACAGACATGGACGTCAGAGTCACCTGGGAAGCCAGGACCCCATTCTGGGGTCTCACCCCATAGAGTCTGAATCAGCAGTCTGGGGCAGGGCCCACAGCAAGGTTGGGCTCATGCCTGGCCCGGTGAACTCTGTAGTGGCCCAGGGACTGGATATCTCCAGTGTGTGGGTTGTTAAAGCCCAGTTCTATGTCCCTGTTTGGATTCCCGTAAGTGCTGCTTATGTTTGGTAGCACAGTTAATGACCAGGAACCTGTGTGCTCTGTCTACTTGCAGGTGTCTCTGGCCCCTGGTAACTGTCCAAAAGAGGCTAGGATTCCAGAGTGTTCCGAGAGTACATGGAATCAGTGCTAGAGGGAAACGAGTCAGGGACAGACAGCAGCCAGGGCAGGGTAGGTGGGCTGCCTCGTGGAGGAGGGGCTCTTGACTGAGCCTGAAGGCCATCCCAGAGCCTGCCAGGGGAGGGCCATGTCCCAGGCAAAAGTTCACATGCAGAGGTTAGTTGGGAAAGCACTGGAAGGAGTGTGTAGCTGGAGCACAGGGAGTGAGGGGCATGGTGGGCCTTCTTGGTGGGTTCCTCAAGAGACGTTTGGCTTCTATTCTGAGTGCAGGGTAGAAGCATTTGGGGATTTGAATCAGGGGAGCAGCAGCATCCCCAGAAAACTCCTTCAGGTGGAGATAAGCAGCATGGACTGAGGGACCTTAGGGCAGCAAGGAGGCTGGGTAGGGGCTGTTGGCAAACATGATGGTGGGCTAGACCAGGGAGGTGGCAGTGGACATGGTGACTTGTATTAAGACCTCAAGAAACATTTCGAGGGTGAGACCAACAGGATCCGCCAAAGGATTAATCTTGTTATCAGTTTCCAAATCACCCACAGCATAGACTTCACTGAGCATAGCATCAATTATCCTAATTCCTCAAGGTGGTAACTTCTCCTAAACTATTCTGTTTAGTATGTGCTGACTATAAGTCCTTCTTGTTATCTGACCTGGAGCCCTCACTTTGTGTTTCTTCTTGATCTCTTCTTAGTAGAAATGAAGTCAGTGCCTCTCATACACAAGGCCATGAGTTCAATCCCAAGCACCACAAAAAAAGAAAAAGAAATGAAGTCGAGTGGATCACTCTGACTCACTTTGTTTCTCCAAGTATCCATAGAACTGCCCTGGGCTGCCATTTCTTGCTCTGTGGAGTTGAGTCCCTCCCTGTCCTTGTTCATCTGAAACTCTGTGCCCCACTCTGAACTCCACTGGAGAGGGCTGCAGTTCAGGGCCCCGGGAGGTTCTTTTGTGGTTTTGAATGCTTGTTGTACCAGAGCTCGTCTCAGCTGTGCCATATCTGATCAGTTTTCGACAGCTGGGAAGCATCTGGAAAACAAGGGCCTGTGGCGCCCCTCCTTTATTTCCTATAAAGCTGCAAAGGTTGCAGTGGAAGGTGATGCTTGATTTTGTCATTCCCTGTCTTGTTCCTGCTCCCTCATCAGAGACGTCAGGAGAACCCTCCTGGGAAGCATCTCCAAGCCCTTGCTGAGCAGCATGGGGCCTGCAGGCCCAGTGAGCGCCCCCGGGAGGCTGGAGCAGGAAACAGAGAGGGGTCCTGGAGACAGACACATGACTGACGACCAGGCCAGGCCCACAGCCTAGCTGTCTGATGCCTGTCTGTGCCTTCGCCTGAGACCACGCAGGTTGCCAGCCGACGTGGGTCTGCCATGGCGTGAAGTCTTCAGTCAGCCCGTCCTACCTCGTGGCACGGTCCTCTGTTGTGCTAGCAGTGTGTCAGCAGGCCTTCCCTGCTGACAGCAGCCATGTATCGAGAACATTTTTGTGGTTTCAGCCATCCTGAATTACCACTCATTTTTGCAGTTTCAAGCCACAGTTGAGAACTGAAGAGAGCAAATGAGACCCACAAGAGCCAACCCTTTGCTGCGGTCCTCATGCCGCAGGAACGTGGTCTGACTAGACTCAGAGAGGGTGTTAATTGCCTATTTATGACCAAAGGATTAACAATGGCTCCTTTGAAAGTTAGAGTATAACTCTTGGATGATTCCTCCTCGGGAGGGGAAGAGGTAGCTGCCCCCTGCCCTTAATCTTTTGGAAAAAAAAAAGAATGGTTGGTTCTACCAGAAGCTTATTCTGTGAGCAGTAGCAATGGCTCATATCTGTATGTGTCACTGAAGGTCATCAGGCACCTGGTCCCTTTCCTGGTACTGTACAGAGCATTTGTTCTTCATGGGGTTGGCAGTGGCACAGTTGTCCTTTGCCAGAGCTCTGTGCATGGGGAGAATGCAGCAGACCCCCTGGACCAGCTAGGGCCTGTCCAGAGACAGACACTATCCATTTGGTTCTAGAAATTCACTGAGAACCATGGTGGTTAGCTTGGTTTCTAAATAGTTAAAAAGCCAAGATGAGTGTTCAGGGTGGCAGGGAGAAGCAATGGCAGGAAGCCGATGCCTGAGACATAGGGCAGAAGCTGCACTTCCGGAGGATTGGCAGCCTACAGGCCCCTCCACTGGGCTGGGCAGGCAGAAGAGAGGGAGGGCGAGGCGGTGGGTCTGAGCGTGCCGGAGAAGCAGCGCTGGACACCCCTGCTGAGAATGGAGCAGACTGCTCTGGCTGGGCATGCCTCGGGCCGGGTCACAGTGATGGCATAGGGAGCAGACAGGAAGTGTAAGCCCTGGCTGCTCCTCCAGCCTCTGCTCTCCTCAGCATGTGCTGCTGAAGTGCCCTGGGCACTGTCCGGGGTGGCTGGAGGTTGCCTGAGCTCTCCTCTCAGCCTTTGCCATTCCATTCATTCTTCTTGGTCACCCTGGGGATGTTTCTGCAGGCCCGGAAGAGGTGAATAACGCAAAAGCAGTCAGTAGGTAAGGCCATGGCAGGTGGTGACATGTGCTACAAAGAAAATCAAACAACTAGCGGGGTTAGGGTCACCAGGCAGGAGAGGAGGGGAGGTAGCCAGCTTTAGACTGCGGGGTGGGAAGGCACCTTGTGATGACATTGTACAAAGGCCCAGATAGCAAGGGGAATGTCCTGTGTGGAGAGAAAGCAAGGCCCACGTTTGGAGTGGGGAATGGGTGTGACAAGTGGGGACTCAGTGGGGCTCTGGGACTAAGCCCAGCTCCAGTGGGACACCTTGTCAACTGCCTCGCCTCGTTGCTATGCTGATTTCCAACCTGGGGGATTTGACCTCAGACCCCCTGGGGGAACCAGGGTGTAAGGAGATCAGGGTATGTGAGGGGAACCATTTAGAGGGAGGCACTCAGCAGGCCAGCGCAGGGCCCAGGAGGGAGGGAGTAAGGTGCTGCCCACGGGGTGCCTGTCATCGCAAAGAGTTGTCCTCCTACATCTGCACACACATCAGCCAGTCTGGCTTTGAGAAGCTGAGCCCCGACTCCCATGGGCCAGTATTTTTGGATCATATGATTCTCTCACTGACCCTGGAAGGGGATCGTCTCTTTCTACTTGTCAGGGAAGAAAAAGGAATGTCAGGGACATCTGTTCACTTGCAAGTGGCAGAGCAGTGAGTGGTGCCACTCCTCCCTCTTTGGCACTCCCAAGGCCTATGGGCCCTGCCGCTCCAAGGCCTGCCATCCTGGGTTCACCACTTGTGAACCACAGGACCCAGGCAAGTCTGGTACCTGCTTTCAGCTTTGAGTTCCTTGGCAGGGTGGGGATGGTGACATCCTCACCATGGGTCTGCTTGCGACCTTTAGCCCAGGCTCTGTTACACAGGATATTCTCAAGTGTAGCTGTTACTTAGTGTGAACACTAGTCTTATGAACTGAAGACCCTCCAAACCTGTGGACACAGCCTCCTCCTCCCACTCCCCGGGCAAACTTTGCCCTTCTTGAGCCGTGAGTTTTCAGGAGGGCAAGCCAGGCACAGAGCACAGAGGCCCTAAGGTTCAGCTCTGTGGCTGCTGGGTGAGTGTTCAGCTGGGCCTCACCAGAATTCAGCTGGCCTGTGCCAGGTCCTGGCATGAGGCCAGGCACAAGAGAGAATGGCCTCCCCATCTGGCCTTCTGCCATACTGAGGGGGGGTGCGCGAAAAGCTCTCATTTGTCCCTCAGGTGGATTATCCATAATTTACAGTAACTCTTATTGCCCGAAGCAGAACCTTTGTGACCTATTTTTTTGTGACTTTGCTGGATAATCTCTGAGCTGGTGGCCACTACCATCCACCCTTCCAGCCCCCAAATGGCACATCCTGAGTGAGAGGGTGGGGTCAGCTGGCAGGGCCCTGGGCCTGTCTTCGGCTTTCAGGCCCCTTGGCTGCCATTCTGGTGGCAGCTCCACTGTTCCTCACTCTTCCCTCCGGCACCTCTTCCTCCTCCCTGAGAGGTACCTTTGAAGGGGCTGGAGTGCAGGGCACCAGGAAGAGGCATGAGAAGTTGGCTTTCTGTGTCCCAAAAGAAAGGTGCTTACCAGACCCTGATTGAGGTGACTCCAGACTGGCAAGAAGGATGGGCCTACAGTGCGAGTGGCTGTGCCACTCCAGGCCCTGTCTCTGCCACACACAGGCAGCACGGCCTCCTTTTCTCATTAGCTTCTTCTTATGTGATGAGAAGAGGGCCTTCCTCTCATCATGCCTTTCTGTTGTCTTGTGTCCTTTGAGGCACTCTGTGCCGCAGGCAGGTCCTCCTGACAATTTTGTGTGCACTGGGCATGCACATGAACCCTGAGTCAGTCCTGAGGGGGAGTCAGCTTTAAACAGGGTGGATGGTCCACCTGGAAGTGTCCACCTTACTTGTGTCTGTATAGTCCTGAATAGTGGAGTGTTTTGAGACTTGTTGACAAATAAAAATGGGAACAAATATGCAGGCAGGAGACCTAACAGCAGGAGACTCTTTTTTAGGGGGGATGTAGTTTAGGCTTGCTCAGAGACCACCCAGGCAGAAGGGCAAGGCAGCATTATCTGGGGAGGACATTTAGCACATGTGGGCTGAAGATTCAGTTTTACAAGAAAAAGGAGGGCAAACCAGGCACAGAGCACAGAGGCCCCAAGGTTCAGCTCTGTGGCTGCTGGGTGAGTGTTCAGCTGGGCCTCACCAGAGTTCAGCTGGTCTGTGCCAGGTCCTGGCATGAAGCCAGGCACAAGAGAGAACAGGAGAAAAAAGAGATCTGGTCTACAAGGCTGCGAGGCTCACCGTCCCTCAGCAGAGACCCCAGATCTTCAGCTTAACTCACAGGGGAAACCACACCATCACCCGCAACAGTCTGCCTGTCCTAGGGCAAGAGGAGACAGAGCTAGGCCTGGCTTGGAGTTGTGGTGAGCCGCCTAGCAGGCATGGTCTCCGGCATGTCACAGTCCCTCCCTGATCCTGTGTCTCTTCCACACAACGTAGTGATGCGACGCCTCATGTGTGGAGAGCTCTGAGAACAGGCAGGTGTGCAGGGGGCCCTCGAGGACATTCGTCACCAGTCATTGGTACTTTTTCTTTGTTGCTCGTGATCGTGAAGCAGGGTCGTTGTTTCTTGTAAGCTTTCCCATTTGAAGCATGGTTGGAGATGTCCTTGTCATTGGCTGGAGGAGCAGCCCAGTGGGGGGTGTGACTGCATGCTGTTGTGGGACAGTGCAGGCCACACACACCATTTTAAATTTGCTAGCAGCCACAGTTGAAAGAAAGAAATGGGCGAAATTAATTTAATAATTAATTGTATTTAACCCAGTTTTTCCAAAATACTATCATTTTAGTGTATAATTGATGTAAATAAATCATTAATGAGATACTTTGTTCTTTTTTAGGTTGATTTTTGGGGGTGGGGGAAACACTGGGGATTGAACCTGTGGGTGCTTTACCCTGAGCTACATCCTAGCCTTTACATTTTTTTATTTTTTGACACAGGGTCTCGCTAAGTGGCCTAGGGCCTTATTAAGTTGCTGGCCTCAAACTTGCAATTCTCCTACTTCAACCTCCTGAGTCCCTGGGATTATAGGTGTGCACCACTGTGCCTGGGCAGTACTAAGTTTCTGAGATCTGGTGAGTGTGTTTTCCCTTCAGTGAGTCTCAGTCAGAACTGGCCACATTTCCAGTGCTCAGTGGCTAAATGTGGCAGTGGCTCCCTTTGGTGCATGGTACAGTCAGGTCATTGGCCTGAGGTGACATTGTATTAGGTGGCTGTACAGTGAGATGCCAGAGCCTGTGGCTTAGCAGGTAGAGAGTTCTTAGGCATAAGAGGTCATTGGGAATCAGCTTTGGTCAAAGTGACTTGGCTGTGTCTCTTAGACCCTTTCCTTGGTAGGCCCCTGTGCCACCTGGTAAAGGAGGGGTTGGACAAGAGGCCCCTGCTCTAATGTGCTAGGTTCTCTGGGGCTGTGCCCTCACTGCTATGGGAGTAATGTCTGGAAAGAACCAGTCCCAGAAGGCCTGTGTGCTGGAGAGCTAGGTGCTCTGAGGCTGTTCCATCCGGGAGCTAGAGATGCATAGGCTCACATGCTCCATCCCCTGGTAGGGCACTTTCAGTCCAGGGGCTGTGGGGAGCCTGCCCCTTCCTGAGCATCTTGCTTTCATCTCGAGTGCTCAGAGTGACCATTCCCCTGCAACCCCACTCTGTCTCATGTTCCTGATGTGTGGCCAGAGAGGGCTGGGGAGATGTGAGGTGGCTATAGATGGGTGGGCTAAGAAGGCTAGGGCTTTTTGCAGAGTCCTAGTAGGGGTCCTGAGAAGATAGCTGTGCAGTGACACGCCCTGGTCATCTCCCCCTGCTCTGGATGATGGGCTGTCACTTCTCCTTACACATACCCGCAGTGAACCCCCTGAGCCAGGCTCCACACAGCTGCCCAGCTTAGGAGCTTCCTGTAGGGTACTTTTGCAGGGGAGCACTTTGAGAGTGGGTGCGAGCCTAGGAGGGTGCAGCAGCAGGGGCCGTGAGGGCCTGCGGTGGAATGTGGCAGGGGTGGCCACTGACTAAGCAAAAGTTTCCAGAGCTGTTCTGTCTTTGATGCTTGGGAAACTCCTAACCGGAGTTTTCTGGAAAATTGCGTTTATGGCTCCAGTTTGCCCCTCCCTGCCAGGAGGGGTTTATAGGAATGTCTGGCTGGCTGCTTCATTAGCCCATGAGCTTCAAGGGAACTCTGGGCCCTCAGATTCCAGCTTACAATAGCCCTGTTAGTTGGTTCCAGTTAGTATACATTGACTGAGCACCAGCTGGGTACTAGTGTCTGGGCAGGGATACAGGGGTGCAATGTACTTGCATGCTGTGGAGGGCTAGATGGAGACAGCCATTATGAAGCTAGCTGTAAGCTGAGTTTGAGCAAGATGGGGTAGTCACGCCTTTCAGGACCTGGATTCAGTTCTAGGTTCATTCTTTTGTTCAGGCACCATTTATTAACCAAGCACTTACTGTGTGCCAGTGTGAGGACTGCAAGACTTCCACCATAGACTCAAGGGATGCAGAAATGGAGAGGGTAGGTTCCCTGGCTTCCTGGAGGTCATAGCACCAATGTCATCCCTTAGTGACATGCAGAGGCTAAACCACTGGCCGTGTGATCAGAGCTTGGAGCTCTGCCCTCTGAGCCTTGGTCTCCACACCGTTTAAGCAGGGTGCATAGTGGCAGTTGGTAGGGTGAAATAAGATGAAAGCACTCACTTGGCACTTGGTACACATACAGGGGTTTTCTGGGGCAGCTAAGGCCAGCTTTGCGTGGGATGATGGAGATTTGAACCTTATTCTGTTTGTGGCAGGAAGGGAAGACTGTGCCCCTGTTTGTGGTGCCCTTAGGGGTGAAAGGGTCTATAAGAGCAGAGGCTGGGGCCCAGGAACTGCCTGAACCTGGATCCCTCAGGGAATTCCTGCTCTGTCCACAGGCCCAAGAGTCCAGGACCTGATGTAGACAGGACTGCGGCCGCTGGGTGGAGTTGACTTCTGTGAGGTAGCTCAGCCAGGTCTTCCTCGCCCTCCCCAGCAAGGGAAAAGGAGCTTCATATTTGTCCTACAGCAGGTGAGCTGAGTTAGAAATGGCTTCCTTTCCCCCTCAGGAGCCGTGAGGACAAGTGGCTGTGGGAGTTTCCTCTGGCTTCAAGCAGTGATGTGAAGGGGCATGTTACTTAATTTTCGGTGCCTCAGTTTCTTGATCTGAAAACTGGGAAGAAGAGGTGCTTACCAGGCTAGTACATTAAAGAGCTGAGTGGGGCCTATATGAAGCTCATGCTTGGTAAATTTCTGCTCTAGAATCCAGGACTGCTCTGCTCCCCTTGGGTGGCTGGGCACCAAGAGAAAACCCAAACCACCTGGTCTTAGGCACAGCTGGCCCTTGGTCAGCCTTCCAGGAGATGGTGGGTGGGGGCAGCAGCTGACTGCCTTTATGCTATATAACTCCCTGAGCTGCACGTGGAGAAACCTGGCAAGATGGGCAAACATTCTTGAGTGCAGTGGGGTCCATTTGAAGCCCTGAGAAGAGCGATTCCCCGGGGTAGTGGGCCCCAGCCCTGAGCCAGGCAGAGCCCTGAGCCGCCTTGCCAGGATCCACGAAGGGGTCTGCAGCTTGGAAGTCTTGCAGTCCTCACACTGGCATTAGTTGGCGCTGGGGCTGCCCAGCTGTATGTTTAAGTTGCCCCTGTTCTAAAGTGGATGAGCATCTTCTCATGCTAGGTGCATCACGAGCTGCTCTGAGCCCAGTGCTGTGTGACCTGGTGCTCGTGCTGCGGCTGGAAGCATGGCCTTGGTGGAGCGCTGACCCTGTGTCAGCTCGTCAGCCCCCCAGGGTTTGCTCAGCATATTTACTGCCAGAGAAGCTGGGCACAGAGGTGTTTGATACCTTGCCCCAAGGGACCTTGGAAACTTGGCCCAGAGCCTACAGGTTGGTGGGAGAAGGAGAGTTCAAGGTCTTCCCATCCCCGGCAGGCTGGGAGCAGGTAACTCTGGTTTTCAGAGAATCCTGGGATGTGGGGGGCTGGCGTGGGCTGCCGGCACGCCCCCTGGGAGAGAGTGAGTCCTGGGTAGGTTAAGGCCCACAGTTAAGGCCCTTGTTAAGGGCCTAAAAGTCATCATGGGAAATTTCCAGCTTGCCGTGTGCTGTCCTCTGACCATGGAGGACCGTTTCCTGGCCAATTGATGGAAATTCAGGATTTGCCCTTCCCCACTGCCCACCATGTCAGACTATATTTTAGCAGTCCCTACGCTTGTTTGTGTACTCCTCAGCTTGTAGAAATGTCTGAAACATAGGAGGCACCCTCCTGTGGGAGGTCATCTCTGGTTTGTCTTTGGTCCTAAGCAGCCCCCTACAGGGCTCTTGTCTAGGGCTGGGGTGTTGTCCCTGCGCGAGATTCACCTGGCAGCCACCCTACTGCCTATCTTTCCTCACCTGGTCATTCTCCTGCCACACTGGGCCTTCTCCCCAGGAACGAGGACAGTTTGGTTCATGTCGGGAACAACACTACCCTCATTCCGGCCCAGGCCCCACCCCTGGAGCCAACACCAGGAGCTCCTTTCCTGTGCCACTGCCTGCTTGCCCATTGCATGTGTCTGGTGCTCCACCATGTTCTGTGGGGCAGGGAGGCAACTTGCCTGACCCCTACATAACACTGCTTCTTGAGGAGTCAGTGACAGAAACACCCTGCTGTCTGGTGGCATCCACAGCTTCTGTGTTAAGCTTGCTCAGGTCAGTGGGGAGAAGAAGACAGATGGAAACTACGCCTTGTGATCTTTTGGGATGATACATTACTTTCAGAGACAAGGACAAAAGGAAACAGGCTTAGACTTGAGCTTTGTTCCTCTGTGCTAATATCCTTTGACCCCTGCTTGTTCCTTTAGCCTCTTTCACCTGGTCTGGGCTTATCTGCAGGTGGTCCGCGCTGGAGGTACAGAGCCAAGGGAAGCCCCTGAGTCGTGTGACAAATGTGGAAATTTGCATTGTCAGATGCTGGAGAAATGCCAGTGGTGAATGAATGAATGCCCCCATCCCTCAGAAGCAGAGGGCCTGGACTCTTTCCCTAGTGGGCAGATCAGCTGCTGCATTGGTGATACTGAATAAGGGGACACTGTGCTTATAGGCCCAAGGTGGCAGATACTGTGCTGTTTATGTTGTTACATGTTGTCATCATTTTACCACTGGGAAGTGGCTATGTGCTGTGCCCGTTCTACATAAGAAGAAACTGTAGTTCAGAGTAACAGTCAAAGTCACAAGGCCAGGAGTGGCTGCAGGGCCTATGCGCTGGGTCTAGGCAGGGCTTGGGGTTTACGGCCAATGGGAGATGGAGTCCCAGAGCTGAAGGTGGGCCAGGCCTTTCCTTGGGCTCTCTTGTATAAAGATAGCCAAGCAGCCAGGTTCAGGGATGGGTGCCCAGGTCTGGAATGTCCTGGGAGCTCACAAGACATCGCTCAGGGAGCCCAGTCTGGCCCCTGCTGGACCAGCTGTTGGAGCCGTCTAGACAGTGTGAGGTGATACTTGTCACTGTTCTGGATGAAGTAGTCTAAAATTGGATTATTACTGAAATCTGAGATTGAGTTTGAAGTGGATTAAGTGGGGCACTAAAGTCAGCCCTAGTGAATCCCTGGAACCCTCTGAAGGAGTAGCACTGGCGGTGGGTGGTGTGGACAAAAACAAAAGGCTCCTTCTATTCCCCGCCTGACCACCACTATTGCCCCAGCCTCAAGGTCCAGAGAGACTCCACAGTGCAACAGGATGGCCACGAGATTGTTACAGAGACCACTCTCAGGAGGGAGACACCCACCGCCATTATGGTCCCCATCTCAGGTTTCAGGATTGCCTCAGGCCCTCTCAGGCTTCCTGGGTAGCTGGACTTAGGTTTGTCTCCTTCTGCAAGCCTGAGGTGGGACAGAAGGGAGTTGGGAGCTCTTCCTGGAATCTTCTGACCTTCGGTCCCTTGAGCCTGTGCAGGGAGGGGCTGAGTCTCATTGCAGAGCAGGACCTGTGGAGTAGGGATGAAGCTCCCTGAGGGGCTCTGTGAGGGATGACACCTCCCTCTAGAGCTCCCAAGGAGACCACAGCGTCTCTAGTGGGGATGGTAGGTGGTGCTGTGCCAATGTTTCCCAGGAGTGGTGATGCTGTCCCCTTGAAACTCTAGATCAGAAGCCAGGAGGCATGGCTCACAGGCCACATTCCTCTGTTTCCTTTGTCTGTAAATAAAGTTTTATTGGTGCACTGCCACGCCTGCTGACACACACACATTGTCTGGGTTCCTCCTGTGACCCTGGGGGTGAGGAGTGGCAAGCCTGCAGAGCCTAGCTGTTCACCACCTGGCCCCTAGCTGGCCCAATGCCTCAGTTTCCCTATTTGGAAATTGAATTTGCTTGGCAAATTCTCACCAAAAACTGGCCCTTAAAAGGCCCAGAACTATTATCTTGGTGCTCAGGAATGTGGCTATGACGTAAGGCGGCCCGCCCGGTTTTCTCAGGCTCTGCCTGCCCAAAGCAGCCCCTGTGTGGCGGCTTCCTGTGGCAAATAAGAACACAGGCAGGGCAGGGACCTGAAAAAGGAATGCCGGGCTTGTGCACTTTGGGATCCCTTGTGTTGGAATGAGCTGTAGGTTCAGCTTCTCAGTGCACAGAAGCATGATTTTAAAAAATAAATAAATATCCACGCTCTCCTAGTTCCCTTGCTCTAGAAGCGGGTTTGCTGGGCTGCTGTCTGGTGCTCTCTCTTCCAGGCTGTACTTAGGTGGCTGCCGTACCTGAGAAGCGAGGGCCAGAGTGGGGATTCTTCATTTCCTCTGCTTTCTCTCACTGTCTCCATTTTCTCCTGCCCCTTGAGGAATTTTGGTGGGGCAACCCCAGACAGTCCCCCAGAAAGTTCTCCCAGGTTGGTGACCAGAATTCTTCCTGCTGCCACAAGTATGCCTGAGCTAGACAACCAGTTCAGAAGGTGCTAGGATATGGATTTGTGATAACAGAAAACAGAACTTGACTCATGAGGTGTTTTTTTTTTTTTGTTTTGTTTTGTTTTGTTTTAATTTTTATCGGTGCATTCCCTGTGAAGTTTTGTGAAAATAAGGGTGGGGGTGGTTGATTCTGACATTTAAAGCCTCACACAGCCATGGTTTTATCCTGTCCCACCTCAACAGAGACCTGTCCCAGGACTTCTTGTGTGAGTGGCCTGCAGCAGCCAGCTCCAAACCAGGAGGCTGTTCATGGGCTGGGATCTTTGGGGACCCAGGGATGTGGTTGTAACCCAGAACCACTTCCACCATTGACACTGATATGGGCCCTCAGTGAAGAAGCTGGTGGGCAGAGAGTGTGAGGAGCAGGATGCAGAGCTGACAGTGAGTCACCGTGCTTCTCCTTTTTAACTGAGGTTGCCACTCTGGGATTCGTTTCTTTCCCTCCTTGGCCCCTTGAGGCAGCTCTGCTCAGACTCTGGGGTATGGTAGCTGAGAAGCAGTGAGGCATGATTTTCCAAAGGGAGTTTTGCTTCCAGGCCTCTCCGCATTCTGCAAGGCCTGTTAACTCAGTCTGTGAACTTAAGCTCCCACTGTGTGCAAGGGTCTGGGGGTGTGCACCAGCCTTCATCCCTACTAGGGGGAGAAAGATGGGCAAGCACCTTTGGGATAGGATGAAATATGTGCTAAACTGAGGTCCCAAGGACAGTCTAGGGGTCCCTGAGACAGGCTTGGGTGACAACAGTATGATTGCGAACACTTCTGTAGTGCTCACCCACCATGTGCCAGGCACTTTTCTAAAAACTGTGTTTTGGCCCATTTAATTCTCATGTCACCCCTGTGAGGTAGATGCTGCCCACTGTCCTTCTGGATACTGCCAAGGAAGGAAGGAGAGACTTGATGAAATGACTCACCCAAGGCCGGGGCGCCAGCCCCAGGGTGGTAGGATTCGAACTCAGCGTGCCTGGAAGCATGTGCTTGAGCCCGGGCAGTACTCCATGGGGTACAGGGTGCAGGAGCTGAGGACCAGGGCTGCTAAAGTTCTGGTAGCCAGAGGTGGAGGGGAGGAGTGTGACCTTGGTGTCCCTCCACCTATAGGTAGGGCCCTTTTCTCACAGCATGGTGACTCCCACCTGGGTTGGTGGGTTGAAGGACAGGTTTGCCAATACAACTTGCCCACTCTTAGGAATCTGGTCCTCACCGGGTAACCAGGAGGTGAGCACAGGGTAGTGCACAGGAGGGAATCTACTCAATGTCTTTTCTGGAGACCATGGGACGCTTGCTTAGGTGACCCAGAGCTTGCTTAGGTGACCCAGAGTTTCTGGTCCTAAACCCCCTTGGGGTGGCACCATGCATGGCAGCTCAGAACATGGGTAGGCCTCCACATTTGCAAGTAGGATCCTCATCCCCAGATGTACCCATGTTTTCTTCAGTTCAGTGTCTAGAAAAGCCCCTTCCCAGGCTTACTGGCTGGGAACTGACCTGGTTCTGACTATGGGAGAGAAGTCACTGGTCACATCTAGTTTTTGGCATTTTTTGCCAAAATGCCCACCCAGTTCCGTGGTCTGTAATATTTGTAATATTTGACCTACATACCATCACAGCTGCCTTCAGTGACCAATGAGAAAAAGGGCAAGTGTGTGGGAGCCACCAGGCTGCTGGCACAGGCTGGCTGAGAGCAAGGCCTTTGGAACAGATGGGGGAGGCAGTGGATGCAGCTGTGGGACTTTGAGCAAGTCACTGAATTTCCCTGAACTTCTGTTTCCTTGTCTGTAAAATGGGATGCAGATAGGGAATTAAGCAAACCAATGTCTGGCTTACACTCAGTACGTAATGGCACATAGCAAGTGCCTATGTATTAATTATTGCTATGTGCCATTACATACTGAGTGTGAGCCAGACATTGGTTGTTCATGTTAACATTCTTTTTTTAAAAAATTTTTTTAGTTATACATAGTCACAATATCTATTTTATTTATTTATTTTTATGTGGTGCTGAGGATTGAACCCAGGGTCTCACACGTATGAGGCAAGTGCTCTACCGATGAGCCACAATGTTAACATTCTTTGGTGTCAACTCAAGGGAAATTTCCAGATTCATTGACATTTATTGTTTCTCCTGGTTACAAAATTAACGCATACATGTAAGAAGTTTAAAATTCAAAAGGAAAAAAAAATACAGTTTGGGAATGAAAAAGCACAAAAAAATATGGAACCCTTCTGACGTCCCTACGGAGGCAAACATCTTTGAATGTTTGGTGTAGCTGCTTGCAGTTCTTTTTCTAAACAACTGTAACACTAGAGACTCTTGACACCTTGTTCAGCCCCAGGAGTCCATTGATCCCACAGGTTCAATACAGATTTTAAATAGTAAAGATATACCGTGTGTGGAGCAATGACAACAAGTAAGAGTTTGATCCTTTAAATGGGGGAAATGGAAAAACCACTAATTAACCAGAAAGTGTATGAACTCAGCACGGGCTTCTCATACTGCAATAAAGAAAAGCAGACACAGTTTAAAAGAAAATATTCTTGACCCTGTGCAAAAAGAGTTGGATTTTTTTTAGGCTACCAGGCCAAGCCATAATCAATGCTCTCGTAGCCTTCATTTGTGTGAGGATGCCGTTTCTCTTTTTACACCTAAGTCCACAATTCCACTCGTGTAAGTAGTGTATCACGTGACTTGGTCAACACCGTTGTCCAAGGGATGTGTTGGCCGGCCTGGAAAGCTGAGCTGGCCTGGCCACACCAAGCATAGTTTGGCCAGATGTTTAAAGCCTGTTCACAAATAGAGTGGTTTCCACCGTCAGTCCTTCACCAGGGCTCCGGAGGACTGCCTGGGCAGCACCCACCGTCGTCATGGTTTTGTTCTCAGTGAACAATCTGCATGTGAGTTCAGGGCAGCTGCTCAGACTTTGTCATTTTCTCAAAGCCAGCCCTTCTGGCATGGCTGTGGTACCCAGGGATGGCAGCACTCCCACTAAGGCAGGGGTCCGTGGGACCTGCTGTGTCTCCACACTGCCAGGCACAGCTGGAGTGCGTGTGTTAAGTGAGCAGACCCAGATGCACCTGTGTTGGATGTCTGTCCCAGGGTCTTGGGACCCCTGGTTCCAGCGAGCAGGATTCAAGCTTCCCTCTGAATTTCCTTTGTACGTGCAAAGAACCTCATTCAGTTCTCCCTGTCACCTGTGTAATCCAGCACATCTTTCTGGGGACCTGCTGTGTGCTGGGCACTGCTGAGAAGGACAAATGGAAGCAAGACCCCCCCGCCCAAGGTGGGCCCATTCTAGGCAGTTCTGCTGTTGCGTTCCTGCTGCATGGATGCACTGCTCTTGGCACTGAGGATAGTGTGGAGTAGGATGGCCGAGGGCCCCGCTCTCTCTCTTTAACCATCTGTCCAGTGTGGACAGACTTCACAGAAGGAAGTTCTGTGAAGACAGGAGCATGGCCATCCTCAGCATTTTGTGTGTCTTGCTGCTGTTGGCTTGAGAAAGTCCTCATGGGGAAAGGTTAAGAGGTGTCAAGTTCAAGGAGTTCTGGTTTTCTTATTGACATTTAAGAGGGTTGTGGCTTTTAGGCCCCTCACCAGCCCAGCAGGTCTTGGTGCCAACCCCAAATTAGTGGGACCATAGAACCTCCCAGCAGGCTGTCTGGTATAAGCAAGGGTGGTCCTGGGTGTGGGTGGAATCGATTCGCCTTGCCTCCTGAATGAAGCAGGACACGGTGAATAGTTCACCCCCTCCAGCCAGCTGTGTCCAGTGTAACTATAAAGTTATAATGGGCCCCTGGATGGGGCTGGAGAGGCAGTCCTGAACACTGGAATTCAGATCTGTGTCCCCATCAGCTAAAATAGGGTTACACTAAAGCCTGTGACCTCTGTGTGCCTGGGGCTCCCATAACCTGGGTACTGTTTAGGGACCTGCGGGCCATATCTTTCTTGACTGTGGGCAATTTAATCATTGTTTTCACTTGTCTTTAATTGATTGATTGATACTGGAAATTGAACCCTGGGCACTTTACTACGGAGCTGTATCCTCAATCCTTTTTTGTTGTTCTGAGACAGGATTTTGCTGAGTTGCTGAGATTGGCCTCAGACTTCATATTCTCCTGCCTCAGTCTCCTCAGTCACTGGGAGTCCATGTGTGCACCACTACACCTGGCCTGTCTTGATTTTAAAAGAAACCCAGGTGACCCAGTGTGAGCTCACCCCAGCTGGCTCTTCAGACCAGATGTGGGCAGGGGGAGCACAGTCACCCAGGGACCTTCTCCCCGCTTCTCCACAGGGCTTGCTGCAAACCCGAGGACTCAGCACTTGGGGGAGCAGAAAATCAGAGTCCTGGGAGTCCAAACCCCTTGTGGCTGTACCCAGAAAGCTGCAAATGACCTCAGAACTGTCTTCTTCAGTTACAGAAGGGAGCAAGTTTTTGCTGCCACCCAAGCTGCAGCTTTGGGAGAGACCACTCCTCCCTGCAGCTGGGTTTCCTATCCCAGGCCATCAGTTCCAGAGTGCCTACTGTGTGTATGGTGCCACCCCGGAGCCAGGCAGGATGGATGTGGGAAAGTTGAATCACAGGCGGGTTCTCCTTCCTGTAACTCCATTCTGTTGTCCCAGTGGAAAACCAGCCCTCCCTACCCCACCCCACCACATCCTCACACCTGCAGACCTTAGGGGGACCAGAAATCCCTCCCTGGGTGCACCCTTTCCTTCGCATCATCTCCAGAGTGGCAGCAATCAGTCGGAAGCATCCCTTTCCCAGAGCTCACGTCCCAGTGTGCTCATGTCCAGTCCTGGTGTGGAGAGAGGAGAGGGGAATGTCATTGCTCAGATCCCGGCTGGGAGGGACCACCTGGGCCCAGGTGTCGGTTCTTTGTTTTGTGACCTTGCTGAACATCAATCACTGTGTGAATGTGACAGTTGTATTTGGCACATGCCAGGCTCAGTGTTTAGCTTGAAGGATTAATCCTTGCCATTAATGCTTCCTAGTTATTTCCTTTGGTAATGATGGTGAGCCTAGAGGAGCACCCCAGAGTTTTCATAGCTATGTGTTTTCCAAGTAGGGGGATATGGGCAGCCTAGTTAGTGGCCATATTCAATGGGTTCCTTAACAGCACCGAGCGCCTGTCCTCCCTGTGTCCACACAGAGGCCTGGCCGGCTTTGGCCCAGGAAGGTGCTGACTGGAGCTGCTGGGTGGAGTGTAGCCCAGGAGGTTTACCAGCTGAGTCTCTGGCTGGTCCTAGTCAGTATAAAAACAAGCTGGAGAGTCCAGGAGCCAGCCTTGAGCTAGACAATTAGTGTTCCTCCCGCCTCAGGCACAGCTCTTCTTGAAACCTGGAAGATATCACCTGCTGGCTGTCCTTGAGCTTGGGCCTTATGACAGGAACTCTTCAGGCCTGCAGACTTCTCACCCTGCACAAGGAAGAGTAAAGATCATATCTAGGTAGTTTTTGAAGAGTGAGACTCTAACAGTATATTTGGGGCACATAAAGTGCAGGCAGGCAGCCTTTTGAGGCTCTTCTCCCCAAGTTCTGTGCATGATCCTTGGGATCCCAGTTGAAAAGCACTGCCCTAGTCTTATTGGTGTCTGGCAGTAATGGCTCATGATCAAAGCATCTGGAAACTAGGCCCTTTTGTTTGCACTTTCTTGGAAACATTTGCTCGAATCCCACCTCAGCACGGGGTGTCCCATGTAGTTTCAGGTATAATCTGGGGAACCACAAGAAGTGACCTCTGTGTCCCAGGATGAACTTGTGAGTTTCAGCCGGGAAGAGATGTTGTTTGGCTCTTTCTCGGTGACTCTGGTGCCTCTCCACCTAGTAAGAATGGGGTTATGACCTGGGAAACAGGGCAGGAGATGGAGCTGTTTCAGGGCCTCCATTGTAATGTGTGTGATTGTTAAAATACATACCATCCCTTCCCACTAGCATCAGATTATATTTATTAGCACTGGGAGACTAATAAATAATACTGCATGTTACTTGCCTCATTCAACCCTATGCAGGTGACTCCACCAGGACCTGAAAGAGAAAATGGCTGGGCCTTGCTTACCCAGCAGATTGTTACCACTGGTGACAGGCTGGGACCAGATCTGAGGGCAGCTGTGGCCAGGCTCCTCCACAAAGCTCATGACAGACAGATGTGGCCACAGCTTCCTCTGCCACTTAACAGCACAGCATGGACTGGGCATGCCCCAGTGCTGCCCAGTGCTTCAGTTTCCTGCTCTGTGAATTGGTCTGACTTGCTTACCTGATTCACCTCATGGACAGGGCAAGGGGTGGACATTCTGTACACATGCTCAGCTCTGGTGGGCCTGCACACTGCTGTGTGGTCCAGCCCTTCTGAGTACGAACAGCTGGGGATGGATGAATTCCCCCTCTTCAGGTTTTCATAGCCGTTGCTAGGAATAGGCAGAATCAAACTGGGCAAGTCTCTTGACCCAAGTGGTAGAGAGAGCTAGACGCGCAGAGTTGGGGGTATGATGCCATCCTCAAAGTGATGCTCATTCATATGGCACCTAGGTGGGGCTGAATCTTGCTGGCTTTGGAATTCTTTAGGCATGCCCTGGAGGAGGGGCCTGTCCTGTCCCTGAGTCCAGATCACTCAGGACAGTGTCTGGTGTACAGTGGATACTTCACTGATGGGGGAATGAATAAAGAGCCAGTGAGTGAAGGCCCTGTGGGTTGAATGTGGCCCTCAGTCTCTGAGTGTCCAGCTGCTGGGGCTAACATGAACACTCCAGGCCTGGTCTTCACAGGCAGCAGGGGCTGCCTGTCTCTGCCCTGTGTCAGCACCCTGATGCCCAGCACACCTAGGGCAGGGGCTGGGTGTCTGCAGGGAGGATAACCAGCCAGCTTCTCCTGAGTGGTCAGGTTCCAGGATGGGAAATCACTGGCCGTCTCCACTGTGTCCCCTGGGAGGCGATGAGGAGGCCACCTGGGCTATCTGCTGGGGAGGCGGGGCAGGAGAGGGGTGCTCAGCCTCAGCCCCTGGGGCCTTTTGTGGACTTGTGCTTTCTATCAGCAATCAGTGGCCAGGCTTTAAGGCTGCAGGGCCTGTGGGTCAGGAGTGAGGCCTGGCCACAGCATGCCCTGCCTTCCTCCTCACTATGGCCCTTTTCAGCAGGGACAGCTGAAACTGCCCCCACAACTCAGAGGCCATTGCAGGCCCAGGAGGACGCCAGGCCATGCCCTGCACCCAGTTTGGCCCTCTTGGCCGCCGCCTCTACCTTTAAGTGCCAGGTAGAAATAAATGAGGGCAAGTGAGTTGGAGTCCTCGGATAAAGGGCCCTGACTCCTGGTAAAGGCTGGCAGCAGAAATAGAATAGAAAGAACGAAGGGCACAGAAGAAGCTCTGAGGGCAGGGTGGAGGGGTGCCCTCTCCCTGTCTCCTCATGGCACAGAGGCAGAAACTGAGGCAGGCAAAGACAGAGGATTTGGCCTTGGCTCAGTGCTGGAGTGCAGCTCCGTCACTGTCCATCACTCTGCCTCACTGCTGCCTTTGCCACTGCTACTGTGGCCTTGGGGCAGTTTGAACAGGAAGTGACCTCTAAAGGGAGGTTGGAGGCCCTCAGTGTTGGAGCATTTGTGCCCCATGCGTGGAGTCCCTCAGTGCCTCCCAGTACCTGTTGGTCCCCACTGTTCTTCTGTCCTAGTTGTCTGAGGAAGTTTGCTTTCACCTTCATTGATGAAGACGAGAGCATTTAGGACACAGAAAATTTATTCTATATGAACATTTTTCTTTAAACCTCTCTTAAAACAAATGGCTGATGCAAAGGGCTATTGAGTTGACAGGGAGATTCAGAATATTCATACTGGGGAAATAGTCTGGAAATTGTACATCTGCAGAACGGGTCACTTGAGCAGGCCACTCAGGCATGGGGAAGGAGAGAGAGCAGCGCCTTGGTAATCCAGAGGTCAGGATTGCGGTCCCAGCCTCACCACTCCTGGCCGGGTAAGCACTCAGAGCCTCAGTTTCCTCATTTGTGAGATGGGGAGAGGAATCACTTGCCTTTGCGGGGCAGGTGTGAAGATCACGTGAATCAAAGGGTGTAAAGCACCCGACACTCTGACCACACCAGTGCCCGTTGTTGCTATCATCATTCCGTCACCACTACCATCCCCATTACCATCATTCTCTGGCATGGAGAGACTAACGCACTCTTAGAGGACTCAGGCTTGAGCTTGGCTGTGTAAATCAGAGTGGCAGACACCTGTTCACTCAGGTGCTTCAGTAACCTGGGCTCCTGTCACTGCAGGAAGGCCTCTGTCACTTTTGACCTTCTCCATCTGGTAGGAGATTCTTCCCTGCAGGGAGAGATCTGTCTCTTTAGCACTTAGTCTGAGAGTAGCACAGAGCCTACGGTATTGTAAAATTATCCTAAACTTAAATTATATTGCTAAGAATAAACTATTCTGGCTCCATTAGGGAGAAGGGTTGTCTGGTAGATAATTATGTCGTCTGTTCCTATTGCCAAATCATCTTGTTATAACTTTAGTTCTGAATGTTATAAAGATCCTAGTAGGTGACTGGGGTCTTAAAGTGCAGGAGGGGAGCTAGCCTGCGAGCAGGAGGACCTGGGTCATTCCCAACTCTGTTGTTCATTAGCTGCAGGATCCTGGGCAAGTTGCTTCTCTGGCTTAGTTTTCTTATCTGCAAAATGAGGACAGTGATGCCTGTCTTCTAGAGGCATTCTGAAGACTGACAGTATATGGTACAGTCCCTGGGACCTGTGTGCATTTGGTAAGCATCAGTTGCTTTGGAGCCTGAAGGAATAGAAGGAACGAAGGGCACACTGCCCAGTAGGTGCCATCAGTCCAGGTTCTAGGGAGCACCACTCTCATACATCCTGCCATCTCCCTGTTGAGCGCTATCCATGGCAGACAGCCTTCTAAAACACAGTGAAGGCCACTTGAGGCTTGATCTGGAAGTCCACATGGAGTTGGCACTGTCCTAGTCTGCGCAGTGTCGGGGTCTGGGTGGTGTTGGTGTGCTAGAGGCAGCGTCTCTGGCAGAAGTGGCAGCCGGTTCGCATGGAGGCGGCAGGCCAGGCTGCAGTCTCCTTCCCACTACTACTATACCATGTCTGACCCAGCATGTCCCTCTCTACCCTGTCCCCTCCTGCTTGGTCAGGTGGGTGGTCAGAGGGGGCCCACCCTGTCCAAGCATGAACAGGGCCTCTGCCAGGGGCTTATGCTGAGACAACGGTATCTTCCTCTAGGAAGACATGGAAACTTCTCAATAATCAGGGCTGCTTTTCTCAGTCCCAGCTTTGATGTTGAAGGGGTAGGTACAGGAAGTCCCAGCTGGAGCCCTGAAGTCTCAGAGCTTAAAGGGATCCGTCATTGTGTATCTGGGGAAACTGAGGCCCAGAGAAAAGAGACCCTTTTCCCAAGGTCACTTAAGTAAGCTGGTTGGTGCCCTGCCCACCCAAGCTGCCTCTGCGAGTTTAGAGGTGGCTCATCCCTTGCACTGGTTCCATCCTGTCTCCTGCCCTCACCCAAACCAGGGTGACTTGCTTATGGAGTACCTTCTGCTGTCCTCCAGGGACACTGCACATCTTGAGGCCTGGAAGACTGCTTTCTCTTCCCAGGGCTGCTTCTCACAGCTGGGCTGGGCCCCTTAGCAGAGAGGAGCTCCAGTCAGACAGGGCAGCTGGGCTTTCAAGCTGTAGGACCGTGGGTAAGTTACTTAGCCTCTCTGAGCCTGGACACTCATCTGTAAAGCAGAGAAGAACCCCTCCAGGGGCTGTTGTTGGTGCACAACGCAGTGCCTGGCTGTCAGAGGGCATGGTCCGGGGTTCTGTGGTCTTCCTCTGTTCCCTCCCTTCTGAAGCCTCATGAAAATTAGTGGAGGTCACACAACAATCCTCCGAGGTGACTGGATAGAGGCCACTATTGCCCTTCTACAGATGGGAAGATGGCAGCTCTGAGGGGAAGGGGGTGAGTGATGACTCTGTGGCAGGTGGTGGCAGAGCCAGGCCAGGACACAGCTGGCCAGGCTCATCTGCTCCAGCGCCCCTGGCCTGTCCGCTCTCTGGAGACTCTCGGCTTATGAGTGCTGGGTGCGTGCCTCTGGAGGTGACCACTGCCCATCTGTCCCTCTCTGTCTTAGAAGTGTCATGACCCAGGCTTGGCCCTCTGCCATGCCCCGCCTGTAGTCCCCAGCTTGGGGTTTTCCGACAGACGTTTCTGGAGCTGAGGGGCCTCAGTGTGTGTGTTTGCTCTGCAAGCGGTGCCCTGAGCTGCCAGAGGGAGGCTGGGATTGAGGAGGATGAGTGTGCAGTCTTGCCCTGTAGAGTTGAGCAGATTTTTGACATCTGAGGGAGATTCAAGAAGGTAGAAGTTTGGGGACGGCAGCCAGGCCTCAGCCTGCTATGGGGCAGGTTCTAAGTGCATTTCCTGTTGACGCTGCCCTCACCCGCACCCACTTCCTCTCCCATCTCTGACTCCACCCCATGCCCCTGCTGGCTGGCCGCGTGCAGCTGCTGCCATGCTCTGTGTCACCTTCCTGTCCGTCCTGGGTGTTGTAGGGAAGGACGAGCCTTCTGTAGCACCAGGGCCTGGGTGGCAGGCTCCTGCTGTGTCTCTGTGGTGAGACCAGCAGTGCTTTTGTTGGCTCATCTCAGGCAGTCTCTAGGGTCAGCATTCAGCCTTTCTAGCCAGGTGCTGTGGGGTGACCCCAAGGAGACACAGACCACCTATGGGGTGATCTGGAAAGAGCATGGGCCTTGCCTGCGCTCAGCTGCTTTCTCACTGTGACACTGAGCGCACACCCTCCTCTCAGGCTCAGTTTCTACATGTGTGTGTCCGTGACATTCATTTCTCCTCTTGAGGTTGCTCGGAGGACCTGACTGAGCTCTTGTGAGAGGTCTGGCATAGCAGATCCTCAGCGAACTGTCTCCTCTCTTTTATTTTGCCTGCCCATCTGAAAGCTTCCAGTTAATTTGGAATGTCTGAATTTACAAATCAGCACTTGCCTTGAGACCTTGGAGCCCCGGATCATTGTCGCCTGGGATGTGGGTTAGGAGCAGGAGACACTGCTGAGGACCCAGGCCCAGGACAGGCGCTCAGGTGATGGGGAGATTTGGAGTGGTGTTCTGCTGGCTGTTCATTCAAGTCACTTCAAGCCCTCATTCCTCATTTATGAAATGGAGATGATAATAAAGTGGAGTCCTCTAGGAAGTGGCCCAAATTAAATGAGGTGATATTTTCAAAGTGCGTGGCTGAGTGCCCAGCACAGATTAAGTGCCCAGCGCATGCTGACCCTGAGACCTCACTCTCTGTCCCCCTGGTGGGTACTGTTCAGCAACCTCCCTCTGGGAGTCCTTGGACGCTGAGGCAGGTCTTCTCCTCTGGGGTCCCAGTGCCTGGGCCAAGGTCAGCCAAAGTAGGCTCCATGCTTGGTGATGGCCTCCAGAGGCTGCTGAAATCATCTCTGTCAAGACCCCTGGGCTGATTCTGAGGGTACCTTGAGTCCTGTGGATGGTGGCCTCTTTCTTTAGACCTGGAGATAATGGTGTCCGTGCATCCAGACTTTGACTTTCTGCATATCATAGGCAACTTCTGTAGCAGGGTAGAGAGGTAAGCAGTTTGCCCAGAATCCCTGGGCACCCTCATGGCTTCGTTCAGCCTCCCCAAAAGTGGTCCAACAGTTTACCCAATGCTGTAGGTTCAGAGTTCTCATGAGGGTCAGGTGGAGACTGGGTCTCTCAGCAATTGGAGGAGACTGAGGGAAGAGCAGCCATCGCCATGTGAGCTAGAGGACAGGCCGAGTGCACCACCGAGTGCACTGTAAACCTTGTGCCCGTCTTGTGTCCCTAGCCCTGGGCCTAATGGTGCAGAGTCCAAGGTTGGAAGCAGAGGGACTGAGGTGAAGTGGCCTGGCAGCAGGAGGCGTCAGCTGGAGGCAGACAGACCTTCAGAAAGCAGCTTCGTTGGTTTCAGTTCCTCATCCGTCTTGACATAGAATTGCACGCTTTTCTTCCCCTCTGCTGTCAAGCATGAGAGGCCCAGGGAAGATGATGGAGCCCTTTAGAGGGGGCCAAAGCAGATAAGCTGGTCTGCATTGAAGCCACAATGGGAACATTCTTTAAAACACCTAACAAGCTCCTAAAAGAAAGAAAGCTGTCCTTCTGAAGACATGGGAATTGGGGGAGAGGCCCCCGACATTAAGCCTTAGAGCTGTTGACATCTGGGACTTGTTCTTTGTTGGGCAGAAGGGAGCTGTCCTTCAGTGTAAGATCCTGCTTCCACCTACTGGATGCCAACAATACCCCACACATGCCTGTCGTGGCAGGTGAAGGCCACCTAGAATCAACATTGCCACAGAGGAGAACCATTGACTGGAGTGGAAGACTTTGACGTCCCTGGTGGCTGCAGTCTTTGAGGCCCAATTTCCTGTCTGGCCTCAGGAAAGAAAATTATCCCTTTGACTCAGACAGTGGAAAGAAGGAGAGGGGCCTGCTGCCTGCTCAGCTTGAATGCACATGGGGCCGGTGGGGCTGGGTGACCAAGCATCCTGCTCCCTGAGACACAGGTGCAGTGTAGGGTTTGTGCCCCCTGGGAAGGAGTTTGTGCCATTGTTGGCCCCACACTTGCTGGTTTTTCCATCCCAAGTCCATGTCCCCAGAAGTGGAGAAGGATGGTGACATTATCCAACTGCTTCTCAGTCCACTTCTGCTGGCTCTGGGTGATTCCAGGTCTCCCCTGAGCCCCTCCAATGAGGCCAGGCAAGCAGGCATTTTGCCAGACAGCCGCCAGCAGTGTGCGTCGCTGCTTTTCATAAGAAAAGGCGCCTGAGTCCCACTGCCAAAGCACAGAGCCATCTTGCCCATTAATCAGGATTTCAGGATTCCTGGAGCGATCTTAGCAACTGCCTGGCCAGAGCCCTACTCAATTCACCGTCACCCATCTGCCTCCAGTGCTGGCTGTTATCCACTGCCCCGCCTCAGGCTGGGAAGACTGTCCAGGGAACGGGTCAGGGCCGTGCTACAATCTGGGCCCACCCGTGACCCAGGGAGCCTATTTCCATGTCCAAGACTGCATCCCTCAGCAAGGAGTGAGGGAGCTTTTGGTTAGTATTAGTGTTGTTTTTATGATTGCTCTGAATTTTCCATTTAAAAAAAATTTAAGAGGGAGCTGCTATTCCCTTGAGGAGTTGAGAGAATAGACCCTAGATCTGACCTCAGAGTGGAGGTAAGTTCTGCACACGCTGCACGCAAGGCCTCAAGGAGGTCCTGAGCAGATCCGGCTTCCCTTCCTACACTGAGGGCTCAGGCCAACTCCTTGCAGGGCCACAGGCATCTAGGGGTTCCCCCCCTGGAGACTGAACCTGGTCATCACTTTGCTGCTGTCCCACAGTCTGGCTTCTGCCCTGCAGGCCACACTCACATGACTTCCCGGGCATTCAGGACTCTGGGTGCAGCAGGGCCACCCTCGCCCCCTCAGAGGCAGGTGTTCTGGGCAGTGCTGGGTTCTGCAGCAGAGGAACCAGTGTACCATCTGCCTCTGTCTCTGCTTCCCTCCCCGTTCCCATTGCCCCCTACCCCGGGACCCATCTGCCTTCTCAGGTCAAGCGGTGGGACCTGGTTGATCTCTGCAGAGCCCCTACCCACAGCCATCTGGGAGACCAAAATCCTGAGCCTCTCCAGCAAGCCAGAGAGATTCTTCTTTGGGCTCCCTCTAAACCTTTGAGACTGTGTTTGTGGCTAAACCTTTGAGCTCTGTGTTTTGGAACCATTCCTATGGGAGGACCCTGTGCTCAGCACCTCACAGACCCTGTCAATCTGGAGAAGGGTCGCCGAGCACCAGGCAGGGCAGCCAGAAGTAGTGTGTGTTCTGCTGAAAGAACTGTGTTGCTGCCCGCATCTCCACGTCTGGGCCAGGAGCCATCCTGGGACCCTAAAAGGAAGAGGGAGGCGGCCTTGAGTGCCTCTAGTCCTATTCTGGGGTGCTCTAATTTGCCTTCAAAGACCAAAAGCTCCTTGGTTTGTTGGCAGAGCATCTGAAGGGACCATGACAACTGATAGTGCTGGCATTGGGGTCAAGATCCTAATTGTCCCTGGAGGGGAGGAGGGCTATGTGCCTGGCGGTACTGACCCAGCTGACTTGACAGGCTCTTTCCTTCTTACCATTGTCCAGTTATGAAACTAGGGGTCAGAGGGGCTGAGTAACCATGCCATGGATAAACAGCTGGCAGGTGGCCAGTCCTGGGTCCCCTTTTCCTAGCTGTGACTGTCTCAGTAGTAACCACAGAATGGCCAGCTCACCAGGTACCTTGGGGGCTGGCAGTAGATAATAAATTATTCTGAGTCACATCATTCCTAAAATGAGGATACATAAGCTGCAGGTTTCCACCAGATTTGGAAGCCTCCAGCAAATGCAGGGAAGAGTTGAGTGTTTCAGGGATCCAAGGGGCCAGCCTTTTCTGGGGTCAGAGGCCCAGGTTGGTCCTATTCCCTTCATGTGCCCTGTGGAGGCGGTGGTATGAAGCAGACCTGTCTTCCAAATGTGCACAACTGTGCTTCATCTTCTGAGCCTCTGTTTTCGCTCTCTCCAAGAGCCACCTGGGAGGGAACCACGCTTTTAATTAGCCTGGTTCAGGGATGGTGCTCTACAGCTCTGGGAGGTGAATGCAGCGCCCTGCCTTTGGAACCTGCTGCCAGTGGACACAATGTAGCTGTAGGAATGAAAACGAGAAAGAGAGAGGCCCACAGGCTAGGATTTTTAATTGGCACCATCCTCCGGGCCCTGAGCCCGTCCATCGGCCCTCCCGGGGCTCTGTTTGGGCGGCTGGGTCCGGGCTGCGAGTGCTGGGGCCTTTCACAGCTTCAGACTGATTGAAGTGGACCTGTATAGATCCTGCAGCCCTGCTGAAAGAGCCAGGCGCAATCACCGAGCCGAAAAACCCTGGGAAATTTGTCAGCCACCTGCGAGTGGTGAATAGCGGGGACTGCCAAGGGCCCTGCAAAGCTGCTTGGGCTCCAGTGGCCTTGCGCCCTGCCTGCTGCCCAGAGAAGAGTTTTCTAAAGGCGCAATTAATTTTTTTTCTCCCAATCCATTGGAAGTTGCTTTTTTGCTTTCAGCTGGCTGAGTGGAATCCTTGATTCTGTGATTTTCTGTTAACCTGAGCTGTAACAATTGATGTTTCTCTCAAGAAACAGAAAGGCGGCTTTAGTTCTTGTTTTTATGAAAGATCATTGCAAGCTAATAGTGAGGAAAAAAGGCACATGTGAGCTGTTTTGCCTGGACAGGTCCCACAGTCCCTTCATGAATGTTGGTTTCTCTTGCTTCCATGAAAACACTTTGAGGCCTCACTTGAGGGGACAGTGGCTGAGATTGATGAGAGAAAGGCACAAGTGAAAGGGCCAGAGAGGCTGTCAGCCTACCCAGGAAGCGGGTTCCCCCAGACTCGCCCCACCCTGCTGAGACAGTTGTGGGGAAACGCTTGCCTCACACTTGATTTTGCAATGAGAAACAGTTTGAAGTGAGCAGGATACCTTGTCTTTCTGGAATTTCCATCTTAAGAGTGTCTGTAAGTTGCATGTGTCCAGTTGTCCATGGGGAGTACTGACCTACAGGGATTTCTAGTTCCTCAATCATTCAGGGCTATGGCTACCAAAAGACCTTGACTGGTCCGGTGGTGGTTATGACTGAGTGGGCCACCTACAAGCCAACCTGAACATGTGCCTGTCTGCTGGGTCACCAGGTAGCTCCCACTGCTGGGTGGTTTCTCTCTCAGGAGGGCAGTACTGGGATAGGAAGGGTAGCGTTTGGGCTGTGCTGGGCTCCCTGCCCTGCCACCCACTCTCAGAGCTAGCCTGACTTTGCTACAGCCACCAGGGGAGGCAAATTGGTGTGAGAACGAGAGCCACCCCGGGAATCTGTGTACACACTGGCTCTGGTTTTCATCCTCCCCTCATCTGGGCCCCAAACTGTGTGTGTTAAGATCTCCCTGACCTGTTTGTGGGCCAGATTGCTGACAGAGCCAGGGCCGGCAGGGCAGTGTTCTTGAGGGTGTGTGAGAATAATGACTGCCCTCTGCCGAGCTGCTGTGCCCCACCCTGCCGGCTACAGTTGTGGTGACTCGCCAGTTAGGGCTCAGCACTCCCTCCTCGAGGAATGTGCATCCTGGTTTTGTTCAGATGGAGAATGACCCAGATGAGTGCCCTGTGTGGGCTCTGCAGCCTCTCCAGGCCTGTCTCTTCATCCCATAGGAGTGTGGACATTTGTCCTGGAGGTTTGGGAGGAAACTGTGAGGTGGCTGAATTCCTAGTGCAGGGCCTGGCTATCATCTGTCCTTCCAGGGAGTGGTATCGTCAGCTCTTGACCTGATTAGAAGTACCTGGAAGCAGGGTGAAGAAGGGACCCTCTGCCAGTGAGCTGTGGAGTGCTCTTCTCCTACGCCAAAGTAGAAGCTCCTTGGGATTTGGGGAGTCTTACCTCCTAGCCCTGCTTTCTGAGTGGACATGGGCTTTGGCCAATGGCACAGTGTTTGGTAGCTCCTTTCTGTGGTGGCCATTTTCATGTGGAAAGTGAGGGACACCCTCCCCGCCTCCAGGGTGCTGTGCTTTCCCCAGATCACCAGACATTCTCAAGAGAGAAGTATGCTCACTTCCTGACTTGGGCTCAGCTAGTAATGGTCTTAGGCCCAGAGGCCCTTGGCCTCCTGGCTTGGGCACCTCCTGTCCTCACTGCTCCAACACCACTTGGCCATCTGTACTAGGAGGGCCGTGGAGGCTCAGCGTCAGATTGACCCAGCATCATTGGTCACTGCAGGAATTGATTCCAAGATGGTGTGTGTGGGGGGTGCATATCCACACACATGCTCTAGGGAAAGAAGGGAGTGAGGGCCAGACCAGGACCCTTGGGACACTTCCCAGGGACTGCATGTGTGTCTGAGGGTACTCTGGTACTGTTCTGGCTTCCCCTGTTTGCCTCCTCTCTGTGCACCCATCACTCATCACCTTGGCTCCAGGGGAAAGTGACCTCCTGGCAGCTTTTGCCTCTTTGTCCCATCTGGCTGAGGACTTGCCCAGTGTGGGCCAGCAGGCAATGCCCCCCACCAGATGGCCTCCTGCTGGTGCTTCCTGGACAGGAGGCCTGTCGTCACCGACTTTCCTTCCTGCACTTGGGGCAGCGTGGCGTGATGGTTAGCCCTTGGTCCTGGAGTCAGGCCGCAGGGGTTCAGATCCTTTCCACTCTCTCCCTTTGTGATTTCAGCAAGTTCCTAAGCCTCAGGTGACCATGCCTCTGCTTCAGTTGCTGTGAAGCTTTAGTGGGGGAATCCTTTGAAGCTCAGAGTAAGTATTTAGTGAATGTTGAGGTTCTACAGCTGCTGGAACCTAAGAATGAGCCCCAGAAATGCCCTTAGTTCCCAGAACAAGGCAAGATTCCAGGAGATAATGGACTGGTGGATACTGAGGACACCTCAGCCTTGTGCATTGGTGTTCTACGTAGGAAGCAATGTATGGGTTTAAGTGTGATTTGGGGAGCCCTGAGCATTCCTCAGAAGCCACTTTTGCCCCCCTCCTTGACCCAATTACTGCCTGGTCCTATCCTGGGCTGTGGTGTGATTGGTGAGCAAACATAGCCCCCCCCCCACCTCTGAATGTGTAGGGTGTCAGGGAGGTGAAGAGGGCCTGAGACCATGCAGGAAAGCTGGAGATTGCATCTGTACAGAGGTGTGGCCTGGAGGCTCCTTTGAGCCACTCTGTCTTTGGGGAGATGATGCTCAAGGGCCATTTGCCTTGGAAATTTTATCAAGTAGTGGGCGAGGGTTGCTGAAAACTCTTAGGAGGTAAAAATGAGGTTTAATTTCTGCTGTCTTTAATCCTAGTATTAACAGTGAGTGAAGAGGCTGGTTAAAACCTATGCTTTAGGCAATAGATCCAGATTTGAGCATGGCCCACACAGTGACCCATGCTGGGAGTTTGCCCAAACCAACCTCAACTTCTCTGGGCCTGAGTTGGGAAGCTGGTGGGGCCTGCCATGGGGTGCAATGATGAAGGAATGGAGGTGAGAGGTCCACCCAGGGCCCACCCCAGGCAATGTCTTATGTGTGCCACCTTGGATGGCAAGCTTGCTTGGGCCTTCTAAAATGCCTGGGGATTCGAGTGCTGTTTGTAGATCCTGCCAAAAGTTTAAACAGTAATGAACAAAAGGGAAAAAATAGAAAGGGAAAATATAAGCCTGTCAGGAAGTTCACAGTTGTGTTGAGGTGTGTCCCTGGGAAAGTCAAAGCAATGAGGACCCGCCCTGGCCAACCCTTCCCGAGCCTGTGATGGGGCCTCCAGGTGGGGGCCATGTTCTGCCAAGTGGTGTGGTCTGTAGGTATCCCCAGGGCCAGAATCACCACTCCCATCATGATTTGGAGGGGGCAGAGGCAGAGAGCATGCCCTGGGCCACCTCCACTGCTGAGGGAGCTCCATTCTTGGCAACCTCTTGGGAATCTCCTGGCACCTCTGGTGCCCTTTAAGGAAACGGCTTCTGGGTGCCGCCTGGTATCCCCAGTTCCTGCTGGGGTCTGTCGTGGATTTAGCCTGGTCCTGGCTGAGAATGTAGAACTCCACCTGTAGCTGCGCAGGAGCGCTGGCTGCACTGAGACCTCCAGGTCAGGCCGTGGGATCGGGTGGGAGAATGGGAACTTAGCCAGGCGAGGGGGCAGGCCACTCCAGGAAGGGTGCCTGGTGGGCAAGAGTCTAGGGTGTCCCCGCACTCCACTCCATAGCTAAGTGAGTATTTTGTTGACCTGCAGATAAAGCCCAGGAAAGGGAATCTTACAGCAGGTCCTCCAGGACTCAGAGGGCACCAGGGCCCGCGTGCTCTGCCTCTGCCTCTCACCTCTGGCTCTGTGGGTGGAGCCAGCTGAGCCCAGAGAAGCAGAATGTGCTCGGGAATGTTCTGCCACACCCACCGCCAGAGGGCATGTCTACAGCCATCTGCCCTGCCTGGGCACACTGGGACATGCCCACTGAGCCTGGCTGGCTGTTGCCTTGTGGTTACCCCCACAGGCCTCCAGTGGCCAGTGAGAGAGGGAAGCATGGCCTCTCCCTCCCAGCATGCTGGGGGTTTCTGCTCCCAGAGACAGTGAGTGGGGTGAGCAGGTGCCTGGTTCTGCCTCCACCTGAGGCTACTCGCCGTCCATCTTGGAGACACGCTGAGCTAGAGGCCCATGGGATATCTGCCGGGACACATGTACCCATTGGGTCTGGAGCCATCTTGGCGTAGCTGGGCCCCATCAAGTGGTATTTAAACCCCTGTGAGCCAGGCACCATTCGTGATCTCACTTTAGCCTTCTTACAGTCCCTGAAGGGCCACTTTATCTCTCTGTTTTATAGATGGGGAAAGAGAAACGTGGATTGCATAATGTGCGAGGAAACTGTAGTCCCAGTGTTAGGCATGGGGTTCATCCCACGTGGAGCATCACTTTAAGCCTTCCTTTGGTTCGATCACCCTGCTCTGTTCTTCTGGGCATTGGTAGAGGCTAGCCCCCTGGCTGAGGTCCTTAGGCAGGGGCCAGAGCTTTCCAGAGCCCTCCAGCCAGATTGTGTTGTGTGGTTCCTTTTGCAGAGCAGAGGCATCAGGGAAGCTTTGTGGGCAGGGTTGGGCATTTCAGCTGGCCTGTGAAATGTGCAGTTCCTCAAGGGGGAGAGAGGTTTATTGTGGGTGGGGTGTGGTGATCCTGACCCAGGAGAGCACCCACGGGAGAGCTCATCGTGAACCGAGGAGGCTGCGTGGGTTGGGAGTGTGTGGTGAGGCAGGAATGGGCTGTGGGCCTGCAGTGAGGCATTTGCTCTTGTTCTGAAGGCTTGGGGGAAGGTGCTGGATCAGGTTGGAGACACGCTGAGCTAGAGGCTCTTGGGACATCTGCCGGGACACATGTACCCATTGGGTCTGGAGCTCAAGATAGAATCTGGCCTGAAGATGGCCGCTTAGTGCCATGACTGCCAGTGGCACAGATCCAATTTGGATTTGTTGCTAGGCCTCAAATCTCATCACAGCTGGTCTCCATGTAGCAGCCTCTCAGGGCAGGGTGGGGCCACCTGAGCCTCATGCCCACGACTCTCTTACTATGGAATTGAGCCCAGAGCAGGCAGGACTTTCCCAGGCCACACCTAGTACAAGGTAGCCTAGAGCCAGAAACCAGCTGCCCTAGGAGCCTGTTTGTTTGCCTCCCACTACCTGCAGGCTGCTGTGAGGCCATAAGGGTGACTCTGGGGACCACTCTCAGTAGAGGGCAGATGAAGACCCAGAGAGGAGCAAGGTTTGTTCAACGCCCCCAGAGGTGTATTGAGACTCCATGTTTGATCGGACCTCCCATGTGGAAGGGGAAACACTTGGCCAGCTGGAAAGTTCTGCCTGTGAAGGGTTGAGGTGACTGTTGCTTCTGGAGTTTTCTGAGCTGAGACCTGTTGGGGCAGATCAGTTATACAGTTATGCATCTGCAGGGTTTGCCTTTCCTTCATGATTTATATTTTATTGTTGAGAGGAAAGAAGAGTTCTCTCCCCCCAAGTTGAAAGGAAATCTAGCTGAATCTGACACTTTGAACTTGGCCTGTGCATCTCATCTCCCAGGTATAGAGACAGGACAGGTGGAATTGGGGTTCCATCTTCACTTGCACCATAATTATACCATCTAGCCCTAGTGTCAACAATGTGTGTGCAAAGTGTTTCTGCAGCCACCAAGGCTACTCAGAGACTGTGACAGGAGCGGCCTCCTCCTTTCCCTGAGGACACTGGCTTCTTGGAATGAAGCAAGGCAGTGTGGCCTGGGGTCTTCCAGTTCTTGCCTAGAGCAAGAAGCCCCAGACCAGCTCCAGATGGGTGGCAGTAGCTTGTGACCCTCTACAACTGCAAGGGGTTCCGTTCCAGGGATTCCCCCTTCCTGGGGTCTGTGAAAGCCCAACAGCCATCTTCAGAGGCTGCCCACCGCATGGTACAGAGGTCTGCATGTGTGGCCACTGCCAGTCGGGGATTGGCCCCTTTCTAACGCTTTCTTCTTCCAAGCTTGTGTGAAACTCAGGTTTCATTTGGTGATTGGGACTGGTAGGATTTTTTTGCCTACATAATTTTTCAGAGGGTGATTTAAAAAAAATGCAAAAGCTTTGTTCCTATCAATAAGGAAAAAAGAAGAGAAGTGTAGAAAAGAAACATCAGAAAGTCTTTTTTTTTTTTTTTTTGTATTTATTTTTTAGATGTAGTTGGACACAATACCTTTATTTTATTTATTTTTACCTGGTGTGGAGGATCGAACCCAGGGCCTCACACACGCTAGGCGAGCTCTCTACCGCTGAGCCACAACCCCAACCCGAGAAAGTCTTAATATGCAAATAGGGTAAGGGCTTCTCTTTTGAAAAATACAAGTCACCATTTGAAGATTTTAACCTTTTCTCATTTCTGACTTAGTGTGTCCCCTCCTCTTTGAAATAAATGTTTGCACACATAGGTCCATGTATTTTATTTTTGGATAGCACATCACATGTTTGAAAATTGGAGTAGCACGGGAGTAAACCCTGACCCCCATCTCACTTCCCCCACGGCCTCAGGTTCATGACTTGGTTTTTACTCTGTGTGTTAGTCAGTTTTCTGTCCCTATGACAGAAATACTCGAGATAACCTTTTGTAAGAAGGAAAGACTTACTTGACTCATGGTTACTTAGTCTTGCTGTTTTGGGCCTGTAGCATCAGCACAGTACATCTTAGTGGAAGTCTGTGGCAGAGGTTTGCTCACCTTGTGTTGACCAGGAAGCAAAAGAGAGAAACAGGAAGCGGGGCGCCGTGGCGCGTACCTGTGATCCCAGCAGCTTGGGAGGCTGAGGCAAGAGGATCATGAGTTCAAAACCAGCATCAGCAATTTAGCGAGGGCCTCAGCTAGACTGTCTCTAAATAAAATACAAAAAAAGGCTTAGTGGTTAAGTGCCCCTGGGTTCAATCCCTGGTACCAAAAAAAAAAAAAAGACAGAAACAGGAAGGGGCCAGTGCCCCAACACCCCCTTTAAGAGCAGGGCCCCAACAACCTAACTTCCTTCCACTAGGTCCTACTTCCTAAAGGTTCTGCCACCTCCCCATAGTGCCGTAGACTGGGGACCAAGCCTTCTACACTGGTCTCTTGGGAGACATTAAGATCCCAACTATAGCATATTCCTTCCTGTATGTAAATCTGAGCAAAGGGGAATTTGGATTGTTTTTTGTTCTCTCTTTTTTTTAACATACAAAAAATCGCTTGCTGCCGTACCTGTCGGAGTCGGAGCCTTGCTTTCCTGCCCGGTGACACGCGGGCGTTTCTGTGGCAGTCGCGGGCTGCTCCTCTCTCCTGGCTGCAGGCTGGTAGTGGGAGGAAGGACTCTGTCGCCCCAGCCCCACTTACCCCTGCTGTTGCCAGTCCTCCTCAGCAGTGAACCCCAGTGCCCGTGGTTCTTTTGGATATGGGCAGTCATGCCCCTTGTGGGGTATGTCCCCCTGTGGGTTTGCCAGGTCACAGGCTTGTCATCTTGCCTGGTCCACATTGCAGGAGCATCGGTCAGCCCATCTGAGTGGTCCGTTTCCCGCCATCCCCTCAACTGAGCTGGCCAGACGTTGTGTCTTTGCCAGCAGGTAGATAAAAGTGGGTTTCTCTCTGTCCTTTTAGTTTGTGTTTTTCTGATCAGTTAAGTATCTTTTCATATATTTATGTCTTCTCTTTACTTGCCCTTTAAAAAAACAAATGGAACCATTGGTCTTTTTCCTCTCAGTTGTTTATTAGGGAGATTAATTTTGCCTGTGGTGTGAATTACAGATATTTACTTGTAATTTTTTATTTGTTTTCTGACTCTTACTTTTGGCATTCTTGGGCTTTATTGAGGTATGGTCCATACACCACACAATCCACCCATTTAAAGAGCACAATTGAGTGGTTTGTGGGATATTTATAAGGCTGTACTGCAATCACCACGGTCAGTTTCAGAACATTTTATCACCCCCAAAGCAGCCCTGTACCCATTGGCAGTCATTCCCCTGCCCCTGGCAACCACTGGTCTGCTTTCTGTCTATGGATTTCTTTATTCTGGAATGTCATATAAATGGAATCACAATATGTGGCCTTTGTGTTGGCGTCTTTCACTTTGCATGATGCTTTCAAGAGTCGTCAGTGCTGTGACGTGTCAGTATGGCATCCCTTTCTGTGACCAGATAATACCACATTTTATTTATCTGCTCACCAATTGATAATGGCCTTTGGGGTTTTCTATCCTTTGATATGAATAGTACCGCCAGGAATGTTTGTGTACAAATGGGCATATGTTTCCATTTCTCTCAGGCACACACATGGGTCTCGTGGTAACCGAGTTCAGCATTTTGAGAACCTGCCCTGCTGTTCTCCACAGTGACTGCACCAGTGTGCTTTTGGCATCTTTTGACATGTATATGTTTTTATCAAATTTATTAATTATTTCTTTTATGGCTCTGGATTTTGAGTTTTAAACAGGCTTTTCTACCCCAAGAACTTAAGGAATTCTCCCGTTGCCTTCTGGTTCCTTTATGGTTTTTTATTGTGGTCTTTGGTCTGTATGGAGTTTATTCTGTAAATGGTATAAAGACCAAAAAAGGAGCCAACGTTTTTTTCTACCTATTTGTGGCATTGCCTTCTACTGAAAATTCTTTCTTTTCCTCTCTCCTTTGATAGTCCACCTTTATGCTTTTATGAAGTGATTTGGGTCTGTTTTAGCGCATTCTCTTTTATTTCATAAGCCTCTTTATGTACACAAGTACTAATATACACTTAACTATTGAGAGTTCATAATAGGTTTTAACATGTTATATGGTTATAGGCTACTCTTCTAGGGTTAGTCTTTCTTTATTGTTCTTCATAGAACTTTCCTGACCAATCTCACTTGTTTATTTTTCTATTAAAAACTTAAAGCAACTTGTCTTAAGACCACTGGGGTTGGAAGTGCTGTTGACATTTTTGGTTGGGCTTGGATTTCAGAATTCATTCCTTTTCCAGACAGAATTTCCCATCTTTTACCCAGGATGTGTGTGTGTGTGTGTGTGTGTGTGTGTGTATACTCCTCCCTTGCTGTTCTGTAGGATTTTCTTTTATTAGTTTTGTGAATTCTTGTAGATGTATTCCTAGATATTTTATCTTTTGTGTTGCTGGCCTGTCTTCTTGCTCTTGAAAGTAGGTTTTTGTTAGAAACTAGGGCAGTTGAGATTAGATTCTATACCCAAAGCCAGGCTCCTGGACCTCTTTGCTGTGCGCTGCTGGGTGCCCTCCGAGCCCTGTGTAGAGGGGAGGTAGTGAGTGGGAAGGCGGGAGCTCAGGCCAGCAGCACACTTCACACGTGGTCTCCCTCACAATCCTATAGGTGAGACTGTGGCTTTACTGGAGGGGCTCTTATTAGCCTGGTGCAAATGAGAAACTAAGGCTCAGAAGTTGAGTGATCTGCCAGGGTCCCAGCGAGCTTAGCAAGCTGGGATTGCAGTCCAGGCCTGTGCAGCCATTTCCACTACTGTCTGCGGCCTGAGGGCTGCATGCTGTCCTGAGCATGGCCAGGAAGTTGAGAGATCTGATTTCCTAGCGGTGAGATTTGAGACAAGTCCTTCTCCCTTGGCCTCAGTCTGCCTATCTGCAAAATGAGATGACTAAACCAGGTGGTGATTTGCTCACTTTTCCACAAAGGATTCCCATTCTCCGATGTCCTTCATGGAAGCCAGCATCTGGAATGGAGATGTGGGGCTGCAGAAGTGGGGCAAGGGGACCCTAGTTCTCAACAGCCCTGCCTCTTTGTGTGGCTTGTGGAACACCCAGCTCCAGGTGGCTGAACACTAACCAGTGGTCACCATCCCCTCTGAGGGCGCTGGAACCACCTCTGTGCCCCCAGCCCTACTGCAGAAGCCACCCGTGTCCTGCTGACCGGTTCTACCCTGAGAACTGTGGGCTCAGGAGCATTAGCTTTGGCCCCCTGCCAGAGCCCTGTGTGCTTTGGAAAGGTCCTTTGATTTTTGTTAGGCAAAGAATTCTCTTCACACCAAGTGGCAAGCAAAGAGATTGCGCAAGCCCCGTGCTGTGTGTTTGCGGCCAGAATGCGCTCCACAGAAACAATCGCCACACTCCGGGAGGCCTTTTGCATGGGCCTCACATCCTTGGTGCTTGGACTGAGCCATCTGCCATTCTAGGCCTGACGTGGGCACTAGCACAGCATCCTGGGGTGCAGGCCACAGGAGCCCCGCTGTGAACAAGTCCTGAGTTGGGCAGCGGGTACACGGTCAGGGCTCCTTACATGCCTAATGGGGACCTGGAGGCTGCTTCCAACGGGAAAGATGGGCAGTTGGGTTTGGAGGTTGGGAAGGAGTCTGCCAGTGAACAAGGGGACATGGACTGGGCTGCCGGCAGGGCTGGCCGAAGAGGGGAGTTCACGTGTCAGAGAAGGTGCTAGAGCACATGTGGAGGGCAATGAGGTGGCTGGGGGCCCGTCACAAAGGTTTGGTCCAGGTCACTCCAGTGACCTCTGACACCTGTCTAAGCCAGCTAGTTTGCTTTTTGAGGTCCCTATTATGAAGAACAGGGATGGCTGGTGACAGTGGAGGGTCTTCTGGAACCCAAACGTTACCCTCCTGGGTCTGGCACAGGAGGTGGCAGCCTGGCTTTTTAGTCCTTGGTCTGGTCTTTGGATGCCCAGGTTGTTGGGTGCCTGTGCCTGGGAATGTCCCCCAAAATGACAACCCTGGCCTCTTGAGGCCATGGGTTATTTTCCTTATAGTCCTTGTCTCCAGTTGGACCCAAGGCCTCCAGAGTTACCAGAGGCAGGGTTCCTGCCCAGAGAACACGGCAGGGAGGGTGCACCCGAGCATCACAGCAGCCCAGGAGGGCCAAAAGAGCAGGGGCAGCCAAGGCCAAGGATGGCTGGGTGGGAGGAGTCCTGGAGGGGAACCCCAAACTGGTGTCTCCTCTCAGCGTGACTCTCAGGGTGGCATCCCTCTTCTGAAACTACCTAGACCTGTATACCCGGAGGTGATGTTGGAGATTTCAAGCCTCACTACTTCTTCTGAGCCTTTTCCCTTTTCTGTAAAAAGAGACAAATGTTCCTGCCCTATGAGCCTGAACAGCCTACGCTGAGACAGTCTCTCTACAGTCTGTCCCCCACTGGTCTGGCATCTAGGAGGAGTGGCCACAGTCTTTCCGCCCATGGCAGGTGCTTGGGGAACAGGTGATGGCCTCTGCAGAATTGAGTCGAGGAAGCAAAGAAGGAAGGCAGGGACCCCCCACCCCCACCCCCCAGTACCTTCTGCCTGGCAGGTATTTATTGTTCCCAGTGGGCCGTTTGCTTCTAGAACCTGTGATCTGGAAGAACCTGGGATATTCAGTGCCAAAGTGATGGTGCTGCCTAGGCCCAAGAGGCCTCCAAACCCCCAGGACTTTATTTCCTATCTTCAGGGCTTCCCCCATCTGGGTTTTGCAGCCAGTATTTCCCTCATTTCTGAGGCTGAGGAGGCAGTCCAGGCTCAGCAGGGCCCAGAGATGACACTGCCCAGAGATGGGCTGAGCATGCTGCCCCTTTTAAAGAGTGGGCACCAACACAGATTCTAGCAAACAGCTGACCTCCCAACACAGGAAGTAGTGAAATCAGCTGCCCAGAAGGCAGGGCCCTCAGCACAGGAGAAGGGCTGCTGTGCTCTCCAGCACCTGACCCCAGACCCACATGGGGCAGGGAAGGCAGCCTTGGAGCAAAGCCCGCCACCTGACCCTCTGGCCCCAGGGGGTGGGGGGGCGGTAGCTTCCTGTGGGACAGTACAGCCTTCCTGCAAAATTCAGATTTACCAAAGATGGGTTAAAGATAGGCCAAAAGTATGCACATGCCTTTCTTTCTTTTCTGAGATAGTTTTTGAAAAAACACCCCAGGAAACCACATGCCTCGCCGTCTTGCCTGTTTCCGTGCCAGCCCAGCGCGGATGAGCCTGAGAACGTTTCCAGGCTGTTGGCCATCCATTCTCAGGGCCTCGTATTTTATCAACATTTGGACAGTTCTGTTCTCGTGTGTGTGTCTGTTTGGGGAAGAAATGCCTGTGCTCAGGCAGAGCCTCGGACCCAGCAGTGTCCAGCAGGGCAACGACAAGGCCAGCTAGGGCCAGGCTCCCACCCTGCCTTGTGGGCTGGGTCTGTCGATGCCCTGCTTAAGACCTACATGACAAAATAGTCCCTGAGGTTGGATTAAGAAAAGAGATGGATTGAAAAGAGCTGCGAATGTGCCAGCCTTGAAGAGCAGCGCTGCAGAGGGGCTGGCACTCCTGGTCTGAGAGAGGGGAGTACACACTTGCCTGGGAGACACATCTGTCACAGAGGCCGAGAGGAAGTCTCACGTGGGCACTGTTCCGAAAGAATGGTGTCCCCAGCAACATGTGTGAACAACTGGACTCCTGACAGAGCCCAGTGGTCGGTCTCTGCCCAGGGCTAAGTATTCTGTCCTCAAAAGAACAGTAGCACTGGCAAGCAGGGAGATGCCGGCCTTACATTAGCACGTGGAGCACCTTGACTGCTGCCTTCGGCAGGCGGCAGGGTTCCTAGGAGCAGAGCCTGAGCCAGGGATTGTTGGGCAAGAGATGGAGGGAGGGAGGCTCTGGGGAGAAGCCCAGAGGGATGGCAGGGGTGCCCACGGG
>NW_026000206.1:6598410-6602254 GCF_001458135.2 Marmota marmota marmota | reverse complement strand
TGAAGCCAAGCAGAGAGGCGAGCACAGCAGAAGGTGGGCCTCAGCCTGGTGCCTGGGAGTGTGGCTGGCACCTGGGATGTGATCCTGCCCACAGTGAAGGGCAGCATGTGCACCCTGACTGGTCATGGACCAGACACTTCTGGAAGGGATAGCTGTGGACCCAGCACCATCACTCATGGCCTAGTGAGTTGGGGCTTCTGTGGATGAGGGGATCCAGCAGCCCCTGATTTACCACTCATTTGCTTTGTTTCCGAAACAAATTCTGGAAGCAGCTAGGCCAGGGATGACAGTCCTGCTTCTGATAGAATTTATGCTCCCTGCCCTCCTCCTCCAGCCCTCCTCCTCCAGCCCTCCACGTGAAACCAAAACCCAGGGGGAGCTGTGCTGCATGCTCAGACATGTCACTGACCAGCCAGCCTGCCCTTGCCCTTGGACACCTGATCCTGTGTATAAAGATAAGAATCTTAGGTTTGGGAGCCTCTCGGCACCCAGCCATCATTCCCCGAAGGAGCTCTGCTGTTCTTCCCTGCCCCACCCAGACCTTGCCCCTCTGGGTCCCTACTTAGGAAACATGCTTTTGCAGCTCAGAAGGTCCTTCTAGAGTCCCACTGACATGCCTGCTCCATGGTCCTGAGGCTCAGCAGGGCAGATGACTCTGTACCAGCTGCAACAGAGAGCCAAGTATCTGCTGAGTTAATGTGTTTCCTAAGAAGCGGGTTCAACTTGCACCTGGAAATAAGGCCCAGGACACCTCTGTCTGTCCCAGGGCCCAGCCAGGAGCAGAAGGGGTATTGCACAACAAGTATCTGCTCAAAAAAGTTCCCCAGAGAAGGGTTGGGAAGCCCAGAGGAGACGGAGTTGGGTAGGCTGAACTGGAGAGCCAGGCTAGGGCAGCAGGAGTGGCCCTGGTCTCTGTCCTGGCTGGTTAAGGTCAAGCTCTGGTGGGTCTAGTGGAAAGGTCAGCTCACAGGGCCTTCATTCCAAAGTCACCCCTCCAGCAGGCTGCTGTTTTCTGCCTTTTGCAAAAAAGGGGGTTAAGGTCTCTGGCCACTCATCTGAGGCCACACGGACTGTTCTCACTGGGTTTTGAGATCTGGGCAGGCCTGTGCCCTAGTAGATGGACTGTTCCTGGGCCAGGCTGGGCCTCAAGAGAACAGGGGTTGGCAGGTGAGTGAAATTTTATCCCAGAGCAGCAATTTCACCTTGGAATGATGTGTTCATGTGGCACTTTGAACTTACCCCAAACATTTTCGAGGCCTCTGGGCCTCCATCAGGCTCATGCAGCTTCATGGGAACAGGCTAAGCTTCTTGGGAGGCTGGGTGGGCCCTGCCTGGGGACGTAGTGGGCCCAGGTGGCTGCAAACCTGGGTGTGAGTGTGCTCTGGTGTCGTGGCAGTGTGGGCTCCCTGGGAATGGGGTTCTGGGCAGCACGTACACTGTGCCACTGCAGCAGTCACATACCTCCCTAACTGGTGGGACAGGCTACCAGGTGGGGCAACCAGTGGTGGAGCTTGGTGTGGCTGTAATGGCTGAGCTTTGCGTCAACAGATTTTTCAAAGTGACACCTGGCTTTGTGGCCGAGGGACAGGTACCTTTGAGAAATATTGGTGTGGGGGGAGGCATGTATCCCATGGTGTTTGTGACAGGACTCGCCACCTTAACCTTATGACTTCTCATCCTGCTGCAGAGCAAAAAGGGCCCATTATTTCAGATAGCTAGGGCAAGGGTGGCCCTGAATGTCCTTGGCTACCCGTATCTGAATTCAGACAGGCCATAGCTCAGAGGCTGGAGAGATTTGTCTGAAGCCGGGGTGCCATGTGGGGTGAAGTCTGCATCTATAACAGCCTGTCTGAACTCGGCCTTCTCCAGGTCCATCAAAAAGGGGTCCCTAGCACCCTCCTGTGTGCGGTGGCCAGTACTGACATGGGTCTTAGTCGTTTCAGGCTGCTCTAACAAGACGAGAGCAAGGAACTGAAGAACAAGGGAAAATTCTTCCTTTAGTTCTAGAAGCCAGGAAATCCATGATTGTGACTACAAGTGTGGGGAGGTGCCATGCTCTCAGATGGCAGAGGGACCCATGAGCTCCCACGTGTCTCTTTTATCAGAGTCCTGATCCCACTCATGAGGGTGCCACCCTTGTGACCCTCACTCCCAAGGCCCTGCATCTTCATGTTGTGCATGAGGATGAGGCATCACAGTGAGGATGTGGAACACACGTTCAGACCACATGCATAAAGTCAGGACATGCCGCTGCTTCTCAGGGGGTTGCTGGACAAGACAGGCAGGAGGTGGGGAGGGTGGAGCCAGTGCTGAGCGTGGAGCTATCTCTATCAGGTTTGCCCACGGCCTGCCTTGTCTACATTCCATCTTGTGGAGAACAGGGCGTGTGTTTAGGCATCCGCACGCTGAAAAGACATGGTGAGACCCATGGTGGTGTCAGAGCTGTGTCACCCATAGCAGGTCACTAAAGACACTCGGGCCTGGACTGGATATTGTTGATGTTTATTCTTGCTCAGCCTGGGATGGGAAAGAGCTGGTCTGGCTCCCTGGGCTCCTGCGCCCTTGACTGATCCTGGCCCTACTCCAGGGCTTCCTCCAGCCAGGCAGCTTGGCTCAGCAAGGCCAAGGTCACGTGGGTTGAGACTGTTCAGGCTGGGCCCTGTCCTGCTCAGGCTGGCCAAGAGAGATCCTTCCTTCACAGGCGTGTGAAGCCCCCGCTCTGCCAGGTGTCAGGTTTTCTTGACCTGGAAGTGTCACTGTGGAGGGGAATGAATGTGCTTTGCACACGGAGGCTGCATCGGTTTCCAGGGGCTTGCAGCTGGCAACCCAGCCCCTCTCTCCTAGATCCAGTGCTGAGCCCCCAGAACCTCTTCTTTTACCTTTCCCATTTATCGAAAGATTCCAAGAGAAGTGAACTCATCCGACTTATTTCCTCTGAGCTTCGAGGAGCACTGAGCAGCCCCGCAGGCGCAGCTGCCTTCCTCCAGGGGGAGTGCCTTTTATTCTCTGTCTGCCAAGATGCTCCAGCAGCTTGTTTGCTGTGACAGCTGGTGGTCATCTTGATTTCAAAGAAATACACAAACACTGGACTTTAAAAGGACCAGGGCCCTTGAGACAGGTCTGTACTCTTGGCATTGGCATGTGTGTGGCACAAGAAGTGACAGGTACTCCAAGTCCCTGGGTACAAAGAAGATACCAAAGCCTGCAGTTCCTCTCCTTTACCTATGTGTGCATAGCTGTTCTGTGGCACTCCATCTAAGGGACCTGTGGCTGTGGGTCCTGTTGGGAATATCTGGGGCTAAGCTGGGGATGTTTTTCACTGCCACACCTCTGTCCCTTCTCCTGCTGGACCAAGCATCTGTCCCTAGGGAGAAGAAAGCCAGTGTTTAACTGTACTCGTGCAGTCTCAGGCCTATCCCTTCAGTTCATGCTCAGGCTGCACCCACTGCTCTGGCAGGCCTCAGGCTGACCCCACACAGAGGCAGTATTGGTGGCAGGGGAGCTCTTGGGCAGCCACACTTCCTCTCTGAGGCCTCCAAGAGCCCTGCAACACAGGCAAGGACTGTCACGCATGTCTTTCAGATGAGCTGGTGAGCAGAAGCAGCCTGGATGGAGCCTGGCCCTCCTCCTCTAGCAGATAAGTGGCTTACCCCCGCCCCAGTGCCTGTGTAAGGCCAGGAGGGCCCTTGCTCTCCAGAGATGCTGCATCTCCACCTCCAGGCAGGGCCTAGAACTCTAGAACCAGATGCCTGGATGGTTCTGATAACAGCAGCTCATCCTGTCAAGGTCCTGTCTCACCCTATAGACCATGGGAGCTGGGGGGGGGGGGGGGAATTCCAGCCCC
>NW_026000206.1:6509023-6598386 GCF_001458135.2 Marmota marmota marmota | reverse complement strand
GGGGGGGGGGGGGGGGGGTGGAATTCCAGCCCCTGTGTGCAGCAGTGTGGCCTGGTAAGGTTGCTGTGTCACGTAGGCCTGTCACCATGAGCATGGCTATGTGTCAGTAAGTTCCCTCCTGCCGTGTCTGGTGTGGCGGCTGTACAGTGTATTCCTGTCTGAAAATGTGTACTTTACTTGACCATCCTTGCAGGGGATTTGGATGACTCTCTTTTTCATTTTGCAGTGACTAAAAGCATTCGTGTCAGGCCTGAGGGTGTGGCTCAGTGGCAGAGTGTGCTCCTAGGTGCTCAAGGCCTTGGCTTCAATATCCAGCACTGTTGCTGAGTCTTTGCACATGTTTTAAGTAGTTGTCTTAAGATAAAAATCCTAGTTCAGTCACCCCTCTGTATCTATGGGTTCTGCTTCCTCAAGATTCAACCAACCTTGGACCAAAAATATGTTTTAAATAATCACATCTGTAATGATCATGTACAAACTTCTTGTCATTTTTTCCTAAACAATACAGTAGAACAACTATTTACACAGCATTTACGGTACAATGGGCATTGTAAGTAATCTAGAGGTGATTTTAAGCATAGGAGGATGTGTGCAGGTTCTGTACAAATACAACATTATTTAATAAGGGACTTGAGCATTGAGAAGGGGTTCCTGGAACCAGTTCCAGGTATGGTGGGACAACTGAAGTAAAGTGGCCAGGTAAGGACTCAAGTGCATTCCTGCCAGGTCCCCTTTGGAGAGGCCACACCTGAAGTGTGATGAGTGTGCCTATTTCACTGCGGAACTGGGTACCATCTTGTTTCTGCTTTTTGCCAGTTACATAGGGAAAGAGCTGAATCTTGCATTTCCTGATTAGCACAGAGTGTTCACTGACCCAGGGCTGTGTCTTCATGAATGAGTCCAGGATCCAGTGGTTTTGCTGTAGCCTGGCAAACCAAGTGCCAGCTAGGTTTTAGCCCAGCTTCTGGGGTATGTGATCCTGGGTTCCAGGAGGGGTGTAGCCCTTCAGTAACCTGTGTGTCTGCCCCTCCACAGAACTGTCAGACCTTCAGCAGCCTCAGCTGCCTGAGTACGGGGATGGAGGACTGCAGCCCCCAGAGCCCCTTCGCCCTCCATGTCAGCAGCACCCGGTCCTGGACCGCCCTGCTCTCCGCCTCAGCCTCCAGCCCAGGGGGCAGGACCCCTGCTGGGACCCCGGTCCCTGAGCCTCCTCCCCACTCTTTCGACGATCACCTAACCTGCCAGGAGGACCTGTCTTGCGAGGAGTCAGATGGCTGTGCCCTGGATGAAGATTGCAACAGAAAGGGGGAGTTGGCCACAGCCTGGAGGGACCGCGGAGCTGCCAGGAACAGCCTCTGCTCCCTGGATGGCGAGTTGGACATCGAGCAGATAGAGAAGAACTGAGGGCGCCCTGGGCCCTGGTCCAGGATGGGGGTGCTTTAGAATCAGTGGGCCCTCCTCTGGGTGCTCGGTGGACACTCGTAGGGGGAGCCCAGCTCCTGGGCCTGACAAAAGCTTCCTGAGAGGTGTTGGGTCCCAGGGAGATTGCCCACCGCCTCCCCACGTTCTGTGAAGGTGACCTGGCCCTGCCTCTAGTGGGACGTGTCAGTCTCCCCAGCTGTCGAGCACGTCAGCCACCAGGTCCACGGGACTGCCGTAGCCCCACAGAGCAGCTTTTTGGTTTGGTCTTTTCCGCCTTGTTTCTTGGGGGGTGTTGGACAGGGCTGGGCCCGTGCTGCATCCCTTGGGTGGGGACGCTGGGAGCCAGGCGTGGGCTGGGGCCAGGATCCCTTGGGCCATGTCCTGGTCCTTCTTGGCCTCACTCAGGTTCACTCTGGGAGTTGGCCCACAGCTTCTTTCACTCAGTTTATTCCGTGCCTTCTCTCCCAGGTCTCCCCGCCCCAGGTCCGGGAAGGTTCGGGAGACACCCCCTCCTGTAGAAACACCAGAGCCGCTTGGCCTTAATCCCACATGTGGGGGCTGGTATGGCCCCCGAGCAGGGAAGCCATGTTCATGCCCAAGGCCAGGGAACAACTCTGGGTGCTTGTTAGAGGCCATCCACGTTGGATGGGGATGGTGGATCTGTGGGCCAGAAGACACACCCACTCACCCCACCTGCGGCCTGGAGAGCCTCCCCGCGCTCCACTGCCGCAGGGGCTGCCGTGGCAGGGCTGGCAGTGGCAGGCTTCCCCGTGGCTCCCATTCCCTCATTCAGGTGAGGGCAGTGGTACACGACACAAGCATGGCCTCTTAGAAGTATCCTCAGGAGTCAGGAGCTACGAGCTGGCCATTCCGTGGGGCCTGGGATGGGGGGTCTGTGAACCCCTGCAGTATTTCTAGCACATTCTCATGTGTTCATGGGCACTCTGGCTTTAATCCATGTGCACTGCCCGCCTCAAGACATCTGTCCACTGTGGGAGCCCAGGCTGGGTGCCGCCCCTCCAAGGCAGGCCCAGCCATGGCCCAGCTTGCTTCGCTTGCTTTGTGGCTCCTCACTCCCGGCACCTCTCCCCAAGGATTTGCACTCAGGCAGCTCCCTAGCCCGCCTTGCAGACCCCACAGGCTCTGCACTCTGGGAATCTGGCTTTTAGCAAACTTGGCATCTTTCGCAGACAAGAGCAAGTGGGCCGGCTTGTGAGCAAGTGGCTCATTTTCCCATAAGGCTAAAAATAGCTGACATGTTCTCGCGAGTTCACCGACAAACGATCACGGGCACTTTTGTAGTCACTTTGCCTTTGCTCATCTTCGTGGATGAGCGAACGCCTCACTTCTGCAGGTCGAGTCCTATGGTTCTCACCTTTCTCCTAAAGAAAGAACCTGTTTGGGAAACTTTGTTTAAACCTTCACTTTTTACTTACATCCAAAGGGTGGTGGCTCAAATTCTGTTGTATAGTTGGCATCAAATCAGCCACAGGATGCTTGCAGGAAGCCCCTACCCCAATGGCCCTCAGAACCCTGTGGCAGTCTCAGGCTGGCCAGCGCAATGGTGGCACTGGGTGGGGCAGTGTGTGTGTGTGTGTGGGGGAGGGGTTCGCTGTCACTCCTACCGGAGGCGCTGGAAAGCCAAACCAGAGAGTCGTGGCTCAGTGGACAAGGGCATCGTGCCTGATCCCTATATGGCCAACCTTGAGGCCCTGTCTTCTCAGAGCAGCCCTAGAGGTGGTGGGTAGTTGTCAAGAGACCAAGGAGAGCACATGCCAGAGCCTCCTGTCCCCAGAAAGCCCAGGATGGGAAGTTCTAGTATCTGGAGTGGCCATACCAACGGTGGCCACCATGGAACACGCCCTTCCTGTGGAAGGCAGAGGCAGGGTTCCCACTCCTTTCCCCCCCAAAGGGCCAGCCAACGTTAAGTCAGGGAGTGGCTCCCAGCTGCCTTTCCTTAGGGCCAGGACAGGAGGCACCTGGTGGCAAGTGTGTGTCATAGGGCTGTAGGGGGGTGGCCTGTCCTCACATCCTACCTACTCCTACCCTAGGCCTGATGGCAGAAAGGCAAGCAGTGGCGTTTGCTGAGTCACAGCCTCATCCTTCCCACCTTCCCCCCAAGCCACTTCCAGGGCACTTCCAGGCAGAAATGACCCTATCCCAGGATAGGGTTTGGCCCTTTCCAGTCTCCTCATCCCTCTTGACTGTTCTGTCCTACCAAAGCCCCTGGCCTAAGCTCTTGATAGCAGCAGTTAGCTGCAGTTAGGGGAGGAGATGGCAGGTGTCCTTGCTTGAAGGAAGGCCTTCAGTTGGATTGTGGTTGCCTATGATTGGGCAGAGCAGGCTCCACCTAGAAGGTGCCCCCCCTGTTTTCTTAGCAGCTACATAGCCCAAAGGCCTTTCCTGTGCCCTACTCCACTGGCCCCAGACTCTCTATCTTGGAGCTTTTGGGAGGGAGGTTTACCTGGGAGGCTCCATCTGGCCCCCCTGTGGTTGTCCTCAAGGGTAGTGGGTGTCCCTCCCACCAGCATGGTGGCCCCGGCCAGCAGCAGCAGAAGCAGGAGCCTTACCTTCATCAGGCCTGCGTGTGATTCCTGCCTCCACACAGAGGCAGAAGAAGTGCAGGACCTGGAAGGTGGGCTGTGCCCGGCTGCCTGCCTGCTCAGAAGGCCCCAAAGGATGAGAGCAGGGCTGGGCTCCAGCAAGGCTGGTGGGAAGAGGGGCTTCCTGTCACGTGGCACACCCCACTCACTGCAAAAGCCACTGGACTGACAGGAGCTGCCGTCTGCCTGGGCACCAGGCCTGGGTTCAGGGCTGCAGCCTCGCTGTTTACATGACCGCACACCCTCTTGCCTTATTCGCAGGTGGTGGGCCGCAGCCTGGCCCAGAGTCCATGGGCAGATGCCTGCAGGTCCCCAGGGAGCTTGTCCCGACCATACATACGGATTTTCATCCTCAGAAAGCCTTACTTTTCAACAAAATTTTTGTAGCAGCAAAGTTTTGTGAATTTGTATGCTGAAAGAAAATTTCAATAAAGGAAAAGTCACATTAAAAAGAAAACAAACCCCAGTTTCCAGTAGGGTCTCCTAATGCAGAGGGGGGTGATTTTCCACACTCGGATGTGGCTGAGGTGCATTCAGGGCACTGCCTGTCCCGGCAAGCTTCCATAGCAGTCCGCGCACCCCAGGATCCTGCGCCCATTCCCGCCGAAGGTTAAAGGCACATGTGCTCTGTGGCCAGGGGTGGTCAGCTGAACCACGACCGCCTGTGACATCACCACCTGGGATGGTGCCACCCAGCCAGGTGCCGGGGCTCGGGAAGCCCTGGAGGGCACACACACGGCCTTGTGCAGGCCATGGCGTGACACCCCAACCTCAGCCATGCTGCAGTCACATCCCTTCCATGGTGCCAGCCAGAGGAAACCATGCCTCTTTAGAGATGTTTTTTGAAAAAAATTACAGACTGAAATGGAGCTCTTGTAGCCTAGGTAGGATAGTCTGACCTTCTAGCATAGTCTTGTTGGCAAATGAATTGTGATGTCAGTACGTGAGGGCGATGTCCGGGGCTCGGGTGACAGGTGGCATCTGGTCTGTGCTAGGGTTGTGCTTTTTCCCGACCGGCCCCGCGGTGTTGGTGTTGCAGAGCTTCAGGAAGTGTGGCGACCAGTGGATTGCTGGGCCAGGCCCCTGCTGGGGCAAGGCCACAGTGTGCAGAGGGTGCTGGGTCTGTCCCCCACCGCCACCCACCGCAGCCTGTCCTCCCTGCGCAGGCCATAACTGTCTTGCACTAGAGCCGCTCTAGTCTCAGGAATTTGCTTGTTACTTTTACTGTGTAAATAAAGCTTCCTGGTTCATACCCAACTGCCTGGGCACAGCTGTGTAGTTTCTTCTGGGTGTGGAGAACGGGTAGGCCCTCCTTCCCTCTGCCACGGAGCATTAGCTCCATGCTGTCAAGGGCATGGGCTATTCCCTTCTCTTCCCTCCACGCTTCAGAGTTGGGGTCTGTCACACAGCCAAGGAGGGGTCCCAGTGCAGGACCACTGTGGGAGAATTAGTGGAGCAGGGCTGCAGGCTCTCTGGTGGGCTAGCACCAGAGCAGTGTGTGTGCATGTTTGGAGGTAGACAAGTCCAGCCAGGAGCCACAGAGCTGGGCGGGTAGAGGGGAGACAGCCCTCGGTACTTCCAACCTTGCTGAGAGGCAGGGCTGCCAGCAATGTGCACTGGGCCTTGCCACCAGGGAGCCTCCAGTCTGACCTGGCCTGGACTCTGCAGCACCCTGTGTGGCCAGTCTGCCTCTGTCCAGCAGGGTAGCCCGGGGATGGCACAGGCTGGGCTTCTAGCCGAGGGCCTTTGCTCTCATCAACAGCTGTAGGGCTCAGGCCTCTGCTGCTCAGCCCAGTGTGGGCACCCAGTCTTCTGCCTGGCCTCTCAGACCAGGTAACCAAGCTTAGGAGATTCAGGGTGTCGGCAGCCTTGAGGACAGGTGTGGTCACTTTCAATAACACAACACTCACTCCAGCTTAGCTCAGCCCATCTATGGCTGCCCCACTCCCTACCCTAGAGCCTCCCCCAGGCCATCTTCTGAACCTCACGGTTTGCTTAGACTGGGACACCGCCCCCGCACAGGCTCTAGGACTCACAGGGTAGCAGCTCCACCCTCTGCTTGGCATCGGGGCCTTACCCCTCTGCAGTCCCCAAGCCAGGCCAGCGCATAGATACACCTGATGTAAGGTCCATTGATGGGACATGGTGTGTGTCCACCTTTTGAGCAGGCTTCTCGACCTTGAAAAAGTATGAAAACCCCTGCTGCACTGGACAGAGCGTGGACGGCTGGCTGGAGGAAATGCCCGCTGGGACAGTGGCCAGGCTCCAGGTGGTTTATGGTTTCTTTTATGCTTTTCTGTTAGGAACAATACATATTATAAGAAATCTATAATCTAAAAAGTCAAAACTCAAGAGAGATAATGCAAAGTGCCCAGTATATTCATTTCCAGAGAGGAGAGGCTGTTGCCAATCACGCTGGAATGGGAGGTGAACCCATGAGCTCTTGCTGGCTCTCCTGGCCCCACTTCTGTCCTAAGATGAGCATGTAGGAGGCTTTCTGCCTGCCTGACCCATCTGCTGGGCGGGGGCAATAGAGGGAGGGCCTGCAGTAGCCAGGGCCAGGCTCCCTTGCTCCACCCCAAAGGCTGGTAACTATGAGCAGCTGAAGGGACCCAAGGGGGGGGGGGTCACTTGTCATTTCTGGGCAGCATTGTCACTTTTTAAGCAGCGGGACAAGGGGCCATCTGCTCCAGAGGGGATGGTAAATCCTGTTGAGGGATTTAACAGATGAGGTAACCAAGGCTCAGGGCTACATGATTCCCCACAGGTAGCACTGAACCCCAACCCCCAGAATTGTTCATCTGGAGAGAGAAGATACCCATGCACAGGCTCTGCTGGAAAATCAGCCCTGGGGTCACCACAGGCCATCCCCACGGGAGAATTTCAGGAAGAGTGGGGGTAGCACTTGAGAAGTCACCAGAAATGGCATGGGACGAGGAGCCAGGCCTTGATGGGAGCTCCAGTCTCCACTGTGCCTCTTTTGCTGGCCCTCGGGCTTGTCACTTCACCTTCTGTACCTCGGCTGCCTTATCTGGAAAATGCTGGTAGTGACAACACCACTTCTTGCCTACTGCAGCCCCACGGGTGGTTGTTCTCTGCACCCCTCTCCAGGGCAGCGACTTGAAGACAGACCAGCCTCCCTCCTCCAGAGGGTGCTGCCCGGGCTGCAAATTCCTACCAAGGAGAGCAGGCGAGGCAAGGCCCTGAGAATGAGAGAAGAGGAAACCCAAACTCCACAGAATGTGTTCACAGCGTGCTGCAGGCCCAGCCCACGCTCGCCCTCCCGCTGCTGGCCTCCTCCCACTCTGACAGGTGGCCATGGGGGTTCCAGCAGGGAGCCGGCTGGCTGCGGACTTTCCAACTAAAAGTCCAAAGACCCCCCTCAAATGCCAGTGACACTGCCCTGGCCAGTGGCCTCTCATCTTGAAAAGACTCTGCCACCATCTTCTGATCCTGACTGAATGGTTGCCAGCCTGCTGGGCAAGGCCCTGGGCTCCCAGCTGCTGTGCCGAAGACTCGGGCTCCGGTTTCTGGTTGCTATGCTTGGTCACTGTCTGCCTTTGTCTAACGCAAGTCCTCTTATGGGGATCCCTGGCTTCTCTTATTTGAAGTTATCTCCCAAGATTTATCACTGGCTTCTGAATTGATTGGGGGAGAAACAACAATCAAGTTACCCACTCAGCTTATTGATTTTGAAACCTGAAACTTGGTTTAAGAGTGAATTTGTCCTGTAGGCTTTGCGGGGAGGCTTGCTCCCCTGGTCTGAACAGGGCTCTCTCCACCACCAGGCTCAGGCTGCTCTGAGTAAAGGCTGTGATTGAGATATTTGAGTTTTCCTCAAAGATTCCTTGTTGACAGCCTGATCCCTAGTGGGTGGTATTAGGGCCTTTAAAATTGGGCCAAGTGGGTGGTCCTTAGGCCAATTGTAGGCATGGCCTTGGAAGGGATTATGGAATCCTGATCTCTCTAGCTTCCTTCCAGGTGACCTCCTCGTGGTCCTGAACATGCTCCTGCCAAGATAGTAAGAGGTCCTTACCAGAGCCTAGCTGATGCCAATACTATGTCATTGAGGCTCCCAAACTGAGCTAAATAAACCTCTTTTCTTATATAAAAGTAAGCCTGCCTCAGATATTCTATTGCAGCAATGTAGAAGGAACTAATTTGGAAGGCATTACCAGTTTTCTCTGGCCTATCATCTCCCAGGTGTGGCTAAGGACAGCTCACTGTCCCCTCTGAGCCTCAGTTTCCTCATCCGTTAAAGGGGTAAGAACAGGTGAAGGGTTTCATAGCAGCCTTTGCCCCTCTGACATTCAGTGGCTCCAGCTCAGGACAGGACCAGGGATAGTGCATGAGACTCCACCCAGGCACCCACTCTCTCCCCACAGGGCTCTTTGTGGTAGTCAAAGCCTGAGTCAAAGGCTGCTATTCAAGGCCAAGTTTATTGAGCCGTTAGTTCATTCTGTCTAGTCTGGTCCAGAGTACCCTCTGTGTATGCAACCTTAACCTCTGTAGTATGGTACCCTTCAAAGTGCCCCTGGGAGCTACCCCCAGCCTATCTGCAGTGTGACTCGCAGGGAAAGGAAAAGCCGTGGGCTGGCCCTAGGTGGGGTGCCCAGCAGGCCTAGGCAGGCTGGTTCGGCTCTGAGCTGCTTGATGTGCCCAGGAGGCCCCTGTTTTTTCTCCAGGCTCCTCACTTGGCTGCAGAGAGCCTGGTGAAGGGGCAACATCCTCTACACCCAGCTAGGTGGAGCTCACTGCACTCAATGACCAGGTGTGAATGGTGCATGAACGAATCCAGGACAACCCCAGGGAGAGCCTCCAGCCCTGCTCAGAGGACTTTCACTCTCTGGAGGCCTGGCAGGTCTGTTCCCCCCTTTGGACATCACCAAGGCAGAGGCATGGCAGGGCCAGGCAGGCGAGCACATCATGTGGGTCCTGAGCAAACCTCTGCCCAGGAGCCCAGGGAAGCATGGCTGAGGGGGGCTGAGGAACGGTCTGGTTGGCTGTGGTGCAGGAGCCAGGTAGCCCAGCAGGGCCTTCCCCTCAAAGAGGGCAGAGGGTGGGGCCGTCAGGGATTTGGGTGTCCTGAGAACCGGGGGAGGAGGGACAGTAATGGAAGGAGGCTGTACCCTCCCTGGGCAGGCTGTCACTTGTCCGCATGCTGCAGCAGCAGGTCCACAGCCTCTGCAAGGTTGTCCACGTACCCATCAGCCTTCACTTCTGGATGGTACTCATCACTGGGCCTGAAAACAGAGATAGATAGGTCAGTCTGATAGAATATTAGCCCATTTCTCATTATTATACCAAAATACCTGAGGCTAGGCCACTTTATAAACAGGTTATTTAGTTCAATTTTGGAGGCTGAAAGCCCAAGACCAGGCCACTGCCTAGGCCTCTATTGAGGGACTGAAACAGATGGCATTATGGCAAGGCTCGGGCTTTCTAACAAGCCATTCTTGAAAACACAAACTCAGGGTCCCTCGGGAGCCACAGGAATCCTTCCTGAGCAGCACCCAGTGACCTCCTACTAAGCCGCACCTCTGGAAGTTACTAGCACCTCTCACACTGCACTTGGGGAACAAGCCCCTTATCCAAACAGCAGTCAGTGGACCTCTCTGAAGCCCTGAAGCCGTACCTGGTGGACACAGAGAAACTGCCTTCTGGCCCCGAGTACAGGCCTACCCTTACCCCAGGGGACCTCCAGGCCCGTGGCCTCTCTTCCCTCTTCCTCCACTTGGGTACACATGCCTCCCTGACTGTTCCTTCTGCCCGGACACCTTCCCAAACCAATTCCCATCGATCCTGTTTAACCCTGTGGCAGAATGGCCAGTACCTCAGCCCTATCCCGGCCTCCAGTAGAAGCGTCACACTGGTGAGAGCAGGACCCTGACTGTACCCTGCCCTCGGCTCTCTGGGGACTTGCCCTACATCCTGCCTGGCCTGGCCTAGTACCAGTGGAGAGAGCATGGTACTAGGGGCAGCTGGGTGATGGAGGACGCACCTCTTGCCTGCCCAGTGCTGTGGCCCCAGGGTGTCCGTGAGAGCCATGTACCATTTCAAGGTCACTCCCGCCAACAAAAGAGGTGCCCAGGCTCCTGGTAAAGTCACTCTCCGGCGGGGTTCTAGGGACTGGAGCCCCCAGGAGATACCTGTTGACTAGATGTCCTGAGGCCTTGGTGAATGCCAACGAGGTACAGAGGCCAGTGGGGCCCTGCCTGGGGCTTCATGGATGATGGGCCATGGGCTGTATCCTAAAGTCAGGGGGCTATAGGTACACGTAGGTTGGGGAGGAGGAGCCCCAGTCACAGGAGTACCTCTGGGTGTGCTCATCTTGACAAACCATTTGAGGAGGTGGGACCTCATCCCAGGGATCATGGGGAGCCCCAGTGGGTCTGTGGGCCACAGTAACATCCTGGTCACCTCCACGGTGCTCCTGGGCTCTTCCCTGGCCTCGCACACAGAAAAGTTCATGGATCTTGGCAGGAGGGGAGCCAGCCCCCATGCCAACCTCCTGCTACCAAGGGACTGCCACTGGGGTCACCCCAAGGCCTGACTGAGGGTCCAGGAAATCCTGGCCGCCACACCCCTGCAGACAACCCATCTTGGCCGGGAAGGAAGTGGTGAATTTGGTCTGACGACATCTAAAAGCCAGGTTTGCCTCTCAGAGGGTTTCTTCTCTGCAAAGGGCTTTACCCTAATGTGACCGTCATGAGTGAGGGCACTTTTTTTCAAGACATTCAGCCCAGTGGCGTGGAGACCACCTTCTGGCAGGGAGAGGCCTCCTTAGGGACTGCTGAGAGCCCTGGACTTGGGTGGGGACCCTAGGAACAGATCCTGGAATGTGGACATCCCTTGTGAAAGGGGAGGGTGCATCCCTTGACTGCCCAGGTCCCCAGGCCTCATTGGGCCAAGCCCTGTCCCTGTACCCTTCCAGGGACCCCCACTTGCTCACCCACCCCCTTGTGTAGGTGGCCACTTTCCTCTGTGGCATGGCCCAAGTACAGCATTCACAGAGTCTCACACCCATTTTTTCTGTACATCCTCCAGGGAAGAAGCAGTTACTCCCATCTTACAGGTGAAAATCGGCTCAGAGGTTCAAGGTTCAGCCGGGATGAGCAGAGCCGGGGCCTGATCCAGTTCTCTCTCTCTCTCACACTAGTGTTTTGGGAGCCAGAGCTGCCAAAAGCCTGCAGGCTGCTGGGCATTCTTGGTCTCCCCAGAAAGGGCCCAGGAGTTGACAGCAACCAAAGCACAGGGGCCAGTGATAGGTGCTGGGCCAGTGGGTGTCACTCTGACCGTTGTGTGTGGCCGCCCTGCCAATCACAGGTCAACATGCCATGGAGGTGCCCCAAACCATGAGCCTGAGGGACAAGAAAAGGGGATCCATGTGCAGGGAGGGCCCTCATGACCACCCACTCCATCTGCAAGTCAACAAGATGCCTCACATGTTGGCACTGGTGGTTTAAGGGCAGGATTTTGTTGATGCCAGCAAGACACAAGTCAGTGAAAATGGGAACTCCAGATTCCCCTTTTTCTATGTCAGTGCTGAAGTATGTACTTGTCACTGCCAAAGGGTTTGTATGGTGCGGCCACTTTGGAGAGCTGAGGGTACCTCCTGTGACCTCCAGTTTTCCTAGGTATGTAAACAACACAATGAGAATGTTCCAAGCAGCTTTAGTGGGAAAAGGCAGAAAGCAAGCATGGCATGAGTGTCCCTTGGTGGGAGGATGGAGAGACTGGCGGGTCCACGCATCAGGGGCTTCCTCCCACCCGGGACCACTCAGCAATGGAGGAGTGTCAGATGCTGTGGCAACAGGAGCGAGGCTCCAGGAATACCAGCTGGGACGCCCCAGGGGCAGCTCTGGACCCTGACATGAGAGGGGCAGCAGAGGTAGACATGCTCTTTGCCATGAATTTTCAACCTCAGTAGCTCACAAAGAAGCCACATCTGACTCGCAACTGCGAGGAATCCACACCCCCTGCTTCCGGGCAGGCCAGGGGCCGGGACGAATCCTGCCTGCAGCCTTATGTTCCTAAAGGGCTGTAGAAGGTAGGGAACACGCCACAGGGACCTAAGTAGCCTGCAGAGCTAACACGGTATTCAGCTCCTACAGAGAAGGCCGGGGCCTCTTCTGGCCTCTCTACCATCCTGGCCTCTGGGGACAGTGCCTCCTTGGAGCAGGCTCACCCTCAGCTGTGCCATGAAGGAAAGTCGCAGCCCCGTCCCCTGCAGCCATGTGACATGGGAAAGCCCTGAGGCCTCTGCCTTGGTGTCCCTGACTCGAAGGTGCACACAGGGCTCCCCACAGGAGACGGGCCATCGTCTGGAAGCTGGAAGGACAGCTTGCCAGTGTTCAGTGCATCAGTGCAGTCACGCAGGCTCGGCCAGCCTGTCTGGGGAGCATGCTGGGGGGCCAGGCCGGGCCTGGCCAGGGAGACAGAGAGGTAATTGGGCCTGTGCCTTCACCTGGGCACACGGGCTGGTGGGGACAGGCCAGCAGATGGACACACGTGGACATGTGAAGTACAGGGAACACGGGGTGCGTGGGGGCATGTCTGACCCCACCACAGCAGTGGATTGGAAGAGCCGGGAACCTTGGATCAGGACCGCAGGGGAAGTCCCACTGGCCTGGAGCCCAGAAGGCCCTGTACCAGGACATGCCGCCGAGTGTGTCCACATTGGCCAGGGGGTGCCCTGCAGTGCTCAGCCTCCTGCTGCCCTCTGCATGCTGGGCATCACTGTTCCCTGTCCACCCCTTAGCCCCCACCACCTCACCTCTGCTCCACCTCTGTGCCTGAGGCCAAGTCCTGTGTGGCTCTGGACGTGTGTGATCCGGCTGTCCTCCATGCCCCTGGGACCCGAGGGCCACTCCAAAACCCAGCTTACTGATATGTGTGGGGTGCTCCAGCCCCGACTCATGAGGGACTTGCCAGGGGCAGTGGAACAGCCAGGTGGCTTTGGCCATGGGTGAGGGCACCTGCCCAGGGACCGATACCCCTGCCCCTGCCTCAGCTCCCTGATTCCCAGCCTTCCCCCCAGAACAGCGAGGTCAGTGCAGTTACCCAAAGCAGAAGAAAATCTCTCCTGGCACACAGCACCCTGGTCAGCACCCACAGACCTGGGGCGCCCCTCCTGACACCTTCACCCAGGGCCCAGGGCCGGGCTTGCCATCCAGGCAGATGAAGCCCACCTGAGAGGAAAGAGGACCCCCCCACAAAATCAGACGCTGCCAGGAAGTTCCCACCAGCCCGGGTTTGCACATGGCTCCGCACACGGCTCCTTCTGTTTAATTATGTATCACTTAAACTCAGACCCACTGAAAGCGCTGCGCTGGAGCGGCTGGGGGTCACACGCCCGCAGAATCATGGACTTGCACGTCTCAGGTACGTGACGCTGCCACGGGCCGCAGCTCTCAGGAGTCGGTCGGTGGGAGGCCACTCACTCCAGGCTGCCTGCCCCGAAGCCTCGAGGCAGAGGACCCCACACCATGGCCGACCCTGTGACCTACAGGCCTCAAAGTTGTTCTTTACAGAAGCTGAAGCAAAACCCAACAGAGAAGCTCCCACAACAGTGGAGAAGCAGGAAGGACAAAGAGCGCGGCCTGACTCCACCAGCCCTGCCAGCACAGGCCAGCACAGGCCAGGACACGTGACCCAGGACGCAGAGGGAGGAAGGCAGGAGAGCAGGGCCCGCAGGGAGCCCCTGGGGCCGAGGGACAGTGACACAGGGAGGGCGAGATGAGAGAAGCAGTCTGAGAAAGGAGAGGGACTGAGCACAAACGTAGGGGCTGGGGGAGAAACCGACGCACAGGGAGGAGAGACAGCGGCCTCAGGTGTGTCCAGGCCACGTGTGTCCCACCCACTGTGACTTGGGCTGCCCCTTCCCCTGGACCCTGCAGGCTCAGCTGAGGCTTGGCTGGGAGCTCCCGTGGGGTCCTGCCTCTGCCCTGACCCAGGCCCCCAAGCAGGTTGGGCTCCCTGCTCTGGCCCCACAGAGCATGTGGCCTGGGCCAGCATCTCCACCTGCCTGAGCCGCAGCTTCCGAATGTCTCAGCTGGGCTTGTGACTTGGCTCTCAGAAAGAAGTGAGGCGTGACTGAAAATAGGTCTGGTGTGGGCCCTGGACCGGGTGGGCCTTGGAGCCAGGGCCACTCTCTGCTCTCCCAGGGTCACAGCCCAGCTCCACCCTCATGCTCATGGGCATGGCCAGTGCAGGGGGGAAAGAAAAGGGCTAGGTTCCGAGGGCGTTGGCGGGTGGCTAGAGAGGGTTAGGGAAGCTTCCAGAAAAAAGGCATGTGAAGTCCAGAGCCCTGCTGCCCTCCACCCTCCTGCTGCTCCTCCTGAGGAGGCTGGAGACACAGGTCCCCGTGGGACCCCTCCCTAACTGAGCTGGATGTGGGCGGCCCTCGGGTCTAGCTGGCAGGTGGACGCCGGCAGATTCCCCAGGTGCCCTGTGGGCCACCGCAGCTTTCCCCCTCTCTGGTTCCCTTCCTCCAGGCAGCAGGCGGCTTTGGGTGCCCATGGCTGCGAGACCCGGCACGATCGTCACCCTGCCCTGCCACCCGCCCAGGCCCTTGCAGGAGTGTGGGTCATCTTCTGTTCACACCTGCTCCCTTCCGCTCGCTCCTCCCTCTAGTCTGCCCTCTGCCCACTCTATAGCCAGAGAAGCCCACCAAAACGCTCACTTGCTCCTGCGAGTCCCTGGGTACAGTGCGCCTACTGTCCGCATCAGCCTGTTTCTCAACAGAGCAGGCAGGTCTGTTCTGACGGAGCCCCCGCACAGGCCAGCTTCAGTTGTCCCCTGCCCTCCCACACTCCTGCTCTGCCCTGGAGTGCTCCTGAAACCCCCTCCACCTGCACGCTCCTGCTCAGCCCCAAGACCCCGCCCCTCGCCCCCATCTCTACTCAGCTCCCTCCCACAGGGAGTCACTCTCCTCTCTGCACACAACTTGTCCTGCCCTGACAGCGTCACGCCTGGATGCCACCCTGCTTCTTCACTGTGGGGCTGCCTGGCTATGCTTCCTGCCCTCTGTGGTCCCCCGTGCAGGCCTGGCCCAGAGAAGGCACCCATGAAGCTTCCACACACACTGAACAACTGGCCCTTCCTCCCTCAGGCCCTGCAGGGAATGAGGGGGAGGCACAAGGGGGTTCTACATCCGCCTCCACAGCGGGGGGGGGGGGGGGGGGGCCTGCGCTAGCCCAGGGAAAATGGCTCAGACATCCCGAAAAGGAGCCCAGTAAGAGCCACCTCCAGCCACCAACATCCGCCTCTTCCTGGCTCTGTTCTCTCCAGGAGGTGGCTCCCCCACATCTGCTCCTGAGGGCAGGACAGGCCCAAGGCTCCCACGACTAGAGACCAAGCAGCTGCCTACCCAAAGGGACACGTGCCCTTGTCCTGAGAGCTGTGGCAGAGCTGGCACCCCCACAGCGGCTAAGGCCAGGTCCTGGGGCTGCCCAGTGACAGTGAGTTCAGTGAACTGGGAACTGGCACTGAGAGGGCAATGCCAACTCTAGGCGGTGCTGACGGAGCTGGAGGAAAGGGACAGAGGCATCGATTCATGAGGCTGGTGACGAGGCTGGCAAAGGGCATCTCTGCATCGGATGCCCAGAGTTCAAGACTCCTGGGGCCTAACGTCAGAGCACGGTTTCTGCAAACGCAGGCGGGACGTGGCTGGAGGCCTGCCTCCTCCTGCCCACGATCCAAGCTGTTCCAAAGGCAAATTATGGGATGCCCTGTCAGTAGGCACATGCCCATGGGCTTCCTGCTGCCCACCTGCTGGCCCAGAATGCACACCATCAGGACAGCAGCACCCCGAGGCCCAGTGTGGCAGGTGGGGGCTCAGACGGCAAGTCCAGCCAGCAACCCCTGCCTGAGCTGGGCTACGGGCAGGAGCCCAAAAGTCAGAGACCCTGTAGTGGGGTGGCAGTGACCTCAGATGACTGCTCCTGTCCCTCTGGTACCGTGGGCAGTGCAGGTCCCAGATGCTGGGTGGGGCTCCATCCCACAGAGCCTGTGTCTTTGGTCAGCCCGGGCCTCCTGGGGCCTGTTACATTCGATGCCCAGTGGCTGAAGGCACACAGAGGGACTCTGCCCCATTCCTGCCCACAAGGAGGTTCCACAGAAACACGAAGCCCAACTGCCCAGCATGAGGGCCTGCCTGGGTGCTGTGGCCATGGGTTCCAGCTTCTGCTGCCTGTCCTCCCTGAGGACACCTCAGCCCTCAGGCCTATGTCCCCCGACTCCTGCCAGGACCGCAGGGGGGCTTGTGGATTTGGAGGAACCTCTCAGGGGCAGGGCCACGTCACCAGCCCAGGTCTGAGGGAGCGAGGCTGGTCAGCCTGCCCGTCCCTTCCCACCCAGCTCTCAGACTCAGGGACCTCGTGGCTGCTGTAAAATCACTTGGGAGAAAAACAAATACCACCCCCCAGGCCTGAAAGAATCCTCATTGAGGGCACCTTGGAGGCCCATGGCTCCCTGGCCAGCAGGGACACCTTCTGCTGGCTGAGACCTCCCTCGGAGTCAGCACTCCAGGGAGGGCAGGTGGCCAGACCACAGAGTTCTCTCCTGACACTTTGGCAGTACAGGAGTGGTGGCTAGGTCAACCCCGGCCACTCTCTGAAGCACCCTGCAAGGAGTCTCGGTGCTGTCCCTGGAGACTGCACCCACCCTCCCACCTGGGTGAGCCAGACATCGATGGAGAGGGGGCCTAAAGACAGGTGAGGGCATCGCAGGGGCCTGGCCAGGGTGTGGCTCCCAGGAAGCACTGTCTGTGAAAGATGGCCTGGGCAGTGGTGAGGGACCCAGGTCCCCCCAACACCGTCCCTTGTCAGCTCTGTCTCACCTCCCTGGGCTTCACCTGGCTGCCTCCCCCTCCCTCCCAACTGTCCAGAAGGCCTGTCAAGTGTGTCAGCAGAGCTGAGAGTGGGGTGTGGACTCACCTCCCTGCATGTGCACTACATGTGTGGGGCGGGCGTGCCACCAGAGGTAGGGGAGGCATGTGATCTATGTCTCCTGCCCACTGTTGGTGCTTCCTAAGGTCCCCTGGTGCTTTGAGCCTTATCTGGAAGAGCTGAGGTGGGCACAGGGCTGGGCTAACTGAACTGCCCTTTCCTTCATGCCCCAGCTGACCTGTCCCCCAGCTAGGAAGGCCCAGGAGTCTCTCCCAGCACGAGGAGGTGCTTGCTGGGCCAGGCCCAGAGGCTCTGAGCTCTGTTGGGTACACTGAGGCACGGGAAATATGTGCTCCAGGTCTCCCACATCCATAGGAGTCAGACTCATGGACATCAGGTCTGCTTGCTGCCCAGCCCAGAGGTGCCCAGCGCAGCAGGCAGGCCCTGGGATGTGCGCGAAGCTTGCTGGCCAGCAGGCAGGCACACAGGCCATCGGTGACCACCTCGGCTCTGCACAGCACCCCATGTGGTGGTACCACGACATACCTGTTCTAGAGATGGGGAGATGGACCCCTGCAGGGAAGGGACATGCCCGAGGTGGAAGTCACCAAGAGCAGAACTGGAATGTGCACCGCTCATCACACTCATCTGGCCCAGCCTCACTGTAGGACATCTTCCTGGCCCACAGAATGTACTCCACCTTTAGAGTCTCTGGGGGCTGGGGGGCCTGTGGGCAGGGGGCTTCTCACACCCAGCCACCCCAGGACAGAGGTGGGGTGCTGGGACACATTTGCCTGTGAGAAGAGTGCTTGCCTGGGAAGCTGGCAAGGAAACTGTAGGGGGTCCCCAAGGGCTGCATGTGGCCTCCCCATGGCCACATGCCACACAGACATACTCCAGTTCCTTCTTATCTGCAGCCTGAGGGTCAGGACCAGGGGACCAAGCCTGAGCAAGGGCATGTTTTACCCAGGCAGGGCCACCGGGTTGTGTGGGCTTGAGTTCTCAGCTCCAGCCCAGAGAGGGAGGGCTTTCCCGAGTTATTTATGGGTGTGGCGTAGTCATACACAATGGTGGCATTCGTTGTTACATATTTGTACACACACAGTACAACAGTGTAATCTGACCAGTATCACTCCTCAGCACCTCCCCCTGGAGAAGGAGGGATTTTGCAGAGGACACTAGGCCACCGGTCCACAGGGAGGAAATAGGGCCTATTTACAGTTGGTTCAGCCAGGTGCTGACTTGCCAACTGGAACCAACCCCACAGGGCCAGCTACTTCCTGCGAGGTCCTCATAGAACTGTGTGTGTGAGAACTGGGTCTTTTTTTTTTTTTTTTGGATACTGGGGACTGAACCCAGAGACACTTAACCATGGAGCCACATCCCCATCCCTTTTTATTTTTTATTTTGAGACAGGGTCTCATTCAGCTGCTTAGGGTCTCACTAAGTTGCTGAGGCTGGCTTGGCACTTGCGATTCTCCTGCCTCAGCCTCCGAGTTGATGGGATCACAGGTGTGCACCGCTGCGCCCGGCTGGAGCACACTGGAAAGGACTGAATGTGCTGCCCTGCCCAAAGCTTTGGATATGTGGGACTCCATCCCCAAGGAACAAGTCACCTCCTCCAGGAAGTCCTTTTGCCCCCTTACTGAGGTGCCCACCCTGAGCTCTGTTGGGTACACTGGCCACCTGGCATCTGGGTGACCCATCACCATACAGTTGCCTGGCCTTGGGGCACAGGGCCCTGGTGCCCACCCCCTTGCATCTCCCTAGAGCTCAGGCTCCAGTAAAAGGGGCACAGGTCCTCTGAATTTCTCAACCTCCTCAGAGAGCTGGCCTTGACCTCTGTGACCTTGAGCAACTGCCCATTCCGAGCATCTGTTTTCCCATCTATAAAACCAAGTGAAGAGCCCCACCAGGGCTCTGGCAGTCAGCGAGGGGACGTCAGCGTGGAGGTGTTTGGCTGGCCGTGGGTGGGGAGGAGCGGACGCGGAGGGTGTTGGGCCAGGGAACAGAGAGACGGTGGGAACTGGAACCAAGGTGGGTGGACCGACACGGCTGGTCGGGATGGGAATGGCTGGATGGAGGGCCGGCCTGGGCTGGCCGGGTCTCACGTGGGCTCTGGTGTGGGGAAGGGAGGCTCCTGGCTGCATGGGGAACGCCTGGGCTCACTGAGCAGACACCACCTGTGGAGGCGGTGGGCGGGTCCGAGGCCTAGATATCTCCACGGGCCTCTCCCCAGGGGATCTCGGTAGAACCTGAGCTGCGCACCTAGACAGGCTCCCGAGAGCGGGTGCCATGCTCTCTCCTGCATGCAGCGAGGTCCAGATCCTACAGCCAGCAGGTGGCTGTGCCGGGGGACAAGGGACTGTGGAGAGAGAAGGGGCAGCCACTGGGTGCTGGTTCCATTTGTGCCCTAAGCTGCCTTCAGGCCCACTTCTTCAAGTCACAGGATGCCGTTTGTGACGTTATTTGTAATGGTGAGGGTCCCTGAGACCAGCCTGCCCCAGGCCCGGCAGCGGGCTCACACTTTAGCTCCTTTGGTTTTCATAGCAGCCCAGGAGGCAGATGCCACCACCCCCATCTGACAGCTGACAAAGAGAGGCTCAGAGAGGGAGAGGAGCCTGCCCAGGGTCACAGAACTGGTGCTGGGGGTCCGTCTGCCTCCCCACCTGGGCTCAGAAGCACTTGCAGACTGGTCTAGACCCATGGGAGCTGGGGTCTGGGAGAGCTGGGCTCTGGGCTAGCGGGCAGTGGGTAGAGGTCACCCAAGAGGTTCACGCTGGCAGAGAGGCGGATGGGTGAGGCTGGGCGGCCGACACCAAGCAGGAGCCTCTGACAGCTGTTCATAGTATTTTGATAAAAACACACTGAGCACCTGGTGTGTGTTTGGATTAAGAAGCGCTGGCCGAGCCCTGTGCAAAGTGCACGCCCATGGCCAAGGCCCCGGGAAGCCCATGTGTGCCTCCACCCAGGGGCACAGGGCAGGATGCTCCTGCAAGCCTCCCCAGAAATCCACCCAACTCCATTTCCTTTGGCCAGATTGCTCAGGGGTGGCCAGGCCCCCAGGCACTGTCTGTCCAGCAGACTGGAGCCCACACACCCAAGCGTGGAATTCTCATGAGGGCCTAGGAGGGGGCCTAGGAGGGGGCGAGGGTACCAAGAGCCGCACAGGCCCCTCTGATGGCTCAGCGCAGCCTCCCTTACCCTGGGGTGGCAGGGAGTTGTGCAACTCCACTGAAGGCCTGGTGCCATCTCCACTGACGCTGGCAGAGGCGGGTGGCTGGCCAGGGGATCCTGGTGGCAGATGGCCCGAAGCTTGCTTTCCCATGGGGTCAGCCTGCACCAACACCCCCTTCACAGGTGAAGACCCCAAAGCACGAGCATGGGTCAGGGACTTGCCAGAGCTCAAATGGTACAGTAGCGCCTGCACCCAGAGGCCCGCCCTGTTGGTCTGCTTGGGAAGAAGGCCTCCCCCAGGAGGGTCCCCTACTCCAAGGCATCCCTGTGGGCGAGCCAGGCTGCCCTCCCAGGCGCTGTTCAGGGCTCACCACGGCGTTTCCTTCACTCAAGGCTCTGCAGGGACCCACGTGGACTTTTGGTTGCAAAGTCCCCCTAAATGCTCCTTTGAAGGGCCAGACAGGCCCTCACAGAGGAGGTCCCCAGGTCAGGGCGCTGGGGAGGTGCTGCCAGTCCCAGCAAGTGCACATTAAGAGCCCACTGTGGGGCTGGGGATGTGGCTCAAGCGGTAGCGCGCTCGCCTGGCATGCGTGCGGCCCGGGTTCGATCCTCAGCACCACATACAAACAAAGATGTTGTGTGCGCCGAAAACTAAAAAAATAAAAAAAAAAAAAAAAAAGAGCCCACTGTGACACCACTGCACACTGCCCAGCGGTCAGGGAGGAAGAGGCTGGCCACGCGGAGAGCCCGGGAGCTCTGGGGCACCCAGAGCTCCCAGGGGCTGGTGGTGGTGCCAGACAGCGGGGCAGGCTCTCAGGGAAAATGCTCAGCAACATCAGGAAAACCCATGAGCACCGCAGACCCAGCAGTTCCCCGGCTGGTCCCACCCCCAACCCGGAGAAGGAAGCTTATATCTACCAGGTGCTGAGAGCCACCACCGAGTTGGAATGACGCATGGCATTTGTGCCAGAAGGGAGTGGTTGAGAGGTGACGCCAGCGAGCCATTGAGATGATGATGGTTATGTTAAGCTGTGTATTCAATTGTATATTAGACCCCTGCTGTCCGCCTCAGGCGCCCGCTGCTTTGGAGTTCTCGCGGGATTCCTGGAGAGTCTGCGATGGTTGGGGAAGTTCCAGAGGAGGGATTTCCGGTTGGTGGGCGGCGTGGGTGGCGTTGGTGGGAGTGCGGAAAATAAAGGAGTTCCTGTTTTGAACCTACAAGTGCCTCGTGGCGGCTCGGTTATTTTGTGCCCAGCCAGACTGCGGCAACCAGGACCTTCTGCTCAGCTGTTCTCAAAGACCCTGGACTGGAAACCACCGAAGTGTCCACCAACAGTATTCATGTCCACAATTCTAGTCATACAACGAATAATAACACAGGGCATCAGTGACGCCGGCCACCAAGAACAAAGTAGATGAAATAAGTGAGAAGAGGCCAAGCCAGGGGCACACCGCAGAGCCACGCACAGCAAGCTTGAGGTCCAGCGTGGCTTCCCGCAAGGGTGTTGACGGGGAGGGCCTGGGCAGCGCTCTCGTGCCTCTGGGTGGCTGGAAAGGTGTACTCGTGTGCAAAACTCATCAGATTGATGCACACACAGACTCACGCATTTTGCCATATGCAAGTTAGCCTCCATTAATAATTATTTTTATTTTAAGAAGTGCCCCAGGTAGCTTTGAAGAACACATAGCAATATTTTAGTAGGACAGATCTAGAGGAACTCAGAGAGGTGGCCTAGAACCACAGTAAAGGCCTGGGAATTTCAGCCACAAAACCTTGAGTTCCCTGGCAGCCAAGGCAAAGAGGGAAACCCTGTAGGTTACATGGAAGCAGGTGACTGTTTAGGATGGACATTCTTCTCAGCAGCCCAGATCGATGAAAAGGTCTGCTTGGGAAGAAGGTGTGGCAGTGGAGGCTCCGCAGGGGCTCTGCAAAAGCTCAAAACCTATTCTTCCCAAAGAGCAGACCTCTCACTGTCCCCTGTGTATGCAAACCTAGAGGGGCCTGTTATGGGGCTCCGAGGGGCTTCTGGGCAGGGCTGGCTGGGGCTGCATCACTGGCCTCCGACCTGGCAGTGACTGTCAGGGACTAGAAGGAAATTCTCCTTCAAAGAATAGCCTGACACTTACAAGAAACAGCCCCCTGGGAGACATCCTGCCTGGGAGACACCCTGCAGCCATCTATCTCCCTGAGACATCCTGCGGCCACCTATCTTCCTGAAACCTATCTTCCTGAAACATCCTGCGGTTATCTCACCTTGTGCAGACATCCAGCAACTGCCGATAAGAGAGCTTCCCCATCCCCAGCATATAAATACCCCTGTGTGAACAATAAAAGTTTGCAGCTTGATCAGAACTCTTGTCTTGCTGTCACCTTTCGTGTCTCTTGTCCCTTCATTCCTCCCCATCTAGGTTCGCTGCCCACGTTGATGTGTCCTGCCGGACGGGACAAGTGACGGTCCCTTGACTGTTCGCCAAGCCGTTTCCATGCCAGCTGCCCCTTCCCCTGGTTCAGAGACTCTGGAGTCTACACCCACAAAGCCAGGGCTGCACCAGTGGACCTCCGTCTCCCCCTCTGGGGTGTGCAGCCCCACAGGGGCCACCAGGACAGAGCGGGGTGGTGGTCTGGTGGCGAGCACAGGCCAGCTGGCCAAGGCCCGGGACCCGAGTGCACTTTCAGAGCCTGTGATGAATGAGGCAGTTGCAGGATTTTATGGTTCAGTTCCAAGACTTGCACAGTCCCTGTCTCTGAGCTGCCTCTGGGTGGGGTGGGCTGGTCACTCCTCCCCCTTGGTGTCCTCATTCACCCAGCAGGGCGTGGCCAGCATGGAGAAAGGGGCAAGGGTGGCTGTCTCCAGGGCCTCCCCTACCCAGCCTCATGCTGAGAGGTCACTCCGAGCCTCTGGTGCAGGGGGACAGGAGGCCCTCAGGTGGGAGCCGAGGAGATAGGCCCAGCCCCAGGCAACGAGACAGTGAGACGTCTGAATGTCGCCTCTGAGAGCTAAGGCGCTCCACTGGGGGGGTCCTGGGTAGCTGCCCATCACTGACCATAATCCACAGTCTCCAGGGTTAATGGAGGGCCAACTCGTGGCCCTCTTGTGATGTGGCTTCCACCAGAGCTGCTGGCCTGGCTGCCCACCTCGTCATGTGCAGAGAGGCAACCACAGCCGGGGTCCTCACCGAGGCCCCCAGGACATGGGCAGTGGGCCTGGGGGTAGAGCCCTGCACATGGTCTGGACTCCTGTGGCCTGGGTCAAACCTCGGCCTGGTGGCCCGTCCACGGTGCCTCCAGGGGCTGAGTAAGACGATGATGTCACACCACAGTGGAGGGACAGGCTCACCCCTGTCCTGGGGGGCGAGATGTGGCAGGGGCAGCCAGTGGGGCCACACCTCCTGCCCTCCTGTTCCCAGAGGGCCAGCCCACGGTCAACGTGAAGGCCATGAAAGTCACATTCTTCAACCCCAGAGCTGGCGTCTTCCCTAAGGTTGACTGTACAGAGGTCTCCTGCCGAGCGTGCCATGTGGAAGGTCCCCAGTAAGTCAAGGTCAAATCTAAGGAACTAACTGGGATGTTCATGACAACAGCACTGGCAACAGAAAAGGAGAAGTCAGTGCTCGCCAGAGAGGAGGACGTCTGGGCAGGTGTCTCTGCTCCATGAAACACTCCGCAGATACGGACGATGGTCACGGTGTGGGAAGGAAACGAGTTAAATGTGCACGGAGATGAAGGAACCAACAACTCTTCAAAGGGGTAGGGTAACAAGGAGAACTTTTTCTGTCTCGATTTCCTTGGGGATGGCGGGATGCTGTGTTCAGAATGTACACGATGGTAACAGCCATGTTCCTGGTTCCATCAAGCCCCTGGAATGAGGCTGAGAAGTGGAGGTTATTCTCTGGCCCAGAGAATAAGAGATAGACTCAGTAAGGGGCAGGTGACCCCTCCTGGACCTAGTGGCCTAACACTGGAGGGATAGGCCCTGGCACCCAAGAGCTGGCTGGGCATGGCAGATGCCACCTGCTCTGCAGGCCATATCCGTTCCCTACAGAGTGGGGGCCAGCCCAGGTCAGTCGAGGTGGCCTTGGGCCCACGATAAACCATGTCACATACACACCACCTGGGCCCTGGCTTAGCCACTGGAAGGGAAGATGAGCCCCAACCCGACAGGACTGGGGGGGGGGGAACCAGGCCCAGCGAGGGCAGAGGCTGGTGGAGGCTAAACCTGAGAGGGCATGAGCTCCTGGCCCTGGCAGAGAGCCGCCCCACCACTCACAGGGTGGCAGAGCCCAAGAGAAAAGGCCCCCTTGGCCCCCATCCCCAGACTCTCTCCTGCCTGCACTTACACAAGGCCAGGGCCAGGGAGGAGGGCCCTCCTCAGGGCCTCTCCCTGGTGGGAAACTGAGGCAGCCCTGCAGGGAACCGGTGGGAGGCCAGCATGCTCCTGTCTACTCACTGGGCCTCCTCCGCCCTGGGCTCCCCGAGAAGCTGGCCAAGCCACCTCATCAATCACAGGCCCGTCAGCTGCCTCGTAAATCATCAGAGCAGCCTGCTGAGGGCCGTTCATCCGGCCCTGGGGGACGCCAGCCTGCGGGGGGCGGTGTGCCCCACACTGCGCCAATTGTGCCTGCAGGGACCCCGTCCAAGCTGCCCTGGCTCCTGGCAGCCCACCGCGCCCTGGGCGGTTCCTAACGGAATCTCTTCTCCTCCCTGGCCAGGAAGCTGCGCTGCTCTTTGGATCAGCTTCGACCCTCCTCAGGCCCTGCTGCTGCCCGCCAGTCCTGGGGAGCCATGACCAGCCCCGACACCCTGCCTGTGCCAGAGAGGCTGCAAGTGGCTGCAGTGGCGCCTGGGGTGGGCTGGGGCAGCCAGGCCCGGTGGCTCTGGTGGGGGAGGATGAGAGAAGGGGAACCTGGCAGGTGGCAGCAATCAGCCTGCAGCCCGGGCCTTCCTGATTCCGGGGACACCACAGCGTGTGTGCACCACCCAGACACAGGGTGCTGCACACCTATACACGGTCCCCTGCATTTTCTCCATCCCACTCCCCACCACCGACCTCTGGGCTCCTCGGGACAGCTCAGCTCCAGCCATCAGCTCATGTCTTAAGTGGGGTGTGCTGGGGTTCAAGATGCCCAGGGCCAAGGTGGGTGATGTGGGATGAAGGCCCCGGGAGGAGGTGCCTCTGCCATGCTATAGGAAGAGAGGCCACCCCGACCCTCAGCCTGGTCACCAACCAGGACCTCACTGTGCTAGCAACTGAGGCTGGTGCCCATCTCCCCTCACTGTGTCACCGGCCCTGAAAACTGGTTTCCTGAATGATTTTACTTGGTTATTTTCCATGTGAACTGAGTGCTAATCTGTCTAGTGTGTTACAAGGTGGAGACAGGGAGGGAGGGCAGCAGATGAAACTGCTGACATCTTAAATCGTCCCCAACAGTTCCTCGGAACCCTGGGAAGTGTTGTTAGCACTCGGTTGTGAGGCCCAAGAACAGAGGTGAGATGACAGGCTGCTTCTCATATTTGGAGGCTCAATGGAATCCTGTGGGAGCTCAGATCCAGGCTCATGCTGGTGTCTGCATGTGGGATGCAGCTAAAGCAGGGCTGAGAGGGAAGTTCATAGCACCAAATGCTTGACAAGAAGAAATGTCTCAAAGCGAGCACCTATGCTCCCACCTCAGGAAGCCAGGAGGGCAGGGCCGGGCATGTCACTCAGGGTGGCCAGGGCTGGGCATATCACTCAGGGTGGAGCACTGACCTAGTGTGAGCGTGAGCGTGGCCCCTACTTTCATCCTCAGCACCCCAATAAAAAGAAAAAAGAAACTAGGAGAGCAAAATGATCCTAAACAGTGGAGGAAGGAAATAATAGAGGGCTGAGAGCCATAGCTGAGTAGGAATGATGCATGGCATTTTTGGTTGAAAGGTGACGCCAGCAAGCCATTGAGATGATAATGATTATGTTAAGATGTGTATTCAATTGGAGATTAGACCCCTGCTGTCCGCCTAGGCCTGCTGCTTTGGAGCTCTCCCGGGGACTCCCGGAGAGTTCCCATTGGTTGGGGAAGTGCGGTAGGAGGGATTTCCGGAGGAGGGATGGCCGGTTGGTGTGGTGTGTCCCGGGAGAAGGCCGCGTGCGTGGCGTTCGCGGGAGTTTTGGAAACAAAGTTTGTTCCTGCTTGAGTGGCTCCCCCTGGGGCTGTCCCAGCCGGCACCTGTGAATGCCCCCCACCGCACACTGGGCTGGGTTTTGTCTTTCCTCCTGGGACCCCCTTCTTCCCCACAAGGCACCCAGGAGGCACTCGCTGAGCCCACCAGCATCTCACATGCCATCATCTCCCTCACCCCCACTCCCCTCTACTTAACGAGCCTGGACCCCGAAACGGCACCAACACCACCCACCGCGCCTGCCTGCAGCTTATTTTCTGCAAACCCCTCACCCGTTGAGGAGGATGGCTGTGTCCCCACACAGACCCAGGCCACGGGAAGTTCTCATGCGGGGGGCAGGCGGAAGCTTCACAGGGGAATGGTGATCTTAGGCCTCCAGGTGGGGAGACCTTTTCTGTATGGGACAGAGAGCCTGCTTCCTGAGAAGGAGGCTGTGACCACACTTACTAATGGCCACGGTCCCCTCTCTTGTGTTACGGGCACAGCCAGAGCTGGGCGCCCATTCTGGCCTGCACTTGGGCACTTTTTGATCAGGTCTTGGTTTGTGGACAGGAAGGCGTCATGACCTTCCATGGGTCACAGAGCAGGCCAGCGGCAGTGCTGGGTCTTGGGCCACACTCTGTCCTATCCAGGGGCTCTGCAGTCCCCCCAGAGGCCTTTGTGGGTGGGCTGTGGGGCTGGGAGAGCCCCTGACAGATGACATCCAGGTCTCCTGGAGCCCTTGGCCTAAGGGTGACAGGTTCAGTCCCAATATGGGGGACACGTGCTGTCTGGGGTCATGGGAGGCTCCAACAGGGGAACCGAGTCCCCTAATGGGGTCCCTGAGAGGCCATCTGGGGGCAGCTAGAGAGGCTCACCGTCAATCACCAATGCCTGACTCAGATCTCAGTTCAGAATTTCGGGTTGGGAAGAGCTCTTGGCCCCACCGGTGCCCTCCACTCCGGGAGAAGCCGGGAGAAGCCGGCCAAGTCCAGAAGCCACACAGCGCGCCCTCCCGCGCCGCCCTCCCGCCTCAGGGACCTCTAGGTGCATAAGCACAGACTTAGAAGGTCCCAGGCATGAGGAGCAACGCTGACAGAGATGCACAGAGCCTGTGCGGAAGGCTCCGGCCCTTCTCTCTGGACAGGGGGGAGCTCCGGCAGCCAGGGGTGCCGTCCATCGCGGCCTCATCAAAGCCAACGCTTGTTCCGCATCCCCACCCCGAACGCTGCCAGTCCTCGTCCTCATGCTTGGTTTCATGTGTCTGTGAAAGGACAGAGACAGACACAGACGGCGACAGAGAGGCGGAGTGGGGCGGGGGGAGGCAGCGGCAGCAGGGCCAGGGCCGTTGCTCACCTAGTTTTCTAGGAGGGTGCGGTGTGCGGAGGGACTTTCCTGAAAGGACGTGGCCTGAAGACATGCAGTCAACCACTGGAGTTGGCAGGCAGACAGCTCACAAGGCCACCCGCGGCCAGCGGCGGGGCTGAAGCTGAGGAAGAAGGCACTCATTCAGAGCCCACCGCTCCGGGCCTCCAGCCCCAGCCGAGCCAGCCCCAGCCCTGCAGCCAGGGGTCCCACCGAGGCAGGCCAAAGAGCCCATCCCAGGGCGGGCGGGAAAGGAGGCACAGGGACGGGAATCAGGAAGACAGTTAAGGCTGGGGTTGCGGGGAGCCCTCCAGCACCCTGACCTGTCCATGCAGCTGGCTCCTGTCTCACACAAATGAGTGCCTGGCTCCTGCCTGCTCCCACGTGGCCACAGCCCCTGCCTTTGAAGGTGGCTCACACCTGGAACGGCAGGACAGTTCCATTCCACAGCTGGCAGCTCCGTGCCTGGAGCAGATAAGAAATTAGGACCTGGGGTGCATGCTCTAAGTGGACAGAGGCTCTGTCCATCAAGCCATGAACATGGCTGCACTGAGCAGGTGCCATCTTTAAACCATGGGCAGCTGTAGGTGGGCTGTTTCATGTGGACGGCCCCATGGTCCTCTGTAAACCTTGCAGTGGCAGGAAAAAGGCTCTGGTCAAGGCTGGCCAGAGTGTTGGTCCCCGGGGGCGATCCATGAGATACTGCAGAGGCCTCATCAGCTGCCCCGCCAGGGAGAAGCCTGGTTTATGGACACTCCACCGCGCAGGGCTGGTAACTCAGCTGGTCTGGCTTTCCCTAACCTTTGCTCTTCCTTCCCTGGACATTGTGTAGCGGGTGCCCTGGCCCCCTGTGTAGGGTGGCCACTGACCCTCCCCAGGGCCTTGCTCCACCTCTGTGTCTCCGTGGAAGGCTGCCTGGGGGGAGCTGTGTCCTCTGCAAGCTGTTGTCACCACAGGTCCTAAGGAGATAGAACCCACCAACACGGATGTATTGAATGGATAGTTGTAGAAATGTGTCTTTCCTTCTTTTTTTAAGTTACAAGCCACACGAGGCTGCTCCAGTGAAGTCCCCCGTCTGTGGGGCTTCAAGGGCACTGTCAGAGTGCTGACGGGCAGCTCCTGGCCCTCCACACCCAGGACGGAGGAGTGACAGTTGGAAAGGGCTCTCTCTGAGGGCCAGATCCAATGCCAGCTCTGGCTACGGCTGTGCCACCAGTCCTCAGGGACACTGCTGGCTGGGACAAGTGTCCAGAAGCCGGGAGCAGAGATGTCTGGCTTGGTGCACACCTCCTGACCCGGAGCCCTGTGAATTCCCTGGCTTCACTGGTTCAGGGAGGTGGACGTCCCTCAGGGCATTTGGAGTACCAGACTTAGATGGCGCCCGCCCGGAGGAGTGCGTCCTCAGGGTTTCTGCTGGGGCGTTTCTCAGGGGACCGGACCCTTTGCCCTTACCATCTCCTCTTCTTCCTTTCTCTGCAAACCACCTGGGAATCCCTTTCTTCCTCCACTGCTGACCAGGAGCTCCTTAGTGATTCAACATAGTCCCCTGAGTCACATCCTTCCATCCAGTCCCAGGGCTACAGCAAGCACTTGGGGATGAGGTCAGCTCCTGTCTCCACTGTCAAACCAGTTTTGCCCCAGGAAGAGTCCCAAGAGTGCATTTTCCTTATCAAACACCACTCCACACAGTGGTGTGTGGGCGCTGCCATACCAGCTAGCTAGAGCTGACTGGGTGCCAGGTCCACCTTCAGCCAGGACACTGCAGCGGGGCACCAGCCGTGGCAGAGAGTTTACAGCACAGAAAGCAGCCCGCACCCCTGAGGGCTCCCAACTGCTGGTGGTCACGGGCCAAGTCCTGCACATGGCTGGATCCTGACACCCCCGCCCCCGCGCCTCTCAATGGGAAAGGACTCGTGTGACAGCGATTTACACGCTCACGTATAAATACGCCAGTGCTCACAATTGCACATCAAGGCAATTTCCAAGGTAATGACAGTAAAACCGAATTACTGTTAATCCAGGGAAGGCTGTTTAAGTGAGCACACCTTTCATTTGTAAAATTTTTTGAGTCGTGAAGATTAATAATGGCAGAGGTCCATAGGAGGTTGTGGCCCCTTTCCTGACTGTGGGCCACTGCGTGCCATTTCCCTGCGGGAAAGCTAACTCAGTCTGCCAGAGAAGCTGCAAGACTCAGCTCAAAGCCCACCTCCTCCAGAGGTCTTCTGGGCCTTCCCAGGCCCTCTGCCTGCCCTGCACCAGGCAGTCCCCCTCTTGGTAAGGACTGTGTCTCCAGAGCAGCGGGCTGCATGCACTCTTCTCCACGAAGCTGGGAGAGCCTTCAGGGTGGGGCCCAACTCAACTCTATTTGTAACTGACCACTGGCCACACTGGGTCAAGTTTGGGGCTGGGGGCTATCTCCCCTAATCTCTGCTTCCTGTCAGGAAGGAGGGACATGGGAGATCATCTTAGGCCCACCCCTGGAGACAGGACAAACTCACCTCACTGAGCTTCCTGACCGCCCCCCGCCCCTTGTCCCTGCCTGTGGTCTAGACAGAAAGGCAGCAGAGCAGGGCCATGTCCAGATCAGCTGGACCAGCTACGAGGGCAGGAGAGCAGGGCAGGGCCCCTCGGGACTCACTTGCTTCACTGCCTGGGACCTTCGGCACATTAGCCTTGAGCTTCCCAAGAAAACACTTAATCCAAAATGTTTTCAAACACATGGAGCAGGAATCCAATTGTACTTACAACAGCATCAAAAAGAATAAAATAATCAGCGACAAATTTTACAATAGAAATACAAGGTTTATACTCTGAAAAGTGCAAAATATGGTCAAAATAGATCAAAGGAGATCCAAATAAACAGTACATTAAGTTTATGGGTCAGACGATATAATATTGTTAAGATGGCAGTACTCGGTCTGAAACCAATTCCCCAGTTGAAGCCTAATTGCCAACGTGATAGTATTCAGAGACAGGACCTTTAAGAGGTGATTAAGTCATGAGAGCTCTGCCCTTGTGAATGGGATTAGTGGCTTTATAAAAGGGTTGGAAGGAACAGTGCTCACCCTCCTCTCCCCTTCTGCTCTTCCCAGAAGAGGTACCATCTTGAAAGTAGAGAGAGCAGCCCCTGGGCCTGCTGGCACTGTGACTAGACTTTCCAGTCTCCAGAACTGTAAAGAAATAACTTTCTGTTCTTTATTCAGTGTCGGTTATTTTGTTATAGCAGCAGTGTATAGGTACCCAGGAGAAATAAAAATATATGTCCACATAAAAACTTGTACATGAATCCTCGGAGCAGCATTTCTCATAAAAGCCCACAAGCGAATGGATAAACAGTTGTGATATATTTGTGAGTGGAAAATCATTCATCCATAAAAAGGAATGAGGCATGATACATGCTACAACATGGTTGGACCTTGATGCCAAATGAAGAAAGCCAGACACAAAGACTATATATTACATGGCTCCAGTCACATAAAGTGCCCCAAATAGAAAAGGCAGAGAGCACATTGGTGGTTGCTTAGGGCTGGGTAGACCAGGGGCAGGGGTAGCTAGAGGACACAAGGTTTCTTTGTGAGATGATGAAAGTATTCTAAAATTGACTGATGATAATGGTGTATGAGCATGATTGAAACACAGAATTATACAAGTCAAGTGGTTGAATTATATAGTATGTGAATCATATCTCAATATGACAGAGGCAACATTACGAGTCGGGGGGAAGAATGAGCTGTTAAAAATGGCCTTACAGCTGGACAGCCACACAATCCCTACCTCACACCAGACACAGGTCTGAGAAAACACAGGCCCTAAGAGTACAAAGTAAAACTTTAAAACTTGTGAAGGAGAATCTTTCTAACTATAACCAAGAGAGGGGACGAATTCTTAGGTGGGAAACTCACAAACCATAACAAAATGGTTAATTAATGTGAGTCTGTTTCCATTTGGAACTTTTGCTCAACATGGCACCATAAGCAAAGTGGAAAGACAGCCACAGGCTGGGAGCCGCTGTGGTGCCAGCTATAACGGGCACAAGACGGGGCGTAAAATGTAAAGAGTGGTCGGAGCCAGTAACCAAATGACGAGCATTTGGCAGCAAAGTGTACGAGGACAGTCACAGATGACTCACTAAAGGGACGCTCAAGCGGTCACCAAACATTTGAAAAAGTGCTCAATCACAACCATACAGAAAACACACGCTCTGCTAGAACAAGATATCATCACGCGCCCTTCAGATTAGGAAAAGTTTCACAACCCAGAGAACTGGCGAGGATGTGGGAAAACGGGCTTCCTTCCAGCGGCTGGAGCGGGTGGAAGTGGCCCGTGGCTCTGGTGTGGCCAGTGGGACTGTCTGCTCAGTGGTGCAGGAGGCTGACGGCAGGGAGCTTGCTGAATGCCCCAGACAACGGAGTCACTGAAGTACCTTTAGAAAGGAAGAGCAGACTCCTGGGTCCAGGAAAGGAAAGTATCAGGCCCAGCAGGGCAGACCTGCAGGGCTGGGCCCTGGACCGGCTCTCCAAGGTGGCGTTATTCCCTGGCAAGTTTGGAGGAAACTGCTCTAAAGAAAGCCTAGCCCGTTTGCACTCTGTTCACTGTGATTTATACTCATGAAAAAAAAAATTGGAACCCACCCATGTGTCCATCAACGGGGAGCCTGGAATATAAATTGAGGGACAGCCACATATTGAAAGACTGCAGCGCGACTCCGGCCTCCTCCTGGACCGCGCTGAATGCCGATTTCCAGGGCGGCCAGGCCTCTGCATGAATGGGTGCTGTGTGTGGCTCCCCGCCGGGGCCACGCTGCGCCAGCTCCGCTGGGGAACCTGGGTGGTGTTCAGCGCCAACTCTCCTGCCTTCCCAGGAGCGGCCTGTTTGCATCAAAAGGTGGAAGTGACTCAGACCTGCCAGTGTCCATGGTGACAGGGGCTGCTTGCTGCGGACACCCAAACTGCTGGCCCCATGACAGGCCCTGGAGAGAGGGTGGGGGGCAGGCTCCTGGGTGGAATGCAGGCTGCCACACCCCAGTTACAGAGCACGCTGCCAAGACTTGCTTTAAAGAGACCCCCAGTGACGGTGACTGAGTGACCTTGGGGACTGGGGGTGGGGAGGGGAAGCAGCCCAACACCACCAGACTTAGTCACCTGCAGAAGCCCTTGTCAAGTGACCCCTCTCCCCGGAGGCCCCTCTGCCCTCAGCCCGGGCCTGAAGCAAACGCAGCACCCAGAGGTGCCAGGAGCCTCTCCAAACTCAGGACCAAGTGGACAGCCACTGTGAGGCCCCGACGCCAGGCCGCATGGTGTGGGGCTCAAGGGGGACAGGGCAGGGGCCTCCGCAGGCACTGCTCTGAACCTGCTGCACAAGCTTCTCTGGGGCAGTGACTGTCTGGGTCCCTCTGTTCTGTGCCACCGCGGCACCCGGCACATGGGGGCTGGTTCACAGATGGTACGGGGCTCCACACACAGCACCTTCCTGATGGCCCGCCCTCCCCACCCTGCTGCCCCACAGCTTCCCAGCTTGTCCTGTCCTGGCCCCGTGGACCTTCACACCTGGCAGAGCGCTTGTCACCAAGGGGCACTTGAGGACCCCTCGGCTCTGGCCAGGTTTCGGGTGGGCCCCCGGCACACGCACAGCACAGCCGGAGTCCTCTGCGGTTGGGGCTGAGTGCCTGGGGATCCAGGCGGGGTAGCAGGGAGGGTCTGGAGGGCATCCTGGAGGTGACAGCACCTAGGCAGGCCTGGAGCGACACTGGGACCTGGATCTGTGGCTGTGGGAGGAAGAGCAGTCCAGGCATGGGCAGGGCTCCTGTCCTGGGCCTAAAGGCTGGGTTCTGGGCCGGGAGCTCTGCTGACAGCATGCCCTGCCCCGAGGACTGGTCTGCTGGCTCCTGACCAGAGCAGCAGAGCAGAGCCAAGCAGCCTAACCCTGGAGCTGGGTGGCACCACTGCCCCCACCAGCACACTCTGGCCATCAGTGTCGGTGTGACCAAAGTGGCCAGGCTCCACCTCAGCAAGCTCAGAACCTGGGACAGACGCCACACCTGGAGGAAGAGTGGCTAAGCACAGTAGTGACCGGGGCAAGACAGCCAAGTTCCAGTGCTGCGAGAGGGAGTGGGGGACGGCCCCTGAACCAGCGCTGTCCACTGAGGAGGGACATGTCCACCAAGCAGAAGGCATGTGCATATGCACCTAAGTTCCTGCGCACGTGTGTGGGACCAGGCCGGCACCTCCCCTCAGAGAAGCAGCCACACAGCGACATCTCAAGGTGAGCAAGGACCTGGCCAGGCCCCAGGGCCACCTGGCAGCTCTGAAGAGAGGCCCCACCTGGTCTGCCCACCTGCCCCAGGGCCTCTGAGGCCCCGGGGATCTGCAAGCCTGAGGTGGGTGTTCTGGAGAGTGTCAAGTGACAGTTTATGAGACTAATTAAGTTTTTTCTCCAGATCAATAAAATCTCAGGGTGGGCTCCTTCCAGGGGCTGCCTTGCTGCAGAGAAAAGGTCAGCTGGGGGACAGACTGGGGGCGGGGGTGCTGTCCACGCTCAGAGGAAGCCATCTTGGCCTGGCTAGCCACCTGGCTGTGGCGGTCAGGAGCAGCGAGGGACCTGTAGGCTCACCGGCTCTTCTCCCAGCTGAGCGCAGGCACCTCCACCCCTAGCAGTTAGGCCTCCTGCCTGGCCCCTGGTCCCCAGCTCTGAGCCAGGGAGGATGACCGCCCGCTGCCTAGGCCTTGGAGAGGTCAGCGCGGGAGCTGGTGCCCAGCAGGAGGCAGTGCTCCGTAGACCCTCGGGCATGTATTCCGCTTCCTCACCCGGACACGGAGCCTAGGACTGCACCTGCTCCTCATGGTGGTGGGGTAGTGGGACAACCAGGGTGCAGGATCCCAACCAGCTAAGGCCCTGGGCAGGGGCACACGAGACTTGGCCTCTGTGGTCTGGTGTCAGCAGCCCTCCAGGCACTGGCACCTTGGGCCAGGAAGGTAAGGCAGGGAGGCAGGGAGGCAGGGAAGGCAGGGGACGCAGGGAGGTGTGGAGGCAGGGAGGCAGGGAGGTGTGGAGGCAGGGAGGCAGGGAGGTGCGGAGGCAGGGAGGTATGGAGGCAGGGATGTGCGGAGGCAGGGAGGTATGGAGGCAGGGATGTGCGGAGGCAGGGAGGCAGGGTCTGCATGACTAATGGCAGGCAGCCCTTCCAGGACAGCCTTGACGCAGGCGCTGGGGGTCTGGCCTCCACTGCCACCTAAGCCAGCCCCTGCCTCCCTCACCCTCACCCTCACTAGCGCTTTATGTTCTGCCAGCTCCTTGACGGATTTTTTCTTTGCCCATATTTCTGGGAGAGCTGTATTTCACTGCGTCCTGCCGGGTGGGCTCTTCCTAGTGTGGACTCCCTCAGGCAGTAAAGTCTCCACGGGAAGTCACCCTCAGCAGCTAATAATCAAAACCCTAGGAGCTGGGCGCACGGAGTGATTAAGAGCACCAGGTCTGAACGCTCCGGACAAGCAGGAAATGACCGGTCCAGCAGGATCCTGGCGTTTCCCAGTCCATACCTGTGCTTCCTGAGCCACTGACTGCCCGCGAACCCCCGGGGCATGAGCCACCTGGAGGGCCAGCAGGCCTCCTGGGCCTCAGCATGCAGAGCCACACCCTTGCCCAGCCCTGGCCCTCGCGGTCCAGTCACCTGGGCAGCTGCACTCACCAACACGCGTGACACCTTGGGGGCCCAGAGACAGTGAAGGGGACATAGACGGGCCAGCATGGCGGGTGTGGGGAGAGCAGTTCCAGGGAGGTTGGGGTGGGACAGGGCTGCAGGAGCGAGCAGAGGGGCCGGGGCAAGGGCCACCCAGCCACAGAGGCTGCGGCCGAGACATCAAGGAACCAAGAGGCTGACCAGCCCCAGGGCTCCCGCTCCTGCACTGAACCGGGGCCCTGAGAGCAGGGGCCACACACCCAGGACAGGAGGTGAAGCAGGGCCCCGCAGAGGGAAGGGGCGTCCCAGCCGCCCTGTGGCCAAGCCCTGGCCCCCTGTGCCTGAGTCTGGACACCACACGCCCTGGCACGTCCCAGTGTCCTGTGAGCAGGCTGAGGGTGTGTGCTGGCGGGAGGGGCCAGGGAGTGAGGACCCCGCAGAGAGCACCCTCAGGAGCCAAGGCAACTCCCTGCAGGTGACAGGGACCTCCCATGGCCAAGTGTGCAGGTCCCATGGTCCCCTTTGTGACTGCCATTGAGGGAGGGAGCAGACACTTCAAGGCTGGGCAAACATCCTGTCTCTGCCTAAACTCCAAACTCCTCGGTGGCTGTAAAGCTGCTGAGATGGCCGAGGGGAGAGGCCTCAAGGCTCCTGATGGCGAGTCCAGAGCCCAGGGTGGGGCTGGCTGAGGCAGAGTCAGGGACGCTCCGCACAGCTGGGTTAGGGCTGCCCGTGGGGCCCGGAAGCCTGGAGAAGGAGGTCAGCAGGCCCAGCGAGCAGCCTGGGAGCCACGGCCGAACGACCATTCACTGTGAGGCACAAGACAGCACGATCCTGCAGGTGACAGTCGGAGAGCCCCCTGGGGTCCCGGTGACAGCTCTCCCCACCTCTGCCTGTGCTCCATGCCCTCCTGCTCTGTTCCCACACTCCCTGTGCCCTGTTCAGATGGTGCCTCCTCCAGGGCCATTCCAGGTGCTCGGTGGGATGTGACCGCTCGATTCCCGTGCTCTGATGTCCTCAGGGTTTTGGTTGTTGTGCCCTTGGGACAGCACAGTGCCGGGTCCCTGTGAACACGGGATCTGGTGTTCCACAGCCCGGGCGCCGGGCACTTGGGTACACAGACCGCATGGTGGAGAACAAGGCCCCCAGAGGCACCAGCAACCCTCCGCGGCTGTGCAGGGCCGGGCATCCCAGGAGCCCGGGCGGAGGGCGCCCTTGTCTGGGGAGTCTGCTGCTGGCGCGCCCCGCTCCGGCCTTCCGCAGACCTCACCCTCTCACTGCTGCCTGTTTGCCGGGGCTGCGCGGAGAGCCATATGTCAAACGAGGCTCCCTTGTCTGTGTGGTGGCAAATATTTTGGCAGGCGGGTCTCATCTGCTTGTCTTCCGGGTTTCACACATGTGCGCGCAGACAACACACGTCGCGTGAAGACAACCGTCACGGGCGTCAGGAGCAGACAGCGCTGGCCCTGGGCCCCCGAGCCTGGCACATTCCTGGTGACCCGCAGGGCAGTGCCGAGGATCTTGGGCACCAGTGTACGTGCAGCCTGCAAGGTGGCTCTGTGCCTCCCAGGTCTCAGTCAGGAACTGGGGCCTCTTCCTGTCTCAGGTGGATGAAGCCACCATGGGATGCGGAGCTGCCGGGTGAGGACCACACGGGGAAGCTTACCAGCCTCTGCGGCTAGGCCTCCGTCTCCTCCTCCCGCACAGGGCTGGGCGGGCCCAGAGACCTGAGACCTCGCCCTGGTGACAACGCTTGGCGGTCACAACCCTTGTCCACTCCGTGGGGTGGTGATAAGTCAAGGGGTGCCAGGACTGAAGCGGCACACCCCTGTGGCCCCACAATCCCACTCCAGGGAATTTGTTTTCCACAAATAATCAAAGTACCTGAAAATAAGTTTGCGTGAAATGCGAGTGAAGGCCGGTGCTTCGTCAACGGTACACATACCAACACCAGTGCCGGGTCCTTGGCTGTGACGATGCACACGTGTGTCAGATGTGAACGGGAGCTGGGCGACCAGGAGGGGGTGCTGGGTCAACACTCCCTAAACATGAAACTATCCCAAAACAACAGCCCTATTTTAAACACACGCCTCTGTGTAAGAATTTTCCCTGCAACTGTTTAAAACAGTGCAAACCAGAGACAAGGCCGCCGTCCTGGGGCGTTAACCACATAGTGGTGCAGCCGTTTGCAGGCAGGCGCTGGTCACCTGCCCCCACGCAGCCAGCCAGGGTGCCCGGCCACGTGGACGGGGAGAGCCAGGGCTGGGGAGCTGGGCACTGGGCACAAGCCACTGAAGCAGAGCGTGTGTCCGTGTGGCAGGGCCTGGGAGGAAGGGCAGCTGTGCCCGTGGGATGACAGAGGGCGTCAGCGGGAGGTGGCGTCTGCTCTCTAGCGTCGGGTTTCTGTGTTATTTCAATGCAGCAATTTTTCTGCCCGTATTCACTCTGTGTGAGCGATCGCCACCTCTGCTTCACTGCAGAGGTCCTTCTGAGCCCTTGCATCACACGAGCCCCCACCCCGACGCTCCCCAACCCCTGCTCCGGCCAAGGATGCTGTGCTGCTTCTCCACCCCCAGGAGCTGTGAGGGGCCGCTTCCTCCACCTGGAATGCTCCTCCCTAGAAACCTGCACCCCACCCTGCCTCCCTGTCCCCAACCCTCTTCCTCCAAGCCGTGGCCCAACCTCCCCACCCAAGCCCACCTAAGCTGCACCCCCTGCACCACAGCGCTGCCCACCACTCCGCACCCTCTCCCCCAACACGCAGCACAGTGTGCTTATTAGTGGCTCTTACTGTCCGTCACTGGAGGCTGCAAGGTCCCCAGGGCTGGCTTGGAGTGGCCACCCAGTGGCTGCTGGTTTGGGATAAAGGACACTGCAGGGAACTGGCCAGACACTGATGCGAGCTCTGGGAGCTCAAGGAGGGGCCGGTGACCACTGACACATGAGCTCTCCAGTTAACCCTTGTGCTCTGAAAATGGGAGCTGTGAGGTAATGTGCCCTGGCCACTCTGCAGAGGGATCAAGCCAAGGCACCAGGGTTCACAACTGCCATGTTATTGGCTGGAAGGGTCACAGGCAGGAGGGAGTGGACATACTTTTTTCCTTCTATGTTCTTAGCCATAGAAGAGTCACACAAACTATTACCACGTGACCCAGGAATCCACAACCAGGTGTAAAACCAAGAGGCTTGAAAACATTTGTCTATGCAAAACCTTGCACATTGATGTTCACAGCGCCCCAAAGTGGCAACAGCCCAGCTTCCGTTGGATGAATGGATACAGTGTGTCTATCGGCACAACCAACTATTACTCAGCCATAAAAAGGAAGGAAGAGCTGACACGCTGCGGCTCGGAGGAGCCTAAGCCAGTCACTGAGGACAGACATTGCTGGTTCTGTGGGTGTGAAGTGTCCTGTCCAGGCAGGCCAGCCCTCAGGCCAGCCCTCAGGCCAGAGCAGCCTGCGCCTGCCGCAGGTGGGGGAGGCGAGGTGGGAAGCAGATGCTACTGGCTACAGAGTTTCTTTTAGGAATGATAAAAATGTTCTCAGTTATGTCATGGTGATAGTTGCCCAACTTTGTGAATATATTAGAAACCACAAAATTGTACTTTGAAAGGAACAATATGGTATAAAAAAAATCTTCAAATTTCAGGGCTGGGGTTGTGGCTCAGCGGTAGAGTGCTCACCTAGCACGTGTGAGACCCTGGGTTCAATCCTCAACACCTCATAAAAAATAATTAAATAAAATAAAGGTATTGTGTCCAACTACAACTAAAAAATAAATACTTTTAAAAAATTAAAACCTGGCTGCTCATAGGATAAAACTCCTGATTTTGGACCAATCCCAGTTCACCGACTGTCCCCCCTATCCCCACAGGTCTTGGGATGGCCAAGCATGTGTAACGGATCCTGGTTCACTGAACTAAGTCAGGAGACCATGTGCCTGGACAGCCGCGAGGGTCTCGGAGGGCTGTGAAGGTCACCTGGGCACTACAGGGACAGAGGGGGGTGCAAGGGTACCCCCTGGAGGAGGTCTGAGGGTAAGTGTCAGTTAGGTCAGTGGGACCCTGCAGGGAATCTATGCCACACAGAAGGGTTTGAAGCCAAGGAGAGACTTGGCCAGATTTGCTGGTCAGCAGGAAGCATCAGCCCTAACTCAACAGTGAAAGGCCTTCCCCGTGTGCTGTGAGGACCAGACAAGAAGTGACAATGAACCAGAGCGGAGGTCACCTGCAGGGTGGGGTGGGGCTTGGGGGGATCCCCAGGTGCTGTGATGTTCGCCCTGGTCTGGGTGGTGGTACCCGGTGTCCCGTGCTGTACGATGGGGCGTCTGAGTGCTCTTCTCTGCGTGTCACGCTGCAGCCGACAAGGAAAGGAAAGGACGGAAGAAGCCTGCTTGTGACCCAGGACAGCTGCTTATCCGACATCTTGGCCCTGGCCTTGCCCTTTCCTGTCACAGCATCTGGGACGGGGCAGGCGGCAGACATCTGTCCCCCTCTAGACAGTGCTCAGTGAGGAGAGATGTGTCTGCCCGGTCCCTGAGATGCCCCAGCACTGGCTGGGGGGCCACCCAGCAGGCCAAGCCGCTCGGCAAACACTTGTGGGTGACATTCCTGTGGACAATGGGGTGTCTGCAGGCTGCCCTGTCCCCACGGGCACAATGGCCTTTCCTTTGCTTTGGGAACACTGGCTCACCCAGCTCTGCCCTCAGACATTCCACGACAGAGCTCAGCACTGCTTGCCCGGGGCCTGCTGCAGTGCCCGGAACAGGCTGGACGGCAGCTGCCCTTCCCATCGCTGTGCAAGGTGGCCTCACTGAGACCACCAAAGGGTCCGAGAGGCTCAGGCCTCCGCCAGCACAACCTCAGAACCCTGACAGAACTAGGGGAAGGAAAAATGCCATTTCACAAGAGCCTGGGCCTCCCAGCTGCCCAGCACTCGCACTCCTGGTGGAGGCTCGAGCAGCCTGGAGCTGGAATGAGCTTCCCCCAGACAGTGGTGGGCCAGGACGCGGGGAGCATCGGGACCCAGGGCACAGGGTGGGCCCGTCAGACCTGCCCCATTACCACTGGCACTGGCACCGGGCCCACTCCCAGGCTGCTGCGCATGACCGGAGGGGAGCCTGACCTTGCTCCTCACAGCTGGAGCACAAGCTCATCACAGAAACAGCGAGCACATGTCCCTGTGTCCCCAGGTCATTCCTGCCAGGTCATTTTCCTGTGCCTCAGTTTCCTCTCTATAAAGCAGGACTGTGGTGTTGTGTGAAGACTGAGGGGAGGGGTGCAGACTGCCTGGCTCAAGGCTGGACCTGGCTGACTGCTCAGAAGGTTCCATCTTCTCATGCTGCCCTGGGGACGAAGGCTCCTCTTAAGAGCCCAGAAAGAAGAGTGTCAGAGTGCACTGCCCGTGCACACTCCACAGAAACACGTCTCATGCAAGACAGGACCTGGGGGAGAACTTTCCAGAACACCAGTTCAACAGCACCAAAGGGAGACGTCAGGGTAAGGGGGGGACACGGTGACACCCTGGCACAATCCACACCTCCATACTGCAACGGGGGGATCTCAAGAACTTGGCACTGAGCAGCATCCAGGCATGAACAGGGACCTGCTGTGCGGCGGCACTCACACAAGCAAAGGACAAAGTGCCCCTGGGGTTCCCCAGGAAGGGAGGGGTTGGAAATGGCCCATTCTTTGCTTCTTTAATTAAAAAGATTTTTTTAGTTGTAGATGGACACAAGGCCTTTGTCTTACTTATGTCTTTTTATGTGGTGCTGAGGATCGAGCTCTGTGCCTCACATGCGCTAGGTGAGTGCTCTACCATTGAGCTACGACCCCAGGCCCCTGGCCTGTTCTTCGTCTGCATTTCACTATGGGAAAATACACCAAGGTGCACTCTCATGCCAACTGCGCTTCTCTGCAGGCATTTTCTTTTCTTTTTTTAAGGTCTGGGGATCAAACCCAGGACCTTGAGCATGCTAAGCAAGCAGTCTGCCAGTGAGCCACACCCCCAGCCTGGCATGTTGTTTCCAATAAATTCATTTAAAGAACTTTTTAGAAAACTATGGAATGCTATACAGCTATGAACCCCATGCCTATGGCAATTGCAGTGATCTGTTGTGCCTGTGAGCTCTTACGAATGTGGACATGAGTGTGCACACCTGTATGGGTGCATGCCTACGTATTTACTGGTGTGCTGTGTGCACTCACGTGCACATGCAGAGGCCTGTAGGCATGCAGGTATGCACACGTGTCTAAGTGAGGAGAAGAAAAGCTCTGTTTTACGGAGCTCACAGGCCACGGCCAGCAACAGCAGTGGCCACCTGAGGCCAACTGGCAAGCTAACCACCAGTGCCGTCTCTTGTCAAGCCAGAGTGGCTTTGAGGCCAACTGGGGATATTAGGGACTTAAAACAGACCACGAGGGACATTTTCATCAATAACATTAGTAACTGTCGACATCGCCTTGTGCCAGCCTGGCCAGGAGCCGTACTTGCGTTCTCTTACTCATTCCTGTCTGTGGGTGGAGGAAACCGGGGCTGGAGAGGACAGCCCAAGCCGAGCTGGTGACCGATGGTCCCAAGTCCCTGGCTAGTCCCTGGTTTGTGTCCTCTCTCTTATTTAACAGACATCTATTATGGTCTGGCCTGCCCAGGCCTGGGGACACAGAGCTGACCAAGAAAGGACCCAGTCCCCAGGCGGTTTGCAGTTACAGATCCAAACACCGTGGTCAGAACAGAGGGCTGAGGCCTCCAGAGGTTGAGGTGCAGGGGCCTGGGCCCTCTGTCACTCCTAGCCCAGGATAGGAGCCCCAGCTTTGAGCTTCTGGAGTCCCTGAGATTCCTTCACCTCAACTGCACTGTTCCCATAGGACCCCTGGGCTCCCTGTCCTCCCCCAGACTTGGGGTTCTGCAGGCCCAATTGGGGCTGCCTTTGGCAGAGCCCTGGTGCCTGGAAGCACCATCTGGAGGAGCACTGAGTAGGTGTAGGTACTGGCCACCAATGGGCACCCTCCTGTGGAGCGCGGTTGACTTGCGGGTGTGTCCTGGGTACCTGCTCTCCTAGAAATGGGTGCTGGCATGGGAGGCGGGACCCCGGTCCTGGGTACAGTGCAGGGAAAGCCAGCGGAAAGAGTCAGCGTGGCCGAGACGAGCCCCAATAGGCCTCCAGGACTCGCTCCACTCCTAGCACCTCCACCTGAGGGAACAGCTCAGCTGCCCACCTCCCATCGTGCCTCAGAGTGACCTGCGAGTTTCTGCTGGGATTCCATCAACCCTCACAAAAGACCCCACAAGGCAGATGCATACGGCTCTGTGGGCAGGGGACAGGGCTGGCTTGTAGCCGTGGCAGAGTCCCGTGATGTCATGCTTCCACCGTGGGTGATTCCAAGCCTCAGATGAGCTAGGGCTGAGCAGAACTGGGACGGGACACACACAGCGGACTCCTGCAAGTGGCGCTGAGACAGCATGACAGTCACCCTCGTGGTGCCTGAGTGACAAAGCACAGGGAAAGCAGGACGGACTGAAGAAGTGGACCCTCCAACCTCTAGGCTTAGTGGCCCAGGGGACAAGGATGCCCCTGGGCATGTCCAAACAATCCCCCGTGTGATGCTACCAGGCTCCTGGCACAGGGTGGGTGCCGTACATTTGGAAAGCGTATAATGACATGCCCAGCTCTTGGATCTGGCCCCCTTAGGGTAACTGGAGAAGGTGTGGCTGGGAGGCCAGGCTGAGCAGGGGATCACTGGGCTCAGCCACACCTGTCCCTGGGCCTCTCCCACAGAGACGCCAGAGGGTGGCATGGCAACTGCCCACAACAAACACAGCACCGTGGCCAAGTCGGCTCTGCAGGCCTCCTGGGGGCGGGACGGCCATCCTGGAGGCCAGCAGGGGGCGCCTTCAGCTTTGGCACCTGGGTTTTCTGGCTTCCGAAGGACTTTCTCCCTAGCAGTGACTGTTGTAACCCGACCCAGGGGCTGCAGCAGGGAGCAGGGAGCTGACAGTCTGTTCCCCAGCTCTGTTTGCCAACCTCAGCTGCCTTCCGGTGACCTTGAGCAAGGCCAACATGCTCCCCAGGCCTTTGACAGGCTGGGACAATGGGAGCAGTGCTTCTTTTCCACCCAGCAGACCTGGATGTGCCAACAAGAGATGGGACCTTGAAATTCTTGGGTGACAGTGGCCACCCAGGAAGTGTGTGTGGGGCTGTTTCTTCCCCATCAGCCACAGTGCCTGTTCTAATGCGGTCCCTGAAGGACACAGGGTCAGACTGATACTCTCACTGGATGGTTATTGATTTTAAAGTAGTGCCCTTTCTAGAAATAGAAAATCCAGAAACACTGCTTGACTGCTCCCCTGCCCCCAAGCCAAGCCATGACCCTAAATGTAAACTGCAGCAGAGACGTGCCAGGAGGTGAATTGTTGGGGACTCTGACCCACGTGGAGACCCCAAGCCACCATATTCTTTATCACCCCCTAGTCAAGGATGACCAAGGAGACCAGGCCTAACTTCTGCAAGCAGATGAAGAGCAAGAGAGCAAAGCCCCCCAATGGTGACAGAAAGATTTCCCGGGGAGGAAGTCCTGGGCACACCTGCCTCTCGGCTTGCTGCAGGGGCTGTGGGACAGCAGGGCCCCTGAGCAAAGCCGCGTCTCAGGTGGGTCTTACTGGCAGCTGGCAGTACGTCTGCACCCAGCCGTGCAGAGTGTGTACTGAGTGTGCATGCAGAGGACACGGCCTCTGCTGGGCGATGGCTCTGCCCCTGCGACAGTCCCGGCCTCTCTCCTGCGTGGAGACGACCCTGTTTTATCTCCTGGCAGAAGAAGAGGCGAGGATCATGTGTCTGGCCAGGTGAGCACACGTGTGTCAGGAAGCGTGGTACGGAGACCAGTGGCAGAGTGACCCCAAGTGATCTCTCCCACCCTGGCAGGTCAGACGCTGGAGCCCTGAGCGGCCACCAAATGACTTTCCAGGCATTCATGTGCCCTGTGCGTTCCCTGAGACTGGGCTCCCCGAGACGGGCGGCAGAGCTTTGCCATGCTCATGTGGTTTCCTTTGTTAATATCTACTTTTTTCCATCATAAAATCATATAACCACACCACACACGGGAACGTGCAGGTGGGAAACAGTCCTGTGACTCCGCCCCGGGAGCCTCCCTCCCAACCGGGCTCCTCCTTCACCTGCCTCCTGCTGGGGAGCAGTACTCACTCACACCTAAGGGGCCTCTGCAGGAAGGGGGGGGCATGCTCAGGCGCCACCTCCCCCTGCCACCCCAGCATGTCTCCTCTCGGCTGTGTTCCTCCACCCCCACCCCCAGCTCCCTCATTCCAGAGCTATCTTCACTCCCACACGCAGGACGCTAGTCCTCGGCTCAGAGCCTCAGATTATCACAGGCATTCCTCTGGGTTGCGACATACAAAACCTTTTTCCTCTTATTTCACGGTTTTTTAGTAAACCTTGCATTTTGAGAGATTTGTCGATTCAGGTGCAGTCATAAGAAACCTACTAAGTGACTCACTTTCCCCCAACAGTAACATCTTCAGAACTGTAGAGCAACGTCAAAACTGATATTAACACCCACACAGTGGAAATGCGATTTCCATCACCCCCAGGATCCTACAGGTCGCTCTTCATAACCGCACAGGCTTCTCCTCTGCCAGACACCCCCGCTTAACGCCTGTGCTCGTGATCTGCTTTCCATCATTATCATTTCGTCGTTTTGAGGAGGTCATACACATGGGCCCAGAGAGCACACAGGCTTGGGGATGGGTTTTCAGTGCCATCCACCTGCGTCAGTGCCTCTCTAGTGGGTGTCCTGGTTGTGAGCAGCATCCACGGCCCACTGTTAAGTCTTTACCCTCTCAAGGGCATCTGGGCTGTTTCTGGTTTGGGATCATTAGAATAAAACTGTTACGGAGGTACATGAAGAGTTTTTTAATGTGAATTGTAGGTTTTCACTGTTCTGTGATAAATGCCCAGAAGAACCACTCCTGACTCATGTGACACCTTTAAATATGTTTTTAAGAAACTGCGAAACCATTTTCCAGAATGCACCGCTGTCCTCTCCTCGGCCTCTCCTCGGGATTTCGCTCTTTTCTATTTTCTCTCTGTTTGGATTGGGTGATCTCTAGTTTCTGTTTTCAAGTTCACACATTTCTTATTCATACCCTTGATTATGCTGCCACGTCCATCCATGGAGCTTCTTATTTCAGCTCTTATATTTTTCAATTCTAAAATTTTCATTTGTTTCTTCTTTATATCTTCTAATTTTTGTGCTGAAATTTCCTACTCTGTCACTGGTTTCAAGCATATTTGCAATTCCTTGTTGAAGTATTTTTGCACTAACCACTTTAGATTTTTTGTCCTAACATCTGTGCTTTCTCAGTGCTGGTGTCTGTTGATTGTCTTTTTCAAGTTCAGATTTTCTTGGTCCTTGTTATGACGAGTGGTTTTGTACTCAAACCTGGACATTTGGGTATGTGGTATACAAGCCTTTGAAACTTTTGAAAACTTTTTAGCTGGCTTTTTATTTCCTCCAAACCTCCTTCCTTTTTTGACACACTTTGGCAGGGGAAGGGGCAGTTCTGATCCTTATCAACGGGTGGGGTGGAGTCAGGTTTTCTGCTTGACACTGAGGTGGGAGGTGCTCCCATTTCTTCTGGTTGACCATGAGTGTCTCTGGTTGGGAGGAGCTGGGAACCCTCACTGTTGTGTCCCATGTGGCTGCACTGACGCTGTGTGTAGGGGTGGGGGTGGGTCTCATTACCTCTGTGGGGTGCCACCTCGACCCCACTCTATCCAGTGGGAAGGAGACAGGATGGAGGCAGCAGTGGGGCCCCACCAACACCCCAGCTGGAGGGATCCTTGTTACTGCCTGTAGCTGGCTCCGTGCCTGGCCTATGTGACACCTCCAAGTACGCAGGGACATTACAGCCTGGTGGGTGGAAGTCCAGGAGCCTCTCAGCTCTTGCTGGCGAGAGTTGGGATGGGGCCACAGTGTTCCATGGTGGCTGGCACTCAGCAGTCACTGTCTGAAAGCTTTCTGCCATCCCTTTCCTGATCCCTTGGCCGGGGGAGTGGCTTCTGTGGGGTCAGCTCTCACGGGTAGTTCTGAGTGACTGGCTGCTTTGGCTCTGAGTCGGGGTGCATGAGGCAAAGGGAACCCAGGAAGTCACTGCAGTGTTGCTCCTCGGGCCTGAGGTCCTGGCTGGTGTGTGCCTCAGCCTCTCCTCCTTTCAGTCACCTCTATTCATTTTACTGATGTCCAGGGGTTCTAGTTGGACTTAGCAGGAGGAAGAGGGACAAGTATGTAGTGCGGCTTCACCTTGCTGCAAACAGAAGACTCTAGAAATGCTTTTCATATGTAGATTTCTTCCTCTGTAATCAGGGTGGTCGAGGTGAGGTAGCAGCATTGCCTCTGACAGAAAACCCATCCAGCTGCCCCTTGAATGTCTGCTTTGTAGAAGACCCTGAGAGCCCTTTTGGGGTGGCTTAGGAAGGTGCAGGTCCTGGTCCTGCACTATCCCCGACTCCCCCACCCCCACCTAGGGGTTGGACACAGAGGGGGCAGCATGCTCTCTGTGGGCATAAATGCCAGCGCCACCCGAAGGCTCACTCCGTGGAGGTGCCCATCCTGCCAGCCCTGGTCCCTCCAGCAAGGTCAAGGAGGAGGGAGGGCACTTAGGTCTCCTTCTGCAGCCTCAGCTGAGATGGGAATCTGTTCTTTTCCATGCAGCCCAAATTGCAAAACAGATGCATCTATTTCAAAGCCAACAAGTTCATGCTATAAAATTGTACATAAAACGCAACCTCGGCTACATTTAAAGGAGGGGGGACTGGAAGGAAATGCGCACGAATGCTAACTGATATTGCCAATGGATAATGAAAGCATTTTTTTTAACTGCTTCTTTCTGATTGTTTATAATTTCCAAGTTTCCACATATGAACATATGACATTCATAAAATCAAAAACAAAATTTTAAACCAAATGACAATCCCCTCTCTGCCTCATCACCGAGGCAGTGACTGTGCCGGGCCGTCGCAGGCTGCTTGCCTCACACGACCTGGGCCACTCCTCAAGACCACGGGCCACTGGAGCCCCTGGAGCCCCTGCACTGCTGTGCCCCACCCGGGGGAAGGCGGAGCCTGCGTCTTCCCTGTGCTCTGGAGGGCTGTGTCCTGCTGGGCCCAGGGCTCTCCGGTTCTGGGGCGAGTGGCCTTGAGGTCTGACCTGAGATGGAGCTGGTGGCACAGCCAGACATGAGCCCTTGGGCCTGTGGTGGATGGTCAGTGCCACAGCACAACCACAGGGCAGTGAGCCCAGCACCGAGCATCAGTCTCTCAGGCCACCTCCACACTTGCCGAGGACCCCTTCCTCAGGCACTCACAGTCCTCTGTGAGGTGACCTCAGTCCAGGGCAGCTCGGGGCTGAGTGTGGCCTCGGCCCCAGCCGACTCATCACTGCACTCTGCGGCAGATCCCTCCGTGGTGTCGGTGGGTGGCCTCCCTGTTGACACTGCTGGGGTGTGACTTGGCTGGAAGGGTGTGGGCCCTGGGGACACTGGCAGGCCTGGCTGGCCATCTGGGACCCTCAGCTGAGCAAGGGCAGGAACGTGACAGCTGAGAGCCAGCTCGTCGCCTCATGGGCAGGTGCCCGGGGAGACCCTGACTCCTCCAGCACAAGGTCAGTGCCACCAGAGCTCCAGAGGGCAGCAGAGACACGACGCTTCCAAAGGACGCCCAGGGAACGCTCCAGAGTTCAGACCCTGCCCAGGCCCAGGAAGCTGGCCACGTCTTGATTTATAACTCCTCTACTTCCAGCGGTCAGCCCCACGGCCCCATCAAGAAAAGGACGAGAGAAAAATGAATCTCCTTCAGCCGCGCCCGCCAGGGAGCTGGCTTAGCTGAGGGCACAGCAGCCCACGGCGCAGGGCACCTCTCGGAGGGCTGTTTTGCCTGGGAACACGCTGATGGGAACATAAGCTCCCCCAAAGTTAAGGTGGGTGTCAAGCCTCCTCTGTGACACACTGGGCAGGCCCGGGGCCAGAGCCCACGGCCCCATCCCCAGGACTTCTGCCCCAACTTCTCCTGCAAACTGTCCAGAAGGTTCTGCCTCTGAACTGGACACAATAGGCGTGCATCTCATGAGAGAGGCTGGCACTCTCCAGGACCAGGACCAGCTCCAGCTCCGGGATGGCTTGGGGGCTGAAGGTGCAGGCCAGTGACTTCCACCTCCTCCCTGCTTCTCCTCCTCTGATGAACACGGCGCAGGCCGGCACACGCACGGCATGGAGCAGGAGCTGCCCGAGTGGCCCGCGGTGAATGTCGACAGCTCATGGGCACAGAGGCCCAGTGGCCAGTGGGGAGCCCACTCAGGGAGGATGGTAACCCTTCCAGCTGCTCCCACAGGGGCTCTGATTCCAAAAGAACCCCATGACTCTCTGCCCCAGGAAAGGCCTCTCCTAGGAATGTCCAGGCCCACTTCTGGGTCCACTGGTCCAGCAGCAGCATAAGAACACCAAAGCCCACAGCTGCTTCTCTCTCAGTCCCTGAGAGTCATCAGAGTACCTCTTTCCTGTGACCCTGAAGCATCCAGGTCAGGGGGACAGAGAAGAGGCAGGCACCAGGGGACAGACTCCACGTAACCACCCATGGTGTTAGGATGCACTGACCCAGAGGCCCAAGGCCAGGCCACCCCTGCTGGCCCCCTCAGCCAGTGTACTCCACCACTCAGCCCAAGACCACCAGGGGGACCCAACACCCTGGGACACCCACAGTCTACAGCTGTCGCCTTCTCTTTTCTCTGATGCGCCACTTTCTCAGGCAGAACCTACTGGGCCAGAAAATAAGCTGAGTCTGGGGTCAGGGGAGCCTCAGGGATCTGGCCTCCTCCGAGCCCCAGGAGCAGGAGAGGAACAGCAGGCACTGACCCTTCCCCATTGAAGGACCCAGAAGGCCCAACAAGCAGAATGGAAGCACTCTGAGCAGGCCCTCATCAGCTTGGGCCAGGCAGAGAGAGGATGTTCCAGTGGCGGCAAGGTTGGCGTAAATGCCAGTTATGTTCCTCAATCAGCGCCAAACCCACCGGTCTATGGATCGAGTACATTAGGTTTCTAGGTATAATTACCTTTACGGCATATGGATTACTATTATGCTCCAATTAGACCCCAAACGTACAGCATATGAATTAGCAAAGGGTTTGTCCTGGTCTCTGGCAGTCCAAGCCCAGCGGGCCACTCTTTGAGCCTGGACTCTTCTCCACCCCACGAGCCTCTCCACTGCCCCTTGGTGGTCACGCTCTGCCACCAGCATCCCCTACAGCTCGCCTCTCCTGCTACCACCCTCACCTTGCAGCCTCCAGTGTCCCCTCCCCATGCTGGTTGGGTTACCACGCCTTCTGCCCCTTTCTCCCTGTAACCACAGGGCCCTCAGGGAGGAGGTGGCATGGCAGGGAAGTAAGGGTCAGGTGACAGGAAGCAGTCCCGAGCAGGTCCCTGGGATGAGGGGAGACACCTGTGCCAGGGTGGGTGGAAGTGCTGTGGTTTCTGAGTCCCTGTGGGAGGGGCTGGCCTCTGGGGAGGAAGCCCACAGCGGGGCAGGCAGGTATTGCAGGGATGTGAGAAGCACAGTCCCCTAGCCTGGCCTCACTGCCCAGCCACATACGGGGTGTCCAGAGGTCCCCGAGAAGGGCTGCCAGTTCTGTACTAAGCGCCAGCTTCTGGACAGCTGTGTTCCAGAAGGGACTCTGCGAGGAGGCCCAAGGCCCAAAGGGACTGCCACACCCCCCTCCGCCCTCTGCCCCCATCCCCGGGCCTGGCCCTGGAGCCTTTCCATCCCTGTCTGTCAGAAGAGGGGACGGGATGGGCACCCAGGACCTGGAGTCCCAGCGTCCTCTGCCCTCTGGGCCACCCCACCCTGCAAAGTGGGTTAGTAGCACCTGCTCTGCCCAGATGGGAGATGCTCTGCCCGGCAGGTGGTGAGAGTGGAATTAACAGGCTGCAGAGGAGGGAGGGGCTGCTGGGCCGTCCTCACTGTGGAGGGTGAGCCAGTGCGGGACCTCCAGTCACTGCCGGGATACCTGACGTCATTCTAAAGCCAACCAGGCCCTCCTCCATGCAGAGCCTCCCCCAGCCAGGTAGGGTGGTCTCGGGAACCAAGCAGAGGCTCTCCCCTCCTCAGCGCAGAACTAGTGGGACCCGGACTGGAAAGCACCCAAGACACGGAGGCTCACCTCCTGCGTGCTCAGCCACCACCTGCAGTCAGGGAGGAGGAGCTGCAGAAGGTTCTAGAACTCTCTTCTCCCCCAAGATGTACACTAACAGAATTAAAAGGATCATTAATAGAATTCCAAATCCAAACACCTGAGAAATTAGAAAATTTTAAAACATGCTAAGTTTAAGAAAGCATATTTTTTCATTTGCAATTGGAAGGCGGAAAAAAGAGAGAGGAAAAAAAAAGAAAGGAAAAAGGAAACAGCTCAGATGTCCATGTGTCTATGAACAAGGACACGGAGGGGTCAATGGGATATCGGCACCAAACATGTGGTCCCTACAGCTGCTTCTGTTAAAAAGCATGAGGTGGTGACTGTGCCTCTGACCCTGTGGTGTCCGGGTGGTGCCTCCAGGTGAGAGGAAAAGGTGCCAAGAGAAAGGGATGATTCCATTTTCAAAACATAGATAGGACAACTGTGCGTGTGTACAAAGAGGGAGGCACAGAGGTTAACAGAGTGTTCTGGGATGGGAGGGGGTCAGAGCGGGAGGGAGCGCAGGTTTAGAGAAGATTAAAGGGCCTAGGAACACAGCACATTCACCGTGCCGGGTTTCATGGAAGCACAGAACACAAACCAATACGAACAAACCTCGGAATGCACGTGGGCAAGCAGCAAGACAAGAGTGACAGGTGGGGGACATCTGGGGAAGGTGGTGCTGAGGATGAGGCCAGGGGTCAGACCTGAACTGCCCACCCAGGGCCAGCTCCACCTTGCAGGCAGCAAACCCTGCCAGGGGAGCGGACTGAATTTGCATTTTAAGTGCATCTGGCTCTCAGGGAAGAGGGACTGGGGTGAGGCAGGAGGAGCCAGGGGCGCAGGGAGGGCTGGGTGGTGTGGACCAGAGGGCAGGCTCTGTGACTGAGGAGGGGTGACTGCAGGGCTCCAAATAGGGGTCCCGGGAAGGGCCTGCCTGAAGGTGGGGTTGTGGTTTGAACTTGTCCCTCTGAAAGCCAGGTGTGGCTGACATGCTGAGGGGCCTTCAAGAGGTGACCAGACCTTGGGGGTGCCTCCTGGTGGGTGGGGTCAAGGCCTCATCAGCGGCTTCCACCCTTCTTTGGCCAGCCCGCAGGTGAGGACACACAGTGGGTCCAGCTGGTCTTGGACGCCCCGCCTCCCGTGCACGCAGGCTGTTCTGCAGCAGCACACACAGGCTGAGGCCAGAGCAGAGGCTCTGTTCTCAAGCAGGGCCAGGCCAGGCCAGGCCAAGCCCGGCGGCTTCCCACACAAACTCAGACTGACTCGAGGGCACTTCTTGGATGCTTGGCCTCTGCCACGGCCAGTTTCCATCCAGAGCAAAAGCACAACAAAGACGCCCTGGCTTGCGCCACTGACCGGACTCTAGGCCCACAGGGTCCTGCACATGGTTCCTGAAGCCCAGCACGACCCTGGGGCCAAGGCTGTCCCTGTGCTCCAGCTCTGCCCTCACCCCATCCCTCTGTGCCGGCACAGAAAGGCACCAAGCCCCAACTTTGGGATGCTGCCTTTGGTATCAAGTGCTTTCCAAAGGTGACGGTCACTGGGTCATTCACCCGGCACAGCTAACGAGGAAGTGGTCTGAGCTGGGTGAGCTCCACAGCTGCTCCACCAACTCCTGCCTCTCCTGGGGGACAAGCCTGAGGCTCATGGAGAGGCGAGGCCCTACCAAGCCACAGCTGGGCACAGCACCCCGTCTCCTGCCCTGCCTTGCTGCATCCGCCCTCTGTCCCCAGGCATCTGCCTGGAGCCTGAGTGGTCAGGGGGAGGAAAGGCCCTCACCCACTGCGGGAAGGTGGAGGCTTCCAAATGCCTCCAGGAATCCGTGGCTTGAGTGTCCCTCTGGCCTAGAGTCCAGACGACAGCGAACACTCAGCCCCGAAGCAGGGCATGTGGTGCTTACAAATGGGCTGTCCCTATGGGCTAGGATGGGCAATGGACACCCTCTGTCCCCAACCTGATACAGGGCTTCCTGGGGCCCTGGTCTCAAAGGGACAGGGCAGGGCATGGGTACAGGGCCCTGACGGGAAAGCAAAAGCCCTGCTCCTCCCTCTCCCTCCTGTGCCCGTCTCCTGGTTCCTGTCCTCTGAACTCCTCTTTATCCCTTGGAACCCTGCTGAGGGAGACCCACCCTCTGAGTGGCTATGGGTCCTGTGGGGTCCTCTGCTTCCCTGCTCCCAGCCCCAAATGAGCACTTGCCTATTTATATTCCAACTCTCCTCCTTAGACTGAGAGTTTTTGCAGAGCTGGGACTTAAAGTCCCTCAGACTGATGATCACCACCGATATAACCAGGTGGCCTTAGTGACGGTCCATCAGAAGTCCCTTTAAGAACTTGACCATGAGAAAAAAGAGCACGCCCAATAAGCTTCCAATCATAGAAGCGCAGAACAGGCGAGCTAACCTCTGCTGTTGGTGTCAGGCCGTGGGCATCTCAGGGACCGGAAGATGCCCAAGGCGCTGGGGCTGGCACACTCTGCTTACATAGGTGGGTTCACCTTATAAAGGCTCACTGAGGTGCCGAACACTTTCCTGTACATATATTACGTGTTAATAATAAGGTTTAAAAGTCAGAAGAATCCTGACCACAGTAAATGGTCCAGAGCAGCCAACGGTATGTGGCAACCACTCTCCGCCCATCAGCCTGGCCAATGCTGCAACCAAGGGCAGCCACCTCCTGCCCTCTGCCCAAGGGGGTGCTGGATGCAGGCCACCCCATGAGGGGCTTGGAGGACTGAATCAGGGCTGGCAGGGGCAGCCTCCCGCCCGCTTCCAGAGAGAAGGGCTTCCTACTCCATCTCTAAGAGACACAGGCGGGGAGACTCTGCCTCACTCTGAACCAGGGCAGGCAGCTCATCTGGTGGTGACACAGGGCACAGCACACACTTGGTTCTGACCTTCTGTTCTCAGGGAACCCTCCGGAGGGTGCCCCCACCCCTCCTGCCCTGCTGGGCCCTCAGCTTCCTGGGGGGATTGGCCCTGGGGCACCCTAAGGGGTCTCCCCACTGCTGTTACTGTCTGGCTGGGAAACCACTGTCACATGCCTGGGACAGGAATGTGGCCAGATGCAAGCGACTCTTTCCATATGTTTTTAACTCCAAAGTGCTACTTGCTGAATGCACTGCTACAAGCCTCTAATCCCAGCTACTCGGGAGGCTGAGGCAGGAGGGTCTCAAGTTTGGGGCCAGCCTGGGTGAGACCCTGTCTCAAAACAAAAAAATAAAAAGGGGTAGGAATGGGGGTGGGGAATGTAGGTCAGTGGTAAAATGTCCCTGGATTTAATCCCTAGTACTGCAAGAGAAAAAAACCAATAATAATTGCAATTTCTTTAAAAAATTTTTAAAATTTTATTCGTTTTTTTATTTTGTTATTTTTATGTGGTTCTAAGAATTGAACCCAAGGCCTCACACGTGCTAGGCAGGTTCTCTACCACTGAGCCACAACCCTAGCCCAATAATTGCAATTTGATAATGCCTTTTTCGTTGTTTTTTTTTTTTTTTTTTTAAACAGGCAGAACAAAATGCTAACTGTGTAGTTCCCTCTGGGGTATGGGATTGTGGATCATTTTCTCTGTGCATCTCTGTATTTTCCAAAAAGGACATGCATTTCTTATAAAATTAGAAAAAAAAATTACATTAAATTTTTAAAAATGCAGGCACTATCAAATACGTGAAATCTAGGAAGTAATGGAATCTTAAGGTAGAAAATTGCTCTGCACGGGCTGCTACCCTGGGCTCAGGCAGGCCCCACCGACACTCTGCACAGTAGATGAGGAACCCAGGACACCACCCAGCCTCCACCACCGCCCAGCCTCCACCAGCGCCCAGCCACAGGGGCCCTGGCAGCCTTGGTTTCACCTCAAGGAAGGTGCTGAGCGTAGGCAAGACGCCTTGTTCCAAGGCTCTGAGGTCTCAGCTCTCACAGGCTCCTGGGTCCCCTCCTTGTCTCCTCCTTCCTGGGACGTCACAGCAGCGACAGCCACAGGCACCTGCTGTGTCCCCATGGGAAGGACAAATCTGCCACAGGGCAAATCCCAGCGTAGGCAGGGTGGTGGGCATTCAGAGTCCAGGAGAGGCCGCTGGACACCAGCAGTGAGGCGCAGAAACCCCTGCGAAGCCCGGGGAGGTCAGGTGGGCAGGGGCAGAGGGAGCAGTGGCGGCAGGAAAGGGGGATGAGAGCCCCAGGATCAGGGCACAGCGACTTCATTTGGTTCTAAGTATTTGGGAGTCTCTTTTCCCTTTAATTTGAACAGAAACTAAAACACGCTCAGAAGCCCATAAAGCAATGGTGGGTGTGACCAAGGGCCCAGGATCCTCCAGCTGTCACTCCTAGAGCTCCGCCCACTGTTCTCCGAGGCCACACCCTGGGGTCCGAGGTGAGGCCTGCTGGAGAAGACCCTCGGGACCCTGGCCCATCCCTAGGGAACCCAAGCAGCACCACAGGCAGCCAGAGCCGGGGGCGGGAGGGGCCAGCCTGAGCAGCTGAGTCCTGGAGAAAAGTCCCCTGTAACCATGGAGGGAAAATCTAGCAAGACAGTGGCTGCTGAGGCCAGGCTGAGTCACGTGGACGGCCATGGCGCTGACGGTGCCGGGTGCACAGGGACACTCTCGGGGCCTACACTGTGTGCAGCAGCTGCTCTGGGATCCCAGGAGAGCAAGGCTGGGGAGGCCAAGGGAACAGGCCTTGGTTTGTAGTGGAAAGGCCCTGGGCTTGCACGGCTCCCCTGTGCCTGGACCATGAGGCTCCACTGCCACCTGGTGGGCCCTGGAGGGACAAGGCAGGGCCATGTGCCTACGCTGTTGGCCCCTGCTGGGTTGGGAGAGGCTGACTGCACAAGGCACTTCCACCCACCCATGGCAGAGCCTCTCTGTAGACACAGGCCGGGCTGCACACAGTCACAGAAACACAGGAGGCTGCACCGACCATGAGAGCAAGGGGCCGGAGTACAGCCTCCTTTCCCCACAGTCACCCTGCACCCAAGTTCCCAAATTATCATACTGACGAGAAAGCTAATGAAAAGCTAGTACATGCTGGGCACGGTGGCACACTCCTGTATTCCCAGTGGCTCGGGAGGCTGTAGCAGAAGGATCCGGAGTTCAAAGCCAGCCTCAGCAACTTAGGTGTCTCAAAAAAAAAAAAAAAATATATATATATATATATATATATATATATTTATATATATATATACACATACATAAAGCTGGGGACGTGGCTCAGTGGTCAATTGCCTCTGGGTTGAATCCCTGGTATCAAAAACTTTTACGAAGTTAGTATGAGCTGAGCATTTCCCACATGCTGGAAAAGCTAATGGAAGCTGTCTACAGCATATGCCCTGGACATGCCCTTCTAGTCTCCCTGGACCGAGGTGGTAGGAACGCTTACTGTGCCCACTTCAGAGGTAAGGAATCTGAGGCCTGCAGTGACTTAGGTAGGACATGAACTCAGGCAAGTGGCTCTTTTGCCTCCCCTGAGCCTCGTGATCCACACTTTGGAGACCTCAGGGTGGAAGGGTGGTTCTGGCTTCACGATGGCCCCCTTGAGGGCCCTCTGTGCGCCTCAGGGGCAAACCATACTTTCTCAAATCGCCGACTCCCCGAGAAAGAGACCTTGATGTGCTTCTGCACATGACGTCCACCTGCCTGACTCGCAGCAACCTTATTCTCTGATCCCATGAGGCCAGGCTAAAAATAAGACAATCCTCCAATATTTGAGGAATGCAGGCAGTGCCTGGGGCGTCCTGGGGGCTGAGGGACCCCACAGGGTGTGCATCCTTCCTCTGCCACACCCCTGCGGTGAGGCGCAGCAGGAGCTGAGCTGGCTAGCAAGCCCAGCTTCCAAACAGCTGGGCCAGAACCACTCTAGGCCTCACTTCTCTGCAAAAGGCTCTAGACCACCCCTAGGGCTTCTCCCAGACAGAACCTCTGCCATGTCTCCATCCTCGTGGCCTCTTCCTGATGCTGATCCAGCAGCACACTCTGTCCAGGGCACCCACAGCTGACCACAGCAGGCCACAGTGGGTGGGGTCTCTCCTGCCACCTGGGGAGGGAGCCTGTCCACCACTTCCTCTCAGCAGCCCCACACCTCTGAAGCTGCAGGAAGTGTATGGACCAGAGACCTGTGACGTCCATCAGGCGTGGAACATCAAGAGGGGGTGAGAAGGCCCACAGGAGACCATGCTGCCACAGGGGGAGAGGCAGAAGCCACATGGGGACTGGCGGGGGCCCAGGGAGGCCTACAACCCAGGAGAGGCGACGCCAGCAGGAGGGTGCTCAGCCAACTCCTGTGCCCTGTGTGGGTGGCCCTGGGTGCAGACTCTGGGCCAGCGGCCAGGATGGAGGTGCCTTGGAAGCAGACACAGGGAGACTTTCTTGCAGAGGGTTTAAAGACCAGCACATCCTGGGAAGGTCTTCTGGCCCACCATGACCATGTCCCCATGCTGCAGCACTGCCCATGTCACAGTGTCATGATGCTCCTGCCCTGGGCCCACTCATGGTGCACAAGTTCACACATTTATAATGGGAGATGTTCTTTTGTTTTGTCATTTGTGGTGCTGGGGACAGAACCCAGGGCCTCATGCATGCCGGGCAAGTGCTCCGGCAGAGCCGTGCCCAGCCACCAGCAGGTTTTATGGGGTAGCCGTAGGGCTCTAAGTCTCGGGTGATATTAGCCTGGCCCAGTGGCACACAGGAGCAGGAATAGGGAGCTTGGCTCATGGGGACAGCCCTCATGCTGGCCACCTGGTTCTCTGGCCTGTTTCCTCCTCTGTGGAGTGTGCACAGTGCGGTGCTGAGACGAGGCCTGGGGACAGCTTCAGACAGCCTCTCTTGCTGGGCTGCGAAGGGCCAGGAAGCTCCCAGGGCATGGGGTCTGCTGTGGGCCCAGGACCGGCATCAGGGCAGAGGCCCCACTCGCTCCCTCTCATCTGTAGCCAGAGCCCTCTGGGATGCCCAGAAGGGACACTTCTGTCTCCTTGGACCCTGAAGCCTTGGCCCGCCCATGTCCTGCCCACGCCTGCCAGGCTGGGGGCTCCTCCAGGCGGAGGCAGTGGGACATGGGCCCAGCGGGGGCTCTCATGTGCTCCCATCTGGCCTAGTGAGATCCGCCCGGTTGGCCTCCGAGGAGCAGAGTTTATTTTAAACAATTTCACATAGAAACACTGCAGCTTCCTCTTTACTGGAGGGTTCCAAATAGGTTAACCCCTTCTTCCCTGCTGACAGGCTCCTGCCAGAATGAAACCGGGGCCGTCTTCTGTGCTCTGCCTGGATCCTGCCGGCCCCCGGAAGCTGCATCTCTGGGAGCCATGAGTTCTCTGGGCGGACACTCGGGACAGAGCCAGAGGACAGGCCTGAGCCCATTCAGCTGTGAGGTGGGGCTGCAGATGGGGCGGGGGTGGGAAGGGCCTGGGGCCAGGGGCTGGTGCCAGACGCCACCCAGAGGCCTGCCTGTCTCAACCTTCCCATCTGGAGCGGGCAGATGAGCGCTCCCCAGACCTCTGCAGCAGACCCTTCCGCCTCTGCCCTGGCTCAGGGGAGTCTTTTAAGGAACCCTGGAAGAGACGGAAGAGCTGCTCAGTGGAACGGGGGCAGAGGCCAGCAGTCTCACTGTGGTCCCCAAGCCCCTGAGGAAGCAGAGCAGAGCAGAGCCGCGGCTGGGGCTCCATGACCTGAGGACCCCACACCCCGAGCTCCTTGAGCAGCAGGGGTGCCACGAGCCCTCGCTGCAGCTCAGAGGGCACCGTCTCCAGAGTCAGAACTGGCCAGACACTGGAAGGGAGGGGACCGACACTCACGGTGGGCTCCTGACGAGGGGAGGATGGGCTGCAGGAGAGCTGTCCCCTACCTCTCGGCCAGGGCTCACCCGCACCCCAGGGAGCCCCAGAGAGTCCTGGGATGACAGCACCCAGCCTCCTGCCCACCCCCGACGCTGCTGATGAGCCAGCGCTGCCCTTTTCCATCCTCGGGCTCTCTGTACAAGTGAGATACAGAGCAAAAGACCAAAATCTAAAAACTAAGACTCTAAGGGAGAAACAGGCCCTGCTGCGCGGCTGGAGGGAGGAGATCCGCGTGGACGCAGCTGGAGGAAAGGCTCTGGGCAGCTGCTTCTGGAGCGTGGGCGGCTCATGTGGCAGGCTCTCCTGTGGCCACTCACTCCTCCAGGGCCCCTGGGGGGCTCCCAGGCAGCAGAGATTCCAGGCTCCCACCTAAGGCTCCCTGCGTCCCCAGCCCGACCCCACACTCCGTCAGCAGAGCCGCAGGGCATCCACGATTTGGGCCTGGGGCTCTGTGTCCAGAGGCGCCCTGCCACAGCAGCACCCGCCCAGAAGAGCACCCACAGCGGATGTGCCAACAAGCGCCCCTTCCCCTGGACACTGTGGCACCACATGGCAAGCTTTCACTGGGGACGTGGGGACAAATGGAACACACGTGCTGGGAATGCCCAGCATGACCAGCAGGTGACCCTGGCCAGGCAGCTCCTCCCCAGGAAGACAGAGGAGACTTTCTCTGCCCACCGACTGGGAAGCTGAGAGGGGACTCGCTGATGTGCCGCAGGGGTCCACGTGCAGGTCAGCGATCAGCCCCTCAGGGGAGCGAGCAAGGAAGTCGGAGCAAGAGACAGGTTCTCCCCGTGGGAGGAGGAAGGTGCGAGTGTGCAGGGGGTGAGACCAGAAGGCAGGCTGCGGGCAGAGGCTCTGCTGTGAGCTCTCGGTGTCACAGATGGGGTCAGGGATGGGGGCAGGCGTGTGTTATGCGTGCTATTTGTGCATTCACACCCTTGTCTGTCACCAGGAGGCCCCTGGAGGCCCCAGAGCAGCAACACACAGGACAACAGAAGAGCGCCCCTCCTCCAGGGCTGAGATGCAAAGAGCACTTTTCCTTGAAAGAACCAGAAGTACTTGGGCTGAGGCAAAGCGGCCAAGACAGCCTGAGGCATCTTTTTGTGTCAGAGAGCAAGGAAGGGCTCAAAGAATGGGGGGGGGGGGTGGTGCTGAAAGGACACAGGGTCAGGTCAGGGGGCTGCCAGGGCCACTGGGGACCGCTGAGCATCAAAGAAAAGAATGATAGTAACAGACCATGACCTGCTGAGTGGCAAGCGAGTCCCTGAGCCCACAGGGGTGGAGACAAACGAACCGGAGAAGGACACACTGTTCCTTGGAGGAGAGTGTGACAGCAGCCACAGGGAGCAACCGCGGAGTCCGCTGGCCACCAGCACTGAAGCAACCAGCTCCACCAAGAGACACCCCCGAACGCCAAGGCCCGGGGCGGGGGGCGAGGAGGAGGACGTCCCCCACAATGCTCACCAGCCACAAGGGGAAAGCACTCCACAGAGGTCACCGCCATGCCCAGCCACACACCTAACACCATGTGGGGACTGGCAAGGTGTCCCAGTGCATGGGCACTTCCCTGTAGCTCTGGCCCCGCAGGTGTGACCAGGGGCGCATCACGAGGAATGCCACCCCAAGTGACTGCCTTGTGATTCTGAAGCTGCCAGTCTGAGAGCTGGGACAAGGCCAGGGTGGAGGCAGCCCCTGAGCCAGCGGCCCTGCACTGGTCCTCCTCGGCCTCCCGCTGAGGGTGGGCCAGTTGGAGGACTCGGGGGCTCTGGCACCAGGGAAGTCCCTGAAGACAGGAGGACCCAGGCAGTGGGACAAGCGGAGGGCTCAGCATGAACAGAGGCTCAGAGGAGAAGGCAGGAAAGCGTCAGGAGGGGACCGTTGCGGGCAAGGGCGGAAGCCCACCTCACCATGCTTGGAGGGTGGCAGAGCCCACCTGTGCAGAGCGCAGTTCTCAGGCCTGTCCCCTGGGAGGTGCCACCTGGGCTACTCCACCTGCTCTAGGCCCTGGAACCCCTGGGTCCCAGGAGACAGCCTGCCTGCCCCAGGTGTGGCAGACACACACGGCACCGTGGGAGGAAAGGGTGTGGCAGGAATGCGTGTGCGTACGAGGGGCCGGATGGGGAAGCCTGTGGGTGTGAGGGCCCAGTGTCCCTGTGCCCTCCCTGTGGGCCCAGGAGGCCAGGCCTCCCCAGCCTGGAGGCCAGGCGCCCTCTAGCGTCACCAGCAGACATGGCATGGGAAAGAGGAAAACGGACGTTGACCCTGAGGATGGAGAGAGGGCAGAGCCCCTGCTGCAGGGGGAGGAGGGACGGGAGGAAAGGGATGAGGGGAATCTGGAGGAGGACAGGAGAGAGCCTGCTGAGCCTCAGAGGCCGCTGGCCTCCAGGTGTGCCAGGTCCCTCACAGAGGTGTCCTCTTGGGTAGGCAGGCAGGTGGGCGTGGATTGGCCTCACGGCACACCTGGGCCCTTCCTCAAGGTGAGCTGGGGTCTGCCTCCTGAGGCCACCTCACTCCAGTGGGGACCACCCTGGCCCACATCTCCATGGACAGCCTTCTCACCCTGATCCTCTGCCCCTGAAGGGCAGGCTGGGGCTGCAGCCCACAGCCCAGAGACCCCTGGGCACCCATTCCCATTCCTTCCCCTCAGGTGGCTGCCCCCTCACAGGCCAAGTGGGACCCGAGCAGGAGTGTGGGATGAAATGAGGCCACATCTCCATCCAGCCCTGCAGTGGGGGAGTTGGGGGGACAGAGTGCAGGTGGCAGCCCACCCCTCCCTGTCATAGGGACCCCACAGTCAGAGCAGAGCCTGCCCATCCTGCTGGAGTGGAGGCTCCTCTGTGCTCTCTGCTTCCTGGGGAGGTGCAGAACGAGCAGGGGCCGGAGTGGGAGCTCCTGCTGCAGGCCCACCTCAGGCCAGGCTGCGGGCAGGACTCCCTCGACCAGGAGGCCCATCGTTAGTGCTCAATTCCTGGTGGGAGAAGGCGCAGCCGAGCATCGGGGGTCAGGCTGGGGCACACCTGGATGGCTTCATTTATTTTTATGTGGTGCTGAGGTTCGAACCCGGGGCCTCGCACATGCTAGGCAAACACTTTACCACTGAGCCACAACCCCAGCCCCTGGTTGGTTTGTTTCTAAATTAACTGAACTTTAGCTGGTTTTGCCTCTTGAGAAGGCCCAAATTCCCATCCAAGGCAGCGCTGAATGCGGGTGAGAACAGCTCTGTCTGCAGCAGGACACCAGGGAGGCGGGCATGGCTGCAGTCCCCATAACCCCCAGAGCCCTCCAGCGGGGTTCTGCCCAGGTAGCTACTCCCCTGTGTCTACCTCTGGGCTCCTGACGGCGGCTGGGCTCCAGGACCCAGAGGAGGAGGCCACCTAGTGGGTGGAACTGGAGGTCAGAAGACAGGCCAGCCAGAGTAACCCAACCCAGTGTCCCGGCCTGTCTGCACCTATTTCCACATCCACAAACAGAAGGTGGCAATATCGATATCACAGTGACTCAATGTCACCTTTGAGACTTGGGGCTCCATCTATCAGTGGGAAACAGGACAGCCTCCTGGAGGTTAGAGGGAGAGACAGCATGGTACCCAGCAGGTGCCTGTCAAACGCCAGGGCCTGAGGAGGAGTTTGAGCCTTTGTCTAGCTGTGAGGGGCAGGGAGTCCCCTCTCTGGCTTCCCCATAGGAGGGATGCCAGCCCTGGACTCGTCTCTAGGGACGGAGACTCACCCTTTTCAGGCAGTCCATTCTGTTTTGGGACAGCTCTGACACATCTCCATGGGCAAAGTTTCCCCAGAGGTTAACGAGGTCCCTTCCAGGACTTTCCAGACACAGAACGAGTGTTTTATCTGCCCCTTGAAAAAAGCAGTATAGGAACTGGGGCTTGAACACCCTATCAGTCACAGGTGTCACGAAAACAGAACCCTGCAGGCTCCCCACTGGGCACACGTTGGAAAGAAGCCCCCTGCTAACTGACCAGCTTCAGGGAGAGCTAAGTCCAGGGGCTCAAATGATATATCAGGGAGACTCTGTGCCTTGGGGTTCTGCTTTCATGACGGTGGGCTCTACCCAAACGCACTGTCCCCTGGAGTGACAGGTGGCTGCTGCTAGTTCCTGGCTTAGGTTTCACTGGTCACCTCCTCTGAAGAACCCTGGGCCAACTCATGGCCCAGGACACACGTACAATGCTGTGGCCAGGAGCCGCTGGGCTCCAGATTGGCCAAGCCTGAGTCCCATGCCCAGGCCTGCAGTCAATGGTGGGCTGGGTGCAGGAAGGGGCCTCGACACTCAGAAGAGCGAGCAGAAGCAAGGTGCCTGCCCCCCGCCCCCCGTTGTATGGCAGTCCCCAGGAGGACCACAACCACGGTGACACCTGGGTCCTTTCTCCATCCACTGCCAAGAATTCTGGCAACATGGCCCTGAGTGAGAATGCACGGGCTAAGAGAGAGGCCACACAGAGGGCATGAGCCCTGGACCCCAGCTGAGGACCCTGCTGTGGGCCGGAGGTCGGCTCTGTGCCCACAGACCACGGCCAGGCCAGGGCCACGGAGATGAGGAGGACTGCGTCCCTGCCCAGGAGAGCCCCAGTGCCAGGCTAGAGGCCCACAGGGAGTCCCTCCCAGGCCCTGATGGAGGAGTAGCAACCTGAGGACACCTGGAGGGGCCTGGAGGCCCTGGAGTGGACACATGGACAAAGGAAGTGCACATCACGTCCAAGTTCACCTAGCTAGCAAGTGGCAGAGCCGCTGGGTGCCACCTGAGACTCCCCTGGGGTCTCTGGTGTTGGACCTGGGTGCTCAGAGGGCAGGATGTGGGCACCAAGAGCCCTGGGGGCAGGAGGCAGCCCAGCCCAGGGTGTGAGGATGCTGGGTGGGGCCTTGTCCCTGGCTGACCCCAACCTGAAGATGACCCTGGGGCGGAGGAGCAGGCCAGGAATCACACCCTGCCCACCACTCAGAGGGACCTGCACACAAGTAAAACCTGCTGTGGCGCCACTGCCCAAAGACACCACTGCCCTGGACGGCAGGCGAGACGCCGCTCACTGCAGCTGGTAGAGAAGAGGGCAAGACGCATGTGGGCTGCAGTCCCTGGTGTCCTCTTGCTGTGTGACCTGGGGCAAGCTCAAGGACTTCTCTGAGCCCAGAAGTGCTCACCCACATCCCTGCAGCCACAGCCTCCGTCCCCCAGCAGGACCCTTGCTCTAAGGGACCACTAAGGAGCCGCGGATTCATACCACTGAGCAGAGTTTCTGCGGGTTCCTTCCCACTGCCCTTCCCCACACTGGCAGCCAGACTGGAATCTGAGGAACGGGCAAGGTGAGCCCAGCCCAGCCGCCCCTCTCTCCACCCGCACAGGGGGCAGCCAGTCCTGTTTCCACCTCCGCCTGGCCACAGGCCCCAAGATGGTCTTCCAGCAGCCCAGGCTCAGGGAGGATCCACACAGGAGGGCAGGAAGCAGGCAGCCTGCTCAGCCCATGTGGCGCTGCTCGTCTGCAGGGACAGAGGGCCCAACCCCTGGGCTTGCTGACTGGGGCTGCCACCCACACCTGGACTCCACTAGGCAGCTGTTCACGGAGACACAGGTGACAGCTGAAGAACTGCACCAGGTTCACTCAGTCCCTTCAAACTCCACTTGGCACCAAAGAAAACTGTGTTTCATTCCAAAGAGACCCCGCAGCCTCCTCTGACAGGAAGCACTTTGAAGCAGCTGCTGCAGGCGGTGACCCAGGCGAGGGGCTGTGCTTGGCGGAAGCTGTCTGCACGGGCTGCTGGCCAGCTCTGGAGCGCTCTCCTTCTTGCCCCACTCCAGGTCTGTCGTCACATGGCCTGTTGTTCCCATCAGCCAGCCCCCCGCCCCTGGAGGGGGCTGGGGTCCCAGGTCGGCTGGGACCCTGCTGCGTGGAAAGCCCTCCGGTACCCAGGGCCCAGCTGGGTTCCGGTGCAGCGGAGCCCAGTTCCTGAGCCCCAGCAAGAAGGGCCCTTGTAAGATTCTGGGAATACTGGCCAGGAAACTTCCCCTCTGCAGTCCAGAGGGCAAAGAACATTCTGGGCCCGTGGCACATCGTCTGGCCTTGGGCGGTTGGTTAGGAAAGCGCTGGCGTGAGCCCTGTGCCGGTCTTTTGCCCAGCAGCTCATGGCTGGAAAAGACAGTGAAGACATTGATTTGTGCTCAGGAAACAGGGTGCTGGTTGTGGGTGGGGTGTGGGCAGGCGACTAGAGTGGCCAGAAGCCAGGTACCCCAGGTACTCCAAGAGAAGGGGTAAGGTAGGGATATAATGAGGTAGGGAGGGTCTGTGATGTGTTGACACTGTCCCTCCCCTCTGGGGACAGAGAGGGCGCCTCTCAATGGGCAGGGTGTCCCTTCCTTGAATTTGCTAGAATGGAGGGCCCAGGACCCAGGAAAGAGAGGCAGAGGAGGCTGGCCTGGGCCAGAAACAATGCCCAGGGCTGGTGAGCAGCAGGCGAGGCCTGGCCCTTTACCCCCAGGGCCCTGCCTGGCCCTGCAGCCAGGCTGGGGCAAACAGTCTCTGTGGCTCTGCTGCAGATGTGACAAGAGCAGGGTGCTTCACACGGGAAAGCAGTGGTCAAAACCCGCCCAGTCCGTCACTCCTCACCGGGTGGCCTTGGGCAGGTCTCAGTGGTGTCATCTCAAAGTCCCTGGCAGATGGCAGCCAGCACCCAGGGTCTGTAGGAGGATTCGCGCCAGCAGGCCTGGGGGCCCCATGGTGTAAACACTGTGATCTGGGGCCCGGCCGGGGTGCCCTGGGTGCCAGACTTGTGAGGAACAGGGCAGGCGGGGAGACACCCAGGCCTTTAGCTGCCGACCGGGGAGGGCCACACCTTGGTGGCTGGGCTGGACTTCCAAACAGAGCAGGTCTGAAGAGAAGGCTCTGCTCTCTGCCCTGGCTCAGGGCAGTGCTGCTGGGTGGGAGAGGGGTGCAGGCCGCCCATGGGGAGCCTCTTCCGCTCTGCCCCGGCAAAGCTCCCGGGTCCTCCTGCCAGGCACTGTGGGCGGGCTCTGTGAAACCTGGGCCACCCCGTGACCGCCCCTGGCTCCGGGGCTTCCCTGTTCCTTGGGCCATGCCGGGACAAAGGCAGGAAGGACAGAGGGTGTGCACAGGTAGAAGGTGACAGGGAACCTGCTCTCAGCCACCGAGCAGGCCCAGGCCCAGACCGCCGACAAGCTGCCTCGGGAACTACTGTGTGCACAACCAGAGGGGCTGAAGGGACATCAGGCAGGGCCCAGCAGGTCAGCACCTCCCCTTGTGGTGCCAGTGACTCCAGCCCTGCCCTGCTCAGTCTCCCCGTCCTGTCCTGGCCCCACACCAGGCAGGAGTGTGAGGTCACTCACTGCGGGCTCTGCCACTGCGCATGATAAGGCCATCCCTCCCTCCGATCCCGCTTTCCCCAGTTGGCCACCAACAGAGGACAGGGCCAGAGAGGCCTTTCAATGCCTCTCTGTGGGCCCTTGGCTCTGGGGAGGCCTTCAGGGCCATGTGTGAGAGAGACCTGGCACAGGGGCAAGGACACACCTCAGTCACGGGCAGGACACAGCCCCTGCCACGGAGGGTCACAGCTGGTGGAGACAGGGACCGTGCAGACCATGCACTGCCCACTAAGATGTGGCCAGAGGGGTGTGGGCCTGGAAGGACAAGCTGGATGCTGCCAAGGAGGGGGGATGTGGCATTTCCACAGAGGGAAGGGGCTCTGGCCCAGGTCCCAGGGTCCCTGTCAGACTCCAGAGGCCATACATGGGCGCCAGCTGGTTATGACATCAAGCAGCTGGGCTCCAGAGTGGTCAACAGCAGAGGGGTGGCCTGTCCCTTCAACACACATGAACTCTTATGCACAGAGCCCGGACTCATCTCCTGCCCAGGGGTTTCCCTGGGTGACACATTGCAGCCACATTGCAGGGGCACCAAGCAAGGTGCCAAGGAGCCTGTGACTCCCAGCCACAACCTGGCCCCCAGCCACAACCTGGCCCCCAGCTTGTGGCCCGCTCAGGGCCATGGAGCACATTGCCCACCTGGCTGTCCAGCCTGGGCAGCACCAGGTCCCGCGGGTCTGTCCATGCGCTAAGAGTGCCCCCTGGAGGGAGAAGAGGGCGGTGCAAGGACACAGACAAACCCCCTACCATGAGGCCACCAATGCAGAGTCAGGGGCAAGCTAACACTTTCTAATAGCCGTGTAACAAAAAGTACAGAGGCCAGGTGAGGTCGACTCAAACAGCACTTTTCAACCCGGGTCAACCCAGAAACCCAACAGGTGTGGTCCCGGTGCTGCCCCACCCCGTCCCTGAGGCCCTGCCGCAGTCCCCATCCAGGACATCCCAGTCTGGACCAGCAGCATTTCAAGCGCTCAGTCACCACTTACAGCCATGGTCACAGCATGGGGCAGCAGGGCTCCAGAGGGTCACCCATGGCTGAGGGATCTCCGTCCCTTGGTCCTGCTCCTGCGGCCTCCCTGGGGGTGACTCCATCCCCACTCTGCCTGAATTAAGGCTGCAGTACGTCCGCCCAGTAGGCTAACAAAGAAAGACTGACGTCCTTCCAAACTCCCCCAAACAGGGGCCAAGCCTCACCCTCGCCACCCATAGCAGGAGCAGATGGGAATCACCCGGCCGAGCACCAGCGCCTGCTGAGCACTCCCCGCTGAGCATTCCCAGGAACAACGTCCATGGTGTTTAAATAAAGAAGATGGTCATGGAAGACGCAGCAGATCAGTGTACAAGAAAAAGCAGGTTGCAAAATAATGCCCCCACCTTCTTTTGTAAAAAGAAAATACCAAAATATTAGTAGCACGTTCGTCTGCACAGAGAAGGTGGTCAGGAAGGGTTTGGCAAAATGTAGAAGCAAGCTCCACCCGGCACCGCCACTCGCACTGTGTGTGTGTGTGTGGTGCTGGGATGGAACGAGGGCCTCACACATGCAGGGCGAGCACCTGACCACTAAGCCATGTCCCCAGCCCCACTTATGCCTCCTTTAAATGCCACGTACATAACTAGACTCTGCAAAGGGTCCACCCTTCGTGGTGCCGTGTCCGAGTGGCCTCCCACAGGGCCTCACAGAGGCCTGCCCAGTAAGCACACTCTCAAGTACAGGGGCACCTGGCCACCCAGAGAGAGCCCAGCTGAGGACACAGCAAGAAAGACAACACGTTTTCTCCAACAACCAGAAGACACCCTGAGCACAAGCCCCAGGCTCCGCCTTACGCTAGGCCACGCCACTGCTGTCAATCAGCAGCTGTCACAGGAGCACTGCTGGGGGCTCCTACAGCTGCCACAGGGCAGCACCGTGCAGCAGAGCCCCAGTGCCACCACCCACCGAGGGCACCGAGCAAGGCCTGTGCCTGGGAGCACGGCAAGGCCGGCTCTGCAATTCTCAGGGAGGGGGCACCGCAAGGGCTGCTATGGTCTGAGTGTGTCCTCAAATCCAGCCTAGAAACGCAATCTCCTGCACCAGTGTCAGGAGGCGGGCCGTGGGGTGTTTGGTCGTGAAGGTTAATGCTGTTATAGGATGGGTTCTCTCCTCTCTTGCACCGTGTGAGGACAACGTTCCTCCTCTGGAAGGGTGACCACAGGAGGAGCCATCTTGGAGCCAGGCTGGACTTCCAGCCTCCAGGGCAGTGAGAATTACTTCTCCCCTGTGTGGGTTCCGCAGCCCAGGTATTCTGCAGAGCGGCAGCAGACTCAGAGAAGGAAGGCCCAGGCCCAGTCTCTGCCGCTGGCAAGTAGGATCTCTGGCTCCCTGAGACCAACCCCCTGGCCCTGAGATCCTGGAGCAGAAAGAAGGTTCATGTTTCAGGCATGTTGAGGTTTCAAAGGGGACTTTCCCCAGGGAGGGTCCAGGCAGTGGCTGGGAGGTTCTGGATTTCCCGACCCCAGACCTCAGGTACACTGAGGCTCCCTCCCTCACCCCATGTTTGCCTATGGCCCCAAACCACAGGCCCCTCACCCAGGAGAGACCTCAGGGGGAAAGTCGGGCCTGGAATCCTTTCCAACCCAGCAGATCACCCAGGACAGAGGTAACTGACCACCCCTCCCCAAACCCAGGCGCCCTGGGTACCATTTTCAGCAAGTCTCTCCAGCAAAAGGTAATCTTTCACAATCAAAGCCATGGAGAACAGACTCTCTCAATGACCAAGCAAGCCAGAGCCCCGTCACCACAGGGCAGCCCCATGTGCCCACAGGCAGCATGCCCACCTGGTGCCTGGGGACCTGCTTGGAACTGCTGGACTTTGGACCCAACAAACAGAACTCGAGCTCCTTCTTGAGAGGGCGGTTCCATCCCAGAGCCTCCCTGACAGCTGTCACTGATTCTAGGTTCTCTACATCTCACAGATGTAGGGGCCCGAGGGGCTGGGGGCCATCGACCATGACGTCTGCATCCGTGACGTCTCCAAGCACACAGCTGAGAGCAGCGCAGGCTCAGCCTGACTCCCTGGTGGGCCGCCCCTGGACGGGCAGGGCCTCCATCTGCTCATCTCGGCACGCTCACCTCTCACATGGTTTCCAAACCCAGACCCTGTATCAAAAGTCACTCTGCCTTACCACCACACAGCAAGCACAGAAAGACAGCCATTTCTGCTACAAAGGTCAGCCAGACCCGTCCTCAGAGGTCAGTTACAGACAGGCCTCTGCTTTAGAAAATAAGACCCGAGCAGAACACGGGCACCCGGAGTCTAGGAGAAGGGCGGCACTGACCTGAACTTCCCAGTCCGCACCTGCAGCGCTCTCATTCCACACCGCTGGGCACCGCCGACGTCACCCACGATGTCGTCTCCAATCATGATGGCCTGTCACAGTAGTGAAATATGCTCAGAAGTGATGTCAGGAGAATTTTATTCCCGTGCTCCTTCATCTTTTTCGACATAATAAATTGCTTGATTTGATGTTTAAAATCACCATCACTTGAATTAAACAAGATAATATTGTCACAGTATTGATTAAAAGTCAAGCCACCTTGAATATATCTCCTGCTGCCCCCGTGGGCTGCACCTCTGAATGGTTTATATTTGTGAAATCTGAAATCAATCATCAGGCATCCGTGTGATGTGGCGCCCAGGACCAGTGGGGTGTGGCTGTGCTTGGCCTCCGGGTGAGCATGGGCTGTGGGCTGTGATTGACATGGCACCAAACCCTCTGAAATCTGGGGGTTTTACCAACCCTTGGTTCTGTGAAAACTAATTACAAACCGCTGGCCAATCTTTGCAGTCACAGTTTAGAAGGTTTTGCTTTCAATAATGAAGTGCTACCTATCAAGGACAAAGTGATACGCAGCAAAACACACAGAGGGTCACTGGAGGCCTGATACTTGCTGTTGTTGTTTTGCAGCACTGCGATGGAGCCCAGGCCCTTGCACGTGCTAAGCAAGCGCTCTACCACTGAGCCACGTGCTCAGCCCCTGGAGACCATTTCCTTTCAGAAGCAGCCTCAGGACAGAATCCCCCACCTGAAACCAGCGCAGAACCAGGCACCCCATGAACCTGCGTCTTCCAGGACAATAAGCAAGGACGACAGTGACTTCTGAAACCAGGGAGCAGATGGGGCCGGTCCGGCGATTGGCACGGCTTTCTGCCCTCAGCATTTCCAGACTGTGGGTGCAGGGAGGGTGCGGTGGACCCCAAAGCCACACTTTGCTGCAGCCCTAACCCCCAATGTGATTGTATTTGGGGACAGGGCCTCCAGAGAGGCAGTTACAGTTCCATGAGGTCCCAGGACTGGCGTCCTCATCGGAGATGCCACAGCTCTCTCCACACACAGACGAGAGGCCATGTGAGGACACAGCAGGAAGGCGGCCGCTGTGGTCGGGACAGGGTTTGAGGGTGCCTCCCTCAGGCTCACGTGCTGGGTGCTCAGTCCCCAGTGTGGTGGCTGAGGGGAGGGAACTGAGGGGAGAGTGGGGCCCCGTGGGAGATGTTTGGGTCATGGGGGCAACTGATGCTGGCCTCACGGGTGCGCCTGTTTGAGAGCGCCAGTTACCACAAAGCAAAGCCACCCTCGCGCCTGGACCCTTCTACAGGCAGCGTTTCCCTTCCCTTCTCCACTGTGCTGTGATCAGCTGGGCTGGTGGGGTGGGCACCAGAGGCTGAGCAGATGAGGCTGCCCAACGCTGGACTTGGAGCTTTCAAAAATTGTAAGCTAAATAAACTTTTAAAACTAAAGTATCCAGGGCTGGGGATGTAGCTCAGTTGGTAGAGTGCTTGTTTCCCATGCACAAGGCCCTGGGTTCAATCCCCAGCACCAATAAATAAAGTAAGTAAGTATCCAGCATCAGATATTCTGCTTTTAGTTAAAACTAACAAAGAGCCCCCACAAAAAAGCCAGGAAGCGCACCCGCACTAGAAGCAGAATTTGCCGATGCCCTGATCTAAGACTTCCAGCCCTCAGGACTGTGGGGCAGTAGACTTCTGTTGTTTAGGCTCCAGTCTGGTTTTTTTGCTAGTCATTAGTCTGATCTGACTAAGGCAGAAGAAAACTCAGGGGGAGCCCAACAGACAGACATCCCCGCTCCCGGATTAAGGAGACAGAGCTTCTGTCTAAGATCCTGGGGAAACCCAGGCAGCACAAGTCCAGAGGACAGTGTCAGATGGGAGGAGGCAGACTGCAGACTGGGGAGGTGTACAGACGGTGTCCCGGGTGTTCAGCAGATAGCGACCAGCATATGCAGTGTGATGACTCCCTGAGGCCTGGGGAGAACCACACCAAGGGCAAACAGCGCCCGGACTTCACACAGGGTTGAACCTATTTTCACCAGCCAGGCTGGAAAATCTCATAATTCACAGGGCTCTGGGTAGAGTTCTCAGAAATGCCCTGCTTCAGTGGCGAGGAATAATTAGTCCTAGACTAAGCCCTGTTCTGCCACTGCCTCTAAAATCTTAAAAGCAAGATTTGGAAGGATCAAACTATTTCCAGGTAATTTAACTGCATCCCAGAACAAAAGCTCAAAAATATTTATGTTCATACAAAAATATGTGATACCCCAAAAGATAAAATTCACAAGGCCTGGCATCTAATAAAAAATTATCGAACATGCAACAAAAGAAAATATCACACACATAATGAGGAGGAAAACCCATTCATCACAACTGACCCTGTGGGGCTCAGGGGTGGCTCAATGAGAGAGCTTGCCAACATGCACCCAGCCTTGGGTGGATCACAGCACTGGGGGGCGGGGGGGAAACTGACCCTGAAATGACACAGTGAGAATTAGCAGATAAGAGCATTAAATCAGATCTTATTTCCATGTCTTCCAAAAGTTAAACAGAGAAATAAAAAATAGAAAAAGATCCAAATCAAGCTGCTAGAGATGAAAGTCACAATGTCAGGGTTTAAAACACATTAGGTGAGCTGTCAGATTAGACACTGCAGAGAAAAAGATAAGTGTAATTGAAGATGAGATAGAAGACATAAAATTTTTGAAGAAATAATGGCAGAAAGATTTGTAAACTCAACAAAAATTCAAAGTCCACAGATCCAAGTTTCCAATAAGCATCACGCACAAGAAACAAAGAAAACTTTATCAAAACTGATAAAAAGGAGAAAAATCTTAAAACAGCCAAAGGAGAGAAAAAGACACGCCATATATGAAGACACAAAGATGAGGCATCAGATTACGTTGGAAACGCTGCAAGTAAGAAGCATCATCTTCAACACATCCAGAATTCTATGCCCAGCAAAAATATCTTCCAAAAACAAAGGTGAAATGAAGATATTTCAGACAACTAATCCATCCTACAAGAAAATTAAAAGGAAGTCCTTTGGGCAAAAGAAAAAATGATAGAAGATGGAAGTGCAGATCTACACAAAGGGCAGGCCTTGCAGTGACAGTGAATTCCAGAAGCACAGCTGATAAGCCTGGAGCCACTGTCCTTGGAAACAACTGGAGGAATCCTGTGGGCTGTGGAAAGGACAAAGAAGAGCTGGTCACACACACACACACACACACACACACACACACACACACACACACACACCCCGGGCTGGGGTGAGGGCATTTAGCCAAAGGCGAAGCTTTTCCAAGAATCAGCCTGGGCTCTTCACCTAAGTGCAGTCAAGCAGAGGCCAGAGGGCCCCGTCAGAGAAGCCACAGGAGATGCTGGGACCGGGAGAAACGTGGGAGAGGACCCAGGACACAGCGCTGAGTCCTGCCGACCCCCAGTGGCCACGGCCCACTGACACGGAGGTATAGTTCATACTTGGTGCTTCCCACTGGTTTTCACTGGTCTTTCCTCCACCTCCGCCCACGTTTCCCAAAGTGTGTTCCACGTACTAGTGGACGACTGGATCTTGACAGAACATGGCCACACATTCAATGCAATCCTGCAATATTCATTTTTAGATTAATTTATCATGGTAACCTGGAGATTCTGTTCTTCCATTTATAGTAATGGTAAAAAGTTCCTTTTAAAATACAATTGTTTAAAGAATGAGTCAGTTTAAAGAAACACTGGATTAATATTAGTGCCAGGGACAAGTACCTGATAAGGTAAAACCTGGGAGCTCTTCTCGAGGAGAACTGGGCAGGGGAGAATGGCCAAGCGCAATGAGTGGAATTTTTTGTTTATCAAACTTCCCCAGAACTACTTGGAAATCATCAAATCACCAAGGAGAACCAGCCAGTGGCACTTCTTCCCTGAGGGGGACAGCACAGAGGAGCCCACCACCCACAGGGGATGACTCCAGAGCTGGCCCGGAAGCTGGCCAGCGAGGCCGCCACGTCAGACTCTGCTTCACCTTTCCGGGTGGGTCGGAAGCCATCAGCTGGGCCTGTGAACACCCACAGGGCTCCAACTACGGCCCAGGGACCACGATCCTGGTGGCTCCTTAAAAATGGGATGGATCTTCCCAATACTACCCGTCATGCCTGGCGTTTTCCACACCTCTGGAAAATCAGGTTTTGTGTGTGGCAGGGGCACACACACACACACACACGCACACCCATAACTGGCAGCAGAAACTCTTCCCTCTCAGAAGGGGCACTCTCAGGGTTTCCTGGGCTGGACATGTGCTGGTGCAGCCCGTGGAGACAGAACCAGAAAAACCTGGCCCTTGGAGGAAGAGCTGTCACTCAGGGAGCAGCCTTTGTGGTGTGGCCTGACACACGGACGCTCACAGGCAGCAGAGCCCCGGGAGGCAGCCTGTGGGGGTGCGGGGAGCGGGAAACCAGGGGTGCGTGGCTGCCCGGAGCAGCGATGCCTGTCTGGGCCAGCTTGTGGGCTCTGAAAACCAAAATACGTTCGGGACCCTGGGGACTTCAGAGATTTACTATCGGTGAAGGGCGATGATCACGCCAGGAGGAGCAATTATTCCCAAATCATTTAGGACTTAAAAAATCATTGGCAAGAAGATGGAGGTCAAGAGGTGCACTGTCGAGGGAAATAAAACCCTCTACCTGTCAGGCCTGGATCTCACTTCCTGTCCGATGAGCTGGCAGCGCCGAGACGGAGACACAACTGAGAGGCCAGACTCAGATCCTGGAACCCAGAGAGCTGCAGGAAGTGCCCCAGGCCTCGCGGAGGTGGGCTCCTTCCTCCTCCTCCAGCGTCACCTGCCTGCAGGCACTCCTTGGCCACCACAGATGCCAGGAAAAGAACAGGTGGCAGCATTGTGGAGGACGGACTTCCAGGGCAGAGAGGGTCCCCAGAAAGCCTTCGTTCCATGACATTTTTAGCTACGTCAGGACTCTGCTGGATTGTTCCCTGTCACAGGGCAGGGAACAGCAGGCCTGGGTGGGGACAAAGCAGTGGCCCAGTCCTTGCACTGCAGCGCTGAGGAGCACACACCCCACGTGGAGAGGCCCAGGTGACATCTTCACCTTCAGCCACCAGTGCCCCTCAGCAAGCTGGGGTGGCACATCCCTAAGCCACGTCCACCAGGGTCTGGCACATTCATAAGGAGCAAAGCTTAAGGGCCAGGGCTGGGAGTGTGGCTCAGTGGCAGAGCACCGGCTGGCCTGTGGAGCTGGGTCACATCTCCAGCACAGCCAAAAAGAAAGAGGAGGAGGAGGAGGAAAGGAAGGACGGACAGGTAGACAAATCAGGAAACTCAAGGATCACTGTTTTTCAAAAAGAAACAATGGTGTTGGTAAGGACACAGGCAAGTCTGGCACACGTGTCCTGGAGGGTGAACCGACACACCCTCCTGAGGAGAAGCCACGTGGGGACCATGGCTCTACACCACAGCCCCAGAGCTCGGGAAAGCATCAGAAGTGTGCACATGGAGGCAGACACAAAGCTGTCCCTCAGGGTTAAGTGCACGTGGGCAGGAAGCAGCCCCATGTCCCTCCACGGGCAGGTGACAGGGCTGGTGTCCAGGTGCTTCCTCCCCGGGCTCAGGCTCCTGGCCTGTGACATGGACTCCCGGGCCGGCTGCCACACACAGGCTCCTCCCCACCACCCGCCTGGTCTGAACGGCCCGACTTCCGTTAAGTTGCACAACTTACAACCAACAGGACCGAGGCTTGTGGAGAACAAACTGCCCACACTGACCTGTCCTGCGGGCGTTAGTATGAAGCTCTACAAATACCACAGCCACAGAAGCGTCAGCCATGAGAACCAGGCATTTCTAGAATTAACCATTCCATGTTTTCCTTTGCCCGATTCCTGATCCTAAAAGGGGCCTCACTCCCTCTAAGGGGTTTGAACCGCCCGTCTATTAGAGCGACCCCAGCCCTTCACTTGGGGCTGCTGGGGAAGCTGGGTCTGGGAGCTCCGTCCATTCCGCGCAGGCGAGAGCCCCTCCGCAGCCAGCAGCAAGCCAGCCGGGGAGAGGCGCTGCCAAGGGAACGGCGGTGACGACTTTATAGATTAGACAGCTTGAAGGATTCAGGGTCTGCCGCGGCCTGGCACTGGGCAGCCAGCAGCTCCTCGTAGCCATTTTTCATTAAAAATAAGGAAGGGGAACGGAGAATCATTACCTCCGCGGAAGCTATCTGAAATGGCCTTATTTTGAAATGCTGCTTTAAAATGTGGACACATCCTGACACTCAAGTACCCTCAGCCAAAACGTCAGCAGAGCAGCGGGCTCGACCTTAAGAACGTGCAAGCTCACTCTCCGTGGAGGGGGACAGCAACGTCACCTGAGGGCGGAAGAGGGACTTAGAACATGGGAGGTAAATAGGTACAGCTTTGCCACATGTGCCTGGAGTCACCAGAGAAAACAACTCCCCAGCTGCCCAGGGCTGCAGATGCTCCAGAAGGACCGGCCAGAGGAAGGCAGCAGCCGCCCTGACCTGGCAGGAATCCGGAGGCCTCACCCCCTCCCACACCCCCGGCCCCAGCCTCCAGACCCCAGAGCGCCTGAGCTCTTCCCCAGGGTGTGCAGGGGGACCGGTGGGAGGGCAGCTTCTCATCCCTGGCAGAAAAAACTTAACAAATGCCTTAAAGAAGAAAAGGGGGGGGGTCATCCAAGATGGAGCTTTGCAAATACACCCCACAGCACCGTCCGCACATTCGGCTGCTGCTGTTCGCATTTCTAAGCACTGACAGGTTTCACTGCTGTGGCTGCTGTTTGGGCAATGCTGGGTTCGCAGGGAGGGCCGGGTTTGGTGGTAAGATTTGAACCCAGGGCCCTGGGCATGCTAGCATGCCCTCCACCCTGAGCCACACTCCCAGCCCCTAAATGCTGCCTTTAAACTCAGATTGTCACAATGGCTGCTCTTCCACTGTATAAGAAAGTACCTTAAGAATTTATTCTCTCTTAAATTCACCTGATGAGTGAGACGAACATATACATGGTTGCTTATATTTTTAAAAAAGATAAGCCATGTAAAGACGGCTCCCCGTGAGAGACAAGTAGGAACAGAACAGAATCAGGAGCTCAGGAGTCTGACCGCCTTGAACGTGGCTGGTTCTGTGGATTTGATTTTGGAACTACATAAATATTTTACATAACTACGAAACAAATTCAAATGCTGCAAAATCAATTCCTTAAAAATCAAAAATAAACTGAATTCAAAAAAGGATCCACCTGGGGGACCTCTCTCCAGAACAGATGTTCCCTGCAGCCTTAATACACTATTTTGCTCATCGATCTCCAGAGGGAATGTGCTGTAAAGAGAAAGAACTGTCAAGAAGAGACTGTCACCAACACCAGCCACCATCTCATCACATTCAGAGATCAGCGGCCACCTCACCAGGGACATCGCAGGGACGCGTGGAGCTACCGTATACCCTGCCAGCACCATGGAGTAAGCACTGGGGGCATCCGGCTTTCCTTCTGCGGCATGCTCTGGGACTCAGGGACGTGTGTGAACCACAGGCCTAAGCAGATGATCTGGAGAGCGAGGATTCCTGACCTGGCCGAGGGAAAAGCAGATGGGAGGGGAGAGGAAGCACAGACCACGGCTCGGACCTGCACCGGAAGTCTTAGTACGAAATTTCAGGGTGCATTTTGTGTTTAATAATGTAAATTTTTGAGAGCTTCACTTGAAATGATGCTCAACCCAGAAGCAACGGGAGCTACTGTCATCCTCGCCACGGTTTCTAGATACGCTTCCCACTAACGGTGAGCAGGGCTCCTTAGGAGGACGGTGATCCAGGCCTCAGGCAGGAAAGGCACAAGGCAGGTCTGGGACACTCTGCCATGACTGGGAGGGAAGAGCCTCTCAGGCACCATTGGAGTCAGATCAGAAGGACCTGGGTGGCAACCCAAGGAGGTTCCCCCTGGTCACAGATGAAATAACTGGCACATCAACAGCGTGACAACTAGGCCATCAATAGGGTGACACCAGGCAGCTGGATAGGATGACATCTGGAACAGACTGACACACATCAAATGCATTTAGACCATTTGTCTGTAACGATATGCATATTTTAAAATCTCACCTGTCGCCTTGGGAGGATGCTAGAGAACTCATTATTTTTAAAACAAATAAATAAAGGAATCTGGCATTTCCAACAGGAACCTCAAGCTAACCAGCAGTAGATGAGAATTCTCCTGTAGAGAAGGATCCCAGAGAAGAACCGAAGAAAGGCCACCAGGATGCAAAACCTTCTAGTGACCCTTAATAACCAGGTGGAGCTGGCCCTGGTCATTCACAGCTGCTGACACCAGGTAAGCACAGGGCTGGACGTCCAGAGCCTCCAGCTAGAGAGGAGTGTTGCACTAGGTCTGAGCCCGACCTGGGCAAGGTGCTGAACCCACCCAACACAGCGGTGCAGGAGCAGGGGGCAGGAGCACCACCCGATCCAGGCCAGACCCTGGGAAACCACAGGGCGGACAGCCCAGGTTTCCTTCAAAAAGTTGAAAGAAAAATAAGAATGGGGGAGGAAGAGGAAGGATAGATGAAGACATTTAAAAACAGCATCAACCATCGCAATGGAAGGACTTTGCATCCTGATTCAAACAAATCGTGAACAACATAAAACACTTAAAGACAAACAGAGGAATATGATCTTTGATGATATTAAGGAATTGTTGTTAATTGTTTTTAGATAGGATAATGGAATTGTCTATGCTTTTAAAAAGAATCCCTAGCTTCAGAGGTAATGCTTCGATTTCTAGGTTTTGATTCAAAATAACTTAAGAGGAGAGGATTGGTGGGCGAATAGATTAAACAAGCGGCTAGTAAACTTGGAAGAGTCCCAACAGACAAGCATGGGACAATCTGAACAATAAAGTAAATAACAGCAGCAACAAAGCATAACTCATGCAATAAAACATTGTGGGGTCCACGTTGGGTCCCTGGGTCCATGTTGGTATAAACAAAAGGAAGAAAAGGGGAAGCTATCGCTTGTGGTGAATTCCAGTTCATAAAAAGCGCCATTTGGGAAACACCACAGTAATGACTGTTTCAGGTAAGAATTACCCATGGGTCAGGCGCAGTGGCACACGCCTCTTAACTATTTAGGAGGGTGATGCAGGAGGATCGCAAGTGTGAGGCCAGCCTGGGCAACTTAGGGAGAGCCTGTCTCAAAGACCAAAGGCTGGGGATGTGGCTCAGTGGTACAGTGCCTGCCTAGAACGTGCAAGGCCCTGTGTTCAATCCCCGATGCCCTCCCTCATAGACATAAGCAGTGCATGGTACAGCAGGGAGGGAAAGCGTGATTAGGAAGAGGAACCAAGCACTTTCCCACAGAACGCTCATTAAAAGGAACAAACATAACTTCACAGCACAGAGCCTTGCAGACACCTCTGTGACCACCGAGCAGAGTTATCAGCGCCATAACAGGTTCTGTGCGATTCTGGCCCAAGATGTGTAACTAAAATGAAAATGTGAGGAAACAACAGGAGAACCAAATGCAGGGGACTCTACAGAATGGCTAGCCGGCATGCTTCAAAAACCCCAAGTCACGAAAGACAAAGGACAACCAGGGATTGTCCTAGAATAAATGACACCAGGGCACAGGACTGCTAAGTGCAACATGTCCCCAACAACAACAACAACAACAACAACAAAAAAACAGTGGCACTGGCTGGGGACCCCTGATGGAGGTCTCCAAATTGGTCGGTGGTCCTGCACCCACGCCAGTTTCCTGGTCTATCCCTGTTCCACAGTCACTGTGTAAGCGTGAGGAGCCAGTGGACAGCACGTGGAGTCCACCCCACCATGCTGGCAACTTGTACTATGTGTGAAATTTCTTCAGAGAGAAAAGTTAAAATAATTTTTAAAATAGTTATTAGTTGATAATTACTGCAGCTCCATGATGTGCCTTGAGGTTCCTGTGCTGCCCTCGAACTGTGCAGATACTTGAAATGCTCCACATGAATGTTAACAAGAGAGTCAGGACGCCTAACCCTAATGTGGTGTAGACCCAGCTGGGTTGGAGTCCAGCAAATCAACTGGAAAAGAACCCTTCTAGGACAGCTGGGGACGTTGAGCATGGATTCATCGTTGACTAATAAGGAACTATTGTTGATTTTTAAAGGTAATTTTTTAAAAATTATTTAGGTAAGATACATGTTAAATAAAACTTATCACCATAGTGACATCAGCGTTCAGGCTGCTGACACTAAGTGTGTTCACAAGGTTGTATGGCCATCTCCATGTTCCAGAGCACTTCATGGCCCCAAAGGAGACCCTGCACCAAAAAGCCCCAGGCCCCAGGCTCATAGCCACTTGTTTCTGTGCCTCTGGATGTGCCTGTGCTGGACAGCTCCTGTAAGTGGGATCACACAACAGCTCTGTCCCTCCCTGCCTGGCCTCCTGCATCCACCAGGCCGTTTTAAGACTCTTCACGCTGTAGCGTCTGTCAGTACCTCACCTTAAAAACAGACGGGGAAAAAAGTCTTTTACAAGAAAGAAGAGATCAAGCAGATCACAGTGAACCTGGCGGGTGGACACACGGGGGTCACTGCCCCCTATTCGCGTGTGTGTTTGAAGTTGCTTGTGTTGATGGACACATGGGAGGTGGCATCATCTTCTCTCTACTTTTGAACGTGTTTAAAATTTCTCACAATAAAATAAAAGAAATCCTGCCGTTCCTACCTGGTGGGCTTCCACTCCCATTGCTTGCAGGGCGGACTTGAAAAACTCGGGAGAAGGTTTCCCCACCACTTCGGCTTCAATCCCACAGGCGTACTGGGAAAGGAGAGAGACGCAGCATGGGTGTGGGTCAAGAAGAGGTGCATGCCCATGAAAAGACATGCCAATGTGTCCCTAGGGGTCAGGAGCCTTGACAAGGCAGGACACCGTGGACCTGAGAGTCACAGATTACAGGCAAGAGGGCCGTGACTCTTGTGGTCAGGTCACCCAGTGTCGTCCCTGCCACCCACTGAAAGGCCTGCGGCAGCATGAGGCACGTGGCAAAGCCACGGCCTCCCCCAGGCCAGGAGACCAGGGCTGGCATCTGCTCAGTTGGCTGCCACGGAGGGCCTTCCTGGCTTCCTCCTGTGCGCACCTCCAGCTCCACCACAGGCCTCCTGAGAGGTCCACTTCCACCCACCGTCTGCCCCTCCCACCCACTAAGTGTGGGAAGGCAGGAGTGCTGCAGCCCTGAAGCTGACCTGGGGCAGCAGCCAGGGTGAGGGCAGCTAAGGGGATGTGGGTCAGAGTGGACTTGAGGGCCTGGCCACAGATGGCCTTGTAAACTGGAGGGGAGTATCAGGAAGGAGGTCAGTTCCATCACATCTGAGGTGCTGCTGCTGACCAAGGTCAGGAAGGAGGCCAGTGGTCGGCACAGACACAAAGCCAGGAGCAAGAGAGGAGTGCAGCAGAGAGCATGCTGGGAGAGCAGGCAGGGAGGGGCTGGAAGAGGGGACAGGGAGGACAGAGTGGTGACCAAGACCCAGAGGACGGGGAGTGCACAGCTGGAAGCCCCACACAGGAGGGGGACTTTGAAACAGGAAAGGCCACTGATGCATCAAGCCTGGCCTCTTCTCCAGGAAGGTCTGAAGGACGTCAGACGTCCCTGAAGAGGGCTCGGGGCAGAGCCAGGTGGGCACCTCGAGCGCCTTCATGTAGGCTCCGACGTCCAGCATCAGGCCCGAGGTTTCCTTGTAGTAGCGTCTACAAGAGAGCAGAAGGGAGGAGGTGAGCAGAGCCCTGGTTCAGGTCAGCGCCGACGCCGTGCCGAGCCGACTCCTGGGGCCCCGGACAACAGAGCCCAGGGGCCCAGCAGCCCTGGAGGTGCCTGCTGAGATCAGGCCTTCCGTCTGGGTAGCTCCTGCCACCAGCCTTGGGACCCAAAGCAATGAGTAACTGGGGTCTCCAGGAGCAGCTGGATCCAGTGCTGACACAGAGGAAGACAAGTGCCCTGTATTCTGGGAAGGGACAGCAGCACATGGAGCATGTGGCGAACCCGTAATTGCTAATCATTAACCCTAAGTACTGCTGAAGAAGAAAGTGCCATTAGTTCCCCAGCAGCCCGCCGCATCTCCATCAGCAGAGGTCCGGCAAGGGGCCGGGCGCCACAGGCACCAGATGCTCTTGGGAGCCATCGGGAGGCCAAGTCGCCCGCAGGAGAGCTCCTTTCTTAAGACAGGTGCCATGAGGCCAGTGGCTGGGCTGAGCCCTGGTCCTTGACCTGACCTGGCTGCCCATGTCAGACCCGAGCCTCGAGGCACCTGGTCCCAGGTCCATGGAGGACCGAGCCTGGAGCTCAGAGCAAAGCCACATGGCCATAAAGAGGGGTGAAGGCAGCTCATCCTGCTGCCCTGAAGGACGTACAGAAACCCCAGAGCCGAGAGCGGGATCTGACATCAGAGCTGTGACTGTGTCCTGCCACCCACCACATCAGTGTCCCTTCTCTTCCCTGCCCTCCAGATTTAGGGATGTAAAACAAGCATGTGTGCAGAAAACCAGAGAGAAGGTGAGCAGGCTCACTTCAGGGCCCAAACCCGTCTCTGCTTTCCCGCAGGACTCGGGGTTGCCTAAAGACACACCATCAACACCCAGTGCTCCCTAGGCCGGTTCTGGAGTTCAAAAACCACTGACTCCTAGAAACCAAAATCAGAGCCTTTAATACTTCCTTCTTTTTTAACCAAATCTGGGCTGGTTTTATAGGCCAAGAATTTTTCTGTATTTCTTATTCATTCAGGAAAATAAAAAAGCCATCTTGAGCCAACTGTTGGATAAAATTTTTTGGAGGAGCAGTAAATACGAGTATTTAATTTATTTCTACACCCTAGAGACTGCGTTCATTCTCTTTTGTTTCTGACCCAAAGGGCCACAGTGGCCCTGGACAGGCCCGTGTGCTCTACCGCGAGGGGAAGCTGGCGCCAGGACAGGGGGACCAGTGGGAGCAGCAGTCAGATCCGATTTTATGCTTTATTCTCCTGCCGTTTCCGATTATTCAGCACAGCTCCCTTCAAAATGACCACTTGACCTTTCCCAGAAGAGCCATTAACCTTCCATAGTCTGTCGCGTAAACAGCTTAATTTTCTGAAGGCGGCATGACAGAAGAAATTACAAAGCCAATTCCCACTCTCGGTCCAAACAGATGCCAAATGTAAATCACTCCATTCCAGGAGGAGGACACCCTGCCCCGCTCGGCCTCCACCGCCCCTGCCTCCTCCACAGCACACGCCTCATCAGCGGCCACCCCAGCCCATGGCAGCACCTTGACAACAGCCCGTCCTGGGTCTTGGGCCCAGAGCGGCTGCGACCTCACCTAAAAGCCATTGGTTTCCTTCCCTGGCTTAACCCCCCCTTGCCCAAGTCAGGGTCCACCAGCTGGAGCCCACCCACCTCTTGCCAAACCCTCCCGCTGCCCAGGCTGTTGCATATTACAAATCCAAGAGCAGAGAGTCCGTTTTTTTTCCAACAACATACCGATTTTGACTACTCCTCATAACCTGGAATAATTAATTTAATAATTATGAGACAATTTTAAAGAAGAAAATTTAACATAAATGAGCCTTGAAGAGCTTCTTAATTATGCGGGGGTCTAGCACAGGGCTGCTGACCAAACACCCAGGGGGTGTGAAGGCAGGAAACAGAAAAATGATGTGTTGTGCGCGCACGAATATGTCACGATGAATCTCATTATTACAGATGACTACAATGCACCACTTAAAAAAAACCCACCCAGGCTGGGGCTGGGGCTCAGCAGTAGAGCGCTCGCCTAGCATGTGTGAGGCCCTGGGTTTGATCCTCAGCACCACATATAAATAAATAAATAAAATAAAGGTGTTGTGTCCAACTACAACTAAGGGGGAAAAAACAAAAACAAAAACAAACCACCCAAGGGCTCAGCCCAGCCCCGGTCAGTGAGCTAAGCTGGGCTGACCTCCCAGCAGTGACGGAAACTGCAGAGGGTGAGAAGGGAACGTCGACGTGGCTGGGTCATGGTAACCACAGCTGATCAAACATGACTTGGATGTTTTTGCGGAGGTGTTTTCTGGATTTACATGGTGGAGTTTGAGTAAAGCAGGGCACCCTCCATGACGTGGGGGGCCGAATCCAATCAGTTGAAGGCTTTCACCAAGCGGACTGCCCTCCCCTGAGAAGAAGGCATCAGCCAGCAGACTGAAATCTAACATCTCCTAAAATCTCCCAACTTTTAAACACAGGCCCCAAAACACTTGGAGATCTTGTAAGGATCAAACATCTAGAACATGGCCTAGAGGTGCGAGGCAGAGGCCCTGGGGTTGACCAGGCCAGGGGCGCTCCTGGCCCTACCAGCAGCCACCAGGTCAGGGGCTCACTTCACCTCTGTGTGCCTCTGTGCCCCCACCTGCCCGGTGGTGCGCTGCCCACAGCTCCAGGGCTGTGGTCAGAACTGAACGACATGGAATAAGTCCAGCGCTTGGCGATGGCCAACGGCTGAGCAGAGGTCTCTTCCTTGTCCTCTCAAGCAGCTGGCCCTGTTCAGCAGGCAGATGCCATGAGACCAGCCACAGAAGGACCACACTGGACACGGCTCCTCAGAGAAGGCTGGGGATCTGCCTGAGCAGTTGGGGGAGGGCCCCAAGGTGTCCTTGTAACCGTGGCAGGCCGTGATCCTAAAACTCTAGGTGTTTCTCTTGCGACAGGATGAACCTGCATGGCTTCTGTAAAGCAGCTGAGCAACGTGCATCAGGACCCCAGAGAGGCCCACCGGGACCCTCTGAGGACACGACCCGGATGCACGGAGAAACGGCCCCCACAGGGACCAGGGAAAACAGCCCCCCAATGGGGACAGAGACAGCCCCTCTTCGTGTGCAAAGCCACCCACAAGACACGGCCTGGTGAACATAAAATGAGGTGACAAAACAAGGTCCGGCTGGGCACCACATGGCAAAGACGCCCTCCGTGAGGACCCCTGGGTGAGGAACACCAGGGCTGAATTCCTGGGGCAGGGGAGGTAAAGACGTCTTGTCTTCCCTTTTGCTCTGTATTTTCTAATTCTTCTGTAATGTCTGTGTGCGATCCTGGCGGTCAGCAAGGGTATGAGGAACATGACCAGGGCTGTTTCTGTAAGGAAAGGGATGGTGCTGTGGTGTGGCTCTCAAGTGTCCCCTAGTGGGCCAGGCAGTAGGCACTGGTCCCCAGTGATGAGCTGTTGGGGATGGTGGGATCTTGAGGAGCTGGGGCCTAGGTCACTGGGGTGTGTGCTTGGGGACATTGGGACCCCCACCCTGTCCTCCTTCTCTGTGAGGTGAACAGGTTTCCTCCGCCACATGCTTCCGCCAAGATCTCTGCGTCACACAGGCCGAAAGCAATGTGACCCAGTGGCCATGGACTGCAACCTCTGAACTGTGGATCAAAATAACCCTTTTTCTTTTTAAATCGATTTATCTCAGATATATGTCACAGCAACAGAAAGATGACTAACACAAAGGGTCAGGCACATGCCAGAGGCTCAGACTAAGGGCTGCTCATAAAATTACTGCTTTACAGAGATGATGCTCTGGGACCACAGACACTGAGTGCCCAGACCAGATTATCGCCAGAAGCGACTGTCTCCGGGGCTGACTCACCCTTTTCCCAGGGATATGAGCACGGGACTCTCCAGCTCCATGAGTGTCTGGAAGGCCTTGTTCATGTTCTGGTAAGAAAAGCTCTCCCCGGCGTCTGCCATCACCACACAGTTTGGGTTGGACTGCTCAATCTGGTCAAACTCTGAGCGGACTCCTGGAGAAAGAGAAAGAGATCATGACCCAACCCAAGAACGACCCGGCCTACCCCCGGCTCACCCAGGCGTCTGTCACATCTGCCCCTTTCTCAGAGGCTCTCCGTCCTGTTTTCTCTTTTTTATTGAATGGATGATTTCTAACGGGCACTGCTCCTGCTCCTGTCTGACCCTCACAGCTACCATGGGGGGTGGACGAGGAAGGGGTGTTAGTCTCCCCTAGTTAGAGAGTTTATTAGGAGAAAGACGGAGCTCTCCTGGACCCCTCAACCCAACACTGGCACTAGCCCAGGAGCTCCCCCACTTAGCACAGCAGGAGGAAGCCCAGAGCTTTGTAACCAAGAGGGGACCCTGGCAGGAGGACAAGCTGGGCTGCCTGCAGTCTGAGCATTGGCACTGCTGGCCTCACCCTGGAAGAGCCCTGGACACTTCAGGTGAACACACACGTATAGGTCCTGCCAGCCACCCCCCCCCCGCCAGGAAGGACTTTCCTTCTTTTACTCCCCAATTTTCAGTTGAAATAGGGAAAACTGGAAGGGTAAACAGAGTCTAGGCTTCATGGCTTCAGACCCCTTAAGAAACCTGCTCACGTCACCTTGGTATTAGGTGTTGACCTTCTGGATGAAAAGAACAGAGGTAGCCACAGCGAGACCCCTTCCTATCCAGCAGCGCCAACAACATGAGTGCTGATGAGGACGGGGGGACAGCACAGCCCTGGAAAGGGGCAGCAGCGTCTTCTAAGACTGGACGTGGGCCTGCCCTGTCCCAGAGACTCGGCTCCCAGCCTTGACCCAAAAGAACCATCAGGAATGCTCACGGCTCCTAAGAGCCTAAAAGGGGAAACCGCCCAGTATCCACCAATATGGGGATGGACAGACTCGCCATGGCCACTCACTCAGTGGACTACGACCCTGCACCAAAACAGAGAACAGCCCATACATGATGTAAATAAAATGTGGAGTCTCAAAAATGTTTTGGTGAAGAAAATTCTGTGAAAATTTTGAAAAATTTGTGAAAGTTTTGGCAAAAATGTTTTGCATAAGGAGCCTCTTGCAAAAGACTATTGTGGGGGTTGTGGGGTTGTGGCTCAGTGGCAGAGCGCTTGCCTAGCAGGCGTGAGGCACTGAGTTCAATCCAGCACCACAGAAAAACAGATAAATACATCTACAACTAAACAAATATTAAAAAAAAAAAAAAAAGACCATTGTGAAAGCAAGGGCTGGCTCAGCAGGCCTGGCCTGCCACACCCTGCACGTCCCAGGAGTGGCCTGTCTTCAGGACTGACCCTCCCCCGGCTCCGGTGCTGGGCCCCTGTGAAGCTGCCTGATAAGAGGGGTCCTCATGCCTGAGGCTTGGGCCACACTGTGTCAGTTTGCCCTCGGGGCTGGTGGCCCTGCACACTTCCATGACTGACCGCAGACAGCAATCCTGGGCACCGGGGCTCCAGGGCTCTTCCTGCTTGCCAACACTTCACATGTGTTGCTGTCCTCGTCATATCAGAGTGCCACTCCAGGGACGAGGGGAATCTCTCCCACAGCCTCTGCCCCAGGCACCTCCCTGCCTGCAGGGTTGTCTGCGTTCTTTCACTAAATAACCCCAAGCACCAGCGTTACTGCTGCTGTGAGTCCTCCTAGGGAAACTCCCAGGCTGGGCTGGTCTTGTGGGACCCCCGACATAACCGCACAGTTTGGCTCTATTTATACGAAATTCTAGGATAAGTACACTTATTTATAATGGGAAATAACAAAATAATGGGCAGGGACTGGGGACTGACTGGGAAAGGCATGGGGACTTTCAGGTGATGGTAATGTTATAGACCTGTGTGTGTGTGTGTGTGTGTGTGTGTGTGTGTACTGAGCATTGAGCACAGGGATGCGCTACCACTGAGCTACATCCCCTAGCCTCTTTATTTTTTTATTTTGAGACAGGGTCTCTAAGCTGCCCAGGGTGGCCTGGAACTTGCAATTCTCCTGCCTCAGCCTCTCAAGTAGCTGGGACTGCAAGCATGCGTCCCCATGCCCTGCAGTGTTGGAGACACTGGGACACAAAGGTAGATGCACTTGTTGAAAGAGCACAAGTCTACCTGAGGTTTGAGTATTTCCTTGTATGTGAATTTTGCATCAACAGAAAAGCCACAAATAAATACTGAATGCTAGTTAATAATGTGTTGAAGCACTTCGGGGAACTTTACCAATGTCTGCCATTTACTATGAAATGACTTCAAAATATAACACAGATAGGTGAACGGAGGGATGGACAGACACACGGGGAAGAGTCACTGACAAAATCTAGCAGATGGGTATAAAAATAGTTGCAGTAAAATTCTTTGAGCTTTACTAAATATTTGAAAGTTTCCATAATAAAACATTGGGGGGAAATCCATCATCAATAATACTTGAATTTAAAAAAAAAAAAATCCCAGTTTGAAGATGCAGCTACGCGCAAGGGAAACAGAGGCAGGATGCCCCCTCCAGCCTGCCCGGCTCCACTCCCTGCTCCTTCCAATGCTCAGCCTCGCTCGGCGCCGCCATTTCCCTCTGCTCCTGCCACCTCCACGCCCACCCCCATGTCCAGAAGCCCTTTTCTGGGGTCCAGGGAGACAGAATTTCTTCAGTCTCCTTTTTTTGAGGACCAAGTTCTAAAGACTCTGGCAGGGATCCTAGTTTCCAGAGAAAGGAGTCCGAGGAACAGGATTTCTAAAGGCCGGGCAGACGGCCCTTCCTTGAGCTATGAATTCAACCCTTGGGCCTTCCGGGGGGGCCCCCTGCACCTCTGAGAGCCCCCACTCCTGCCTTGGGAAGGAGAAAAGCAGCTTGTCTCTGCCCAGTGGTTTGTAGAAATCAAAACCAAGTCCAAAGGAAGCAAGGAAGAGCACTCCGTGGAGGACAGAGGTGTCTTGAATTCCAGGGCCCTGCTACCATCTCTGGCTTTTTAAGTATTCAGAAGGCACCAGATCATATTGCTCCTTGGCTTTGTCCCCAAAACTTCCTGCAATGAGGGTCAAAGGGGCTCTGTCTTACATTCAGACTGAAATCAGGATGCAAACCCTGTTCCTCCAGCCATCCACAAGTGGCACCAAAGAGCAGACTGGCCGTGGCAGACACGGTCCAGGGCCGTGGGTGCTGCACTCCAGAAAGCTGCACCCAGCTGTCTGTTGTCCCTGGTCAACTCCCCGGCCCCTTGGACCAGTCTAGATCCAGGGATGCCAGTTCCTTCCAGAACTATCTGGAGTGACCTCTAGTGACCCTCTGCCAACGGGGGATGGATGGGCCCTGGTCCTAACTTACCCCCATGAGGTCTCCGCCCCACTGGCCCATGAGTGTCATGGCAGGAACCAGTAGTTAGCTCTGTGCCCATCCCTTGGCATGGCCCAGGTGAGCCTGGGGACCCTCTCCCCAGCTCTCACCCTGCCAAGAGGACACCTTCCCGACCCCCGGAAGGTCCCAGGATCCAGCAGGCCTACCGTCGTGGACGAGCAGGTGAGGGCGCAGGCCTCTCTCCTTCAGGACCTGACAGGTGGCAGGTGCCGGGGCAGTCACCTCCTCCTGGGAGATGTCAAATCCCAGTCGCCGAAGCAGTGCCACCAGCTCTCCCCGGGACTTCTGCGACTCGTTGGTGCAGAATCTCACCTTCAGCTGGGACCGCTTCAGTCTGTGGTGAGGGAAATGACAGGCAAGGGTGGTGTCAGAAGGTGCAGTGTGGCCTCCTGGGAAGGAACCCAGAGATGGACACTTCTCCAAGGGTAACTGACAATGTCTCCAAACAGACCAGGTCACTGTGGGACCCAGGGGTGGTCCTGACTAACCTCAGGTGTGCTCAGGCTGAGATTTCTGACCTGGAGCAGACCCTCACGGGGGACCTCAGACATGGCCCGCTCGCTGTCTCCTGCTCACCCTCACTGGACTGGATACGCCCGAGACTCCCCAGGGCTCCCCCTTCTCTTCCTGTACCTCTCCCTGTACCTGGGACACACTCACCCCTTGACCTAGGACACATCTCCGCACCTTGACCTGGGTCTCACGCCTCTGCACCTGGGCTAATTCTATCCCCGATCCTACTCAGCCCTTCCCCTCGGCCTGGCCAGAGGCCACCTGGGAATGGCAGAGCTATTTCTCTGTGCCTTTCCACACAGCATTTCCACCCGGCCTCTGAGTTCTGTACATCCGGCCTTATTGTCTTTGGGCCCACATTTCCCCAAAAGGGCTTAGGCAGAGGGACCGGGTGGAGGTTTGTCTCCTCACGGCTGTCAGTGAGGAGGGGTGACCCAACACAAATCACCAGAGCAATGGATGGCTCCAGGTGGACAGACAGGAGCGTGGCCCGAGCAAACCCAGCACCAAGGAAGTGCGCCCCGAGTCTCCACCAATGGCAGAGCACCACCATTGTTGAGAGCCACAGCCAAAGGGGCCCCAGCAAACTTCCAGCTGCCAGCAAACTTCCAGCTGCCGGCTGATGATTGGCTCACAGCGGCCCCAGCAACATCTAGCTGATTGGCTCCTCGGCCCCAGCAACATCTAGCTGATTGGCTCCTCTGCGGTGATGCT